>NC_058373.1:6573333-6914166 GCF_018350175.1 Felis catus | reverse complement strand
CCAGGTTTATGAATCTAGCCCAAGCCCCTTAGCTTCAGCCCTTCATATCCAACTACCTCCTTGACAACTATGTCCCAGAAGTGGCTCAAGCAGGTCCCTCCCCCACATTCCCCCTGACAGAAAAAGCACCATGCAGTTGCCCAAACCAGTTCCTGCCTCCTAAGTATCTGCCCAAGCCGCCCACTTCTTTCCATCTCTAGGTCAACTCCTAAATAACCTCCCGGCTGTCCACACTCACCCTCCATTCTCCAACAACACCCAGAAGGCTCTTTTCAAAATAAAAGTCATCATCAAGCGCATCGCTCTTTGAAACGCTCCTTCTGGTAACTCTTAGGATAAAATCCAAAAGCTTCAAGGGGGCCTTGAAGACCTCAAGTGGTTTATTCCAAGCGCTTCATCTCACATCTCTCCGTCGTAGCCCCGCCCCCAACCACACACAGACTATGTCCAAGTGCCTGGAGTTTGCCCGGCAGCTTGACACCTCAGCATCTTCCCAGGGGCTATTCCTGCACCTGGAAGGTGCTCCCCCTCCCCGTGCCCCTCCCCCTTGCTCACCTCCATCCATCCTTCAACTTTATAGCCTGAGATGCTCTATGGGTCCGCGTGGGGGCCGCATGGCAGGGAAGGAACAAGGTCACAGGCAGTAGGGAGGCACCTGGCACTGTTTGGGCCTGAGTGTGAGGAAGAGAACAGAGGTTTGGGACCCAGAGAACAGAGTCCTGGAGGGATTTGAGGTTTCAAGCAGTTCTTAGAAGCCTTCGGAGTTTTAGCCCCATTTCCTATAGTGTGGCAGACTGAATTTTCCCAAGATGGCTACCACAATGCCTCCCACCCCTGAGCCCTTCTTAATGTGCCTTTGACACTCAAAGCTAAGGCATAAGAGGCACACAGCCTCTGCCTGGGTCTCAGCCCTGAGCCACCACGTAAGGAGTCTGACTGTGCTGAGGCTGCTAAGCCCTAGGCACATGGACAGGCCACATGGAGGTGTCCCAGCTCACAGCCCCGGCTGAGGTCCCAACCGCAGCCAGCATCATCCACCAGGCACATGAGCAAAGACGACCTCCAGCCACAGTCACCCTAGCCTTCAAGTCTTTTTCGATGAGGCCCCAAACAGCACGGAAGGGAGACGAGCCATCCCTGCTGTGTCCTGTTCGCATTTCTGACCCACAGAATCTGTGGGCGTAATAAAACGGTTGTTTTAGGCAGCTGAGTTTGGGGATGGTTTCTTATGCAGCACTAGTCAGTAGAACACACAAGATGTTAATAGATATTATTATACAAAGAGCGGGGAGAGGGAGAGGGTTCCTGTAATTAAATGTTTGGAAAGTACTTCGTTACACAAATTCCAAGCCAAACAGGGTTTTATTTTACTACAGGGCTCTTCATAGCCTCTAATGTATTATGTGTACTGTGAATCTCCAAGAGGGGGATACGGTATTGGGTGTTCCCCAAATGTTTTTTCCCCCCAGGGGATGTCATTTATGCAAAAGGCTGAGGGTCCAGCCCTAGTTTTTCGTGGGGAAGCCATCTGAGGCCCAGAAATGTTCAGGGGCCTGTCCGGAGGTACCCAGAGTCAGGACCGCGACCCTGGTCACTGGGTGCCCGGCTGAGGGGGAAGCTCCGGGTCGGGCACAAGGATTGTGCGGAGTCACGTGGGAGGCCGCGGTGGCTCTCTGTGCCACGTCTCTTTCTCCGCCTCTCCTGTGGCCTGCAGCTCTCACCCCTGTCTCCTTCTTCACCCCCTACGTGGGGGTAGCAGCCCCCACTCCTTTTCGACCCCACTTCCCATCCCAGCACACCACACGCACACACGGCACGCTGCCCACCTCCACGGCCAACCTCGGCCCCTCACAGCTGGGCCTGCCTCCGTGAAAGCTGCTTCTCTGCCCCGAACACTGCCTGTTGTCTCATCCCCGGAGCTGCCGGGCTCCTCCTCCTCCTTCCAAGCCCCGGCTGGAAGAGGAACACAGCCCTCCCTTGTCCCTCCTCTTGATATTTCCAGTAAAAGCACCTCGAACACAATCTCACTGCCACAGCCCTAATTATGTGTGAAATCATTTTTTTTTTAGCTCGAAACCAAAGCAAACAAGCGCACACAGAGAAGCCCATTCTCTGCGGCCCAGGAGGAGCGGCCTCGCTCCTGTCGGGTTACCTCAGGGCCGCACAGAGACCCCGCTGTGTTTCGCAAGCTGCCCGCCAGGCCAAGGTGCCTCCCGGCCCGACCGGGGAAGCGGGCCGCCCCCTCAGGAGAGAGAGTGGGTTTCAGTTTGTCCTGCACCTTCCACGCAGGCTCACAGGAGCCTCACACAGGCCGGGCACGCCGTGAGGCCCCCAGGAAAACGCCTCTTTGAGAAAAGTGGGGTCCTCAGGAGGGACGTGGGGCAGGGAGCCTTCCCCAGAGGACAGAGACTGTTTTCCTGATGCAGTCAAATCCTTTTGCACCTCTGGTGAAATGTTGGTCATTTTATTTTATTTCGCAGTTTCGGGTGGAACGTCGAGAAGATCATCTGTGGCATCGTTCGCATGTGGCCACCATCTTGTTTCCAGTACTCCTCTTTCCAGACGTCCACTTTCATCCTTTCTCCACTGACAACTGCATTCAGACTTGTTGAACATACATTCTTTGATACAGATGTGTGCCCTTTGAGAAGACAGTGCTGCGGTGAGCGTATGGGATTTTAATTTATGTTGATGGGACTGGCAGAAATGTACTCTACTCCTAACCTTTTCGTCCCGGTCCTGTGTTCGGAAGCTGGGTCCCTGATGCCAGATAACCCTTCTACATAGGACCACTGTGTCACAGTCCACACCTGCCCCCTCTCCGTTAGTCCACCTGCCTGGTGACGGATGCCTGGGTTGTCTCCCCCTCCTGGCTACCACAAATCAGGTGACGGTGGACATCTACATGTGTGTGCCTTCATGGATCTTTGCAGGCAATTTGTGGGCCTGCATACCCAGGATTTGGACTGCTGACTTGCAAGATACACACTCACTTGGTTTCACTAAGCACTGTTGGGCTGGCTTCCAGAAGAACACCTGTAACCAGTTTGTACTTCCACCAGTAGGGTATGAGGGTTCCTGTTTCCTCGACATCTTACCAGCACTTGATATTATCCAACTTTCTAATGATTATCAATATTTGAGTATAAAATGGTATTGCTTTTTAAATTATATTTCTTATGGTTATTGAGGTGAAGTATCTCATATACATACATATATATATGTATATATATATATATATATATGTATATATATATATATATATATATAATTTATTGTCAACTTAGCTAACATATAGTACATACAGTGTGTTCTTGGTTCATCGCTTACACACAATACCCAATGCTCATCCCAACAAGTGGCCTCTTCAGTGCCCATCACCATTTCAGCTCCCCACCCCCTGCCGCCACCTGCCATTAACCCTTAGTTTGTTATTTAAGAGTCTCTTATGGTTTGCCTCCCCCTCTGTTTCAAACTATTTTTTCCCCTTCCCTTCCCCCATGGTCTTCTGCTAAGTTTCCTAAGTTCCACATGTGAGTGAAAACATATGATATGTCTTTTTATGACTGACTTATTTCACTTAGCATAATACCCTCCGGTTCCATCTATGTTGTTGGAAGTGAAGTATCTCTTTAAAAAGTCCTTATTCAGATTTCATTTTCTGTGAACTGCTCACTTTTATCCTTTGACATTTTTCCATGTCCCCCCCCCCCATCACCACCAAAACAAACAAACAAAGAAACAAAACCAAGAAAAACAAAAACCCTTTGCTGGAATTGTGATTGAAATCGGGTTGGATAAAGATTAATTTAAGGGCAGTTTACATCATTACAATGTGAAGCCATCCCATTCAGAATTATGGTCTACAGTTGTCTAACAGAAATATAACATGAGGTGCATATGTAATTTTAAAAATTTTAGCAGTGGGGTGCCTGGGTGTCTCAGCCAGTTAAGACATGACTCCTGATCTCAGCTCAGGTCATGATCTCGCATTTGTGGAATCAAGCCCTACGTTGGACTCTGCACTGACAGCTCACAGCCTGGAGCCTGCTTGGGATTCTCTCTCTCCCTCTCTCTCTGCCCCTGCCCCACTCACTGCTCTCTCCCTCTTTCTCTTTCTCAAAATAAATAAACTTAAAAAAAAATAGTATTAACTTTCTTTTTAAAAAAATTAAAAGATGCAGGTGAGACTAATAGTACATTTTGTTTAACCAAGTCTTCGAAATGGAGTGTGTGTTTTGCATTTATACAACATTTCATCTCAAACTAGCTACAGTTCAAGTGCTCAGCAGTTACACGTGGCTAGTTGCTATGGACTGGATGGCATAGGTCTAGTGCTTAATTTATTCATGTATTAAGTCCTTAATTTTATTTTAAAAATTTTATTTATAAACATCTCAGGAATTTTTCCATTAAAATATTTGTTTCGATTGCAAATGTTACCCTATTTTCTGGTTGGTCTTTCCAGAAATGTTTGTGATTTTTTTTTTCACATTAATCTTGAATCTAGTAAATGTGCGAAACTCTCTTATTAGTACCAGATGTTTGTAGATTCTGCTGACTTTTTAGATAATTGATCATCTTTATCTATAAATAATGATAATTTTTACTCTTTGTAATTGTTCTATTATTTGTTTTTCTTAATACATTAACAACACCTCAATTGCTATGCTGAATACCAAACATCCTTGTCTTATTCCTAGGATTAAAAAGAATGCTATTAACATTTCTCTTTAAGTATGAGATTTGGGGTAGATAAATTTTTATCAAGGGAGTGTCTATTGATTCTTAATTTTCTAAGAATTTTAAAAATTATAAATTTTAAAAATTATAAATAGGTGTGTACTTTATCAAAAACCCTTTAGGAGGTGCCTGGGTGGCTCAGTTGGTTAAGCATCTGACTGGAGTCATGATCTTGCACTTTGTGGGTTTGAGCCCCGCATCAGGCTCTGCGCTAACAGTGCGAAGCCTGCTTGGAGTTCTCTCTCTCCCTCCCTCTGCCCCTCCCCTGCTCTCTCTCTCTCTCTCTCTCTCACAAAAAATAAACTAAAAAATTATTAAAAAAATTTTTTTTAATGTTTATTTATTTTTGAGACAGAGAGAGACAGAGCATGAACGGGGGAGGGTCAGAGAGAGGGAGACACAGAATCTGAAACAGGCTCCAGGCTCTGAGCTGTCAGCACAGAGCCCGACGCGGGGCTTGAACTCACTGACCCCGAGATCATGACCTGAGCTGAAGTCGGCCACTTAACCGACTGAGCCACCCAGGCGCCCCTAAAAAATTATTTTAAAAGACATATACAATACATATGATATATATACATCAAATACAATAGACAATTATCTTGTCTTTGGTGTGCTTTCTTTTCCTTTCCTCCATTAATATGGTGAATTGCACTTTGTTTTTCTGATGTTGAACAATTCTTGCTTTCCTGGAATAAACTCTATTTGATCATGATTTCTTATCTTTTTAAAAAATACATATCTGGATTAGTTTAACTGAGATCTTAAGATTTTAAAAGAAACAGGTCTACAATATTCTTTTCTTGTGATGTCCTTTATCAGTTCTGGAATCAAGGATATGTTAGCCTCATAAAATCATTTTATTCATTTCAATTCTATTTTCTGGAAAATGTGTATAACGTATAATAATAATGTCTTTAGGAGACATCATATTGCTTAGACCTGTTTTGCTTATAATCCAATCTGATCAGTGAGTTTAGCTCATTTACAGTTATTTTAATTACTAGTATATTATGACTTATTTCAGCCATCTTATTTTATGGTTACTCTTACTTATTGTATAGATTTTCTCTTTTCTAGTTTCCATTGCGTGAATCAGATTTTTTTCTGCTGGACTGAAAGTAATATATTTCGTCTTTATTCTTCTAATGGTTTTGCCTAACTTTTTAAGAATCATGTTTATTTTCTACTATTAATTTCTTTTTCCTTGGCACTCACTCACCTCTTTCTTGTCTCCATATCCCCTCAACATCATCCCCGCTCTGTCATACTAATATCACCTACAATTGGTTCTTGACTGTTATAAACAATTCTTCTCTATTTAAAACTTTTCTAGTGGTTTGCCTCCCTCCCTCTCTGTTAAGTGCAGAGAACAAACTGAGGGTGGATGGGAGGGTGGGGGAGAGGGGAAAGTGGGAGATGGACATTGAGGAGGGCACTTGTTGGGATGAGCACTGGGTGTTGTAGGTAAGCCAATCTGACAATAAATTATGTTAAAAAAAATAAATAAAACTTCTTTTCCAGAGAATGACAAATCTTATTATTTGTAAACCCTTATTTCTCATGCCTCATTGCTTCCTCCTGTTGAGAAGTCTGACATCAATGTAATTCTTATAGATCTGCTTTTTTCTTTCCGTAAACTTTCAGAATTTTCTCTGGCGTTTGGTGTTCTGAAACTTCTCTGCCATGTGTCCCACTTAGTATTTGTTTTGAGCCCATCTGTCTCATTTGGTACTCCATGAACTTTTAAAATCCAAGTTCTTTCTTTCTTTAATACTATGAAATTCTTAGTCACTAGTTCCTCTTTTCCATATACTCTTTTCTCTCTCTCTCTGGAATTCTCATGTAATGAACTCTACTAAGTGACAAGCACTTTTCCAGGTGATGCCGTTACAGTACTGAACAAAGCAAAGCCCTCGTGGAGCTCGAATTATGTCAGCTGGTGGGGGAGGGGAGGGTGGAGAGAAAATGGGCAATAAACAAGTGGCTGTGTGATATGTTGAAGAAGAAAATGCCATGGAGACAAATAAAGAAGGATAAAGAGGTTAGGGAGTCCCAGGTGGGGTGGGGTTGGGAAGGCATCTCAGAGTAAAGGCCTAAAAGAACTAAGTGAGGGAGCCATGCAGACATGGAGGAAAAGAGAATCATAGACAGAAACGCAAGGGCAAAGGCCTTGGGAGAGAGGCACACTTGGCTTGTCGGAGGAGCAGGAGAAGGGGGAAGATGGAACGAGTAGGGAAGGGGCAGAGCAGCAGGGAGAGGTAGCGAGAGGCCAGGTCAGGTAGGTCCTGTAAGACCTCGGGTTATAATAAGAACTTGGACAGAGAGAGAAAGCTGTCAAAAGATTTTGAACGGAAGAGTGATAGGACCTGAATTTGTTTTTGAAAGACTCACCCGGGCTGCCCTGTGGATAATGAGGGGAACAAGGGAAACAGAAAACTCAGGAAAATATCGCAACAATCCAAGTGAAAAATGATGGTGGCTTGGACTGGGTGGAGAGTGTGGAGTTGGTAAGAGAAGGTCAGATGCTGGATAGATCTTCACAGTAGAGCTAATGCGATCTCTGACACGTTGGATGTCGAATGTGAAAGGAAGACGGGAATGGAGCATAATTCACAGGCCTAGGATGGCTACAACATTCAGGGCATTACATCCAATTCCAAAACTGACCAATGGAAGAAGCGGTTATCTCTTGTATTTCACTCTTCAGGACGAGGAGACCCAGGTTTCCTAGTGAGCACCTCCTTCAATCCCGTGCTCTAGCCACTTGCTCGTCTCACCCTCGCCCCAGCCCTGATGGGGCCATCTAAGCTGTAGTATCATTTTAAGACCAGAAGTTAAAGAAAAAGAATGTAAGTATTCTAAATGTAGACATTATGAGCTCTTCAGAAGCCAAAAATTAGTCGTTACAGCTCTCCAAGCTAGAAATGAAAAAAAGCCACAGAAGCATCTTACGAAAAGTCATCAAACTGCATTCATTGAAAGACTAATAAAGTCTTGTACAGTTGACCCTGCTGAGTCCACCTACTGAATGAGAAGTCAGTGAAAGAAATAACACAGCCGCTTCCCAATGATACAGCAACTTGCCAAATGCAAGATTTAGCTGCAACACGAAGGCTGAGCTGATTGCTGTTTGGCAGACTTGAATTTCGCCTTACAAATGGATGAATGTACAGGTGTGGCTGGAGAGCTGTCTGGCTCCTATCTGTCCAGGCTCAGCGCTAACTAATCATTGGAGATCTTTTATGTGAATGCTTGGCAACAGACACAAGCAGTGCCGAAATATTCAAAGTGCTGAAGAACTTTTTTGAATCTTAGGGTTTATCCTGGAACAACTGTGTTGACGTTTGTGCTGATGATACAAAAGCAGTGGTGGGTAAAACCGCTGAGGTCTTAGCACCCAGACAGGGGCAAATGACACCCACAGCCATCGTGTGCTTCGCTGCCACGCATTGCCAATTAAAAGGAAAAATCAAAAAACCAGTTTCACTTTAGACTGTCCTGGAGGAAGCAGTAAGAGTTTGTTAATTTTGCTAAATCTCAATACTTCAGCATGTCTTTTTTTTTTAACGTGACTTTTAATATCTTAGGCAATGGGATGAAAAGTATATGTAAAGCATAAAAGCATAAAGCATGTCTGAGGCACCAAAGAAGATGATTCCCTAGAAAAAAAGCACTTGCACAACTGTTTGAGTTGCAAGCTAGCTGCTTTTTTCAGAAAACGTTATTTTTACGAGAAAGAACAACTGGCAAACTATAGTTATTCAAACCTGGATGTTTGAAAAAAGTTTCTTGAACATGAACAAAGCGATCCTGCCATTTCAAGAAAAACAACTGTGACATTGTTCGTGGTCAATAAGAAAAGCTAAGCTTTTGGGGCGCCTGGGTGGCGCAGTCGGTTAAGCGTCTGACTTCAGCCAGGTCACGATCTCGCGGTCCGTGAGTTCAAGCCCCGCGTCAGGCTCTGGGCTGATGGCTCAGAGCCTGGAGCCTGCTTCCGATTCTGTGTCTCCCTCTCTCTCTGCCCCTCCCCCGTTCATGCTCTGTCTCTCTCTGTCCCAAAAATAAATAAACGTTGAAAAAAAAAATTTAAAAAAAAAAAAAAAAGCTAAGCTTTCAAACAAAAATTAGGAATTTGGGAAAACGTGAACTTGGCGGCTTCCTAATAAAGACGTTTTGGTGGTAAGATTGATAAATGGGATTTTTTTTTGATGTGGTATAACAAGATGTGTCAACATTTGGAAGATGTGCACACTCAGTGAGCTACATTTTTCAAATGATTGTGGGTGGGGAGAAAACCCACCCAAAGTGCAAGATACACCAATAGATTTTAATGTAACAGAGTATGAAAAGTTCATCGATCTAATTTCAGGTATTGCATTACACCTAACTTTTTTTAAGTTTATTTATTTGGAGAGAGTGAGAGAGAGAGAGAGAGAGAGAGAGAGAGAGCGAGCGAGAACGTGGAGGAAGGGCAGAGAGAGAGGGACAGAATCCCAAGCAGGCTGTGAGCCATCAGCACAGAGCCCCATGCAGGGCTCAAACTCAGGAACCAGGAGATCATGACCTGAGCTGAAATCAAAAGGTGGACGCTTAAACAATTGAGCCACCCAGGCGTCCCACATTGTACCTAATCTTTATTTTTTTTATTAAAAAAATTTTTTTAATGTTTACTTATTTTTGAGAGGGAGAGAGAAACAGAGTGCAAGTGGGGGGAGGAGCAAAAAGAGAGGGAGACACAGAATCCAAAGCAAGCTCCAGGTTCCGAGCTGTCAGCCCAGAGCCCAATGCAGGGCTCAAATACACAAACCCACGTAAGGTCATGACCTGAGCCGAAGTTGGACACTTAACTGACTGAGCTACCCAGGTGCCCCTGTACCTAACCTTTAAAAAAAAATCTTTCTCATCGAGTTTTGGTGTAGAATCAAAAAAAAAAAAAATCCAATATTAAAATACTCCTTTTTAAAAATTTTTTCCCCGGCTTCGCTGAGATAGGATTTCCAAATAAAAATTATTTATATTTAGGTTGTATAACATGAGATTCTGATATAGGTATACACTACGAAATGATTACTACAATCAAGCTAATTAACACATCCATCAACTCACGCAGCTATTTTTTTGTGTGTGTATGTGTGGTAAGAACACTTGAGATCTACTCTCTTAGCAAGTTTTAACTATACAGTACATAAAAATACTCTCTTTTACAACTAGATATTCCCACAGAATATTTTTGTGTTAACAAAAATACTAACTTCTCATTAAAAAATGTTATTTGTGGGGCACCTGGGTGGCTCGGTTGGTTAAGCATCTGACTCTTGATTTCAGCTCAGGTCATGATCTCATGGTTTGTGAGATCGAGCCCCATGTCAGGCTCTGAGCTGGGTATGGAGTCTGCTTGGGATTCCCTCTCTCCCTCTCTCTCTGTTCCTTCCCCCCTCGCACGTGCACTGGCTCTCTCTCTCTCTCAAAAAAATAGTTATTTGTGTTAACATGCACTGTCTGTTGTTGTTATTTTTTAATGAATTAATTTAAAAATTTTTAATTGTCAGACAGATTTAATTTCTCATATGGAAATACTTCATTAATATGACACATAAACAAAAGCTCTTTAGGGGTCCTCAATTTTCAAATGCCCTGAAACCACAGATTTGAGAATGGATGGCTTAAACCCAATCAGGATTCACCCTTGGGAATCCAACGGTCTGCGGCCTCCCCTGAAGTCCATGGCTGTCACGATGTGAGGGGGGCCTGCAAACCTTCAAGGTTCCATGAGGAGGGAGGAACGAATGTGGGTAAGTGACCAAACCATCTGCCACCGTGGCTGCAGAGTAAATCCTGACCCGGACCAGGGGCTCCTGGGACAACGCTGGCCGGCAGCGGCTATGCGAAGCCCAGGACGCGCTGCGGCAAACCGTCGGAGGGAGAGACAGGCAACCTTTCTCCTCAAGGACAAGGAGGCTTTGTGAGGCATGCGGCACCTTCTCTGCAGTACTTCTCGACCTCTTCTGCGAATGGGAGACCCACGGGCTGTTGAGGCCCTTCTCTACGAAGAGCAGCTATTTTGGCTCTCCTCACGACGCCCTGCCATCCCTTTTTCACCATATTTGTAAAGTGAAAAGCCACAGTCAACAATTTCGTTCTCCTGCCTAAACATACAGTCATATCGCTTACCTAGTTAAAACTCTGAAGAATCCAGTGTGTGCAGAATAAAGCCCAAAGTTTTTTTTAGGTTTTTTTTTTTTAACATGTATTTTGTTTTTAAGAAAGAAAGAGACAGAGCATGAACAGGGGAGGGGCAGAGAGAGAGGGAGACACAGAATCCAAAGCAGGCTCCAGGCTCTGAGCTGTTAGCACAGAGCCCGACGCGGGGCTTGAACTCACCAACCACAAGACCATGACCTGAGAGTCGAAGCCGTATGCTTAACTGACTGAGCCACCCAGGCGCCCCATAACGCCCAAAGTTTTAACGTGCGCTGAAAGATTTCCGCATTGTGGCCCCAGCCTGTCTTTCCAGACTTTTGAAATAAGTTTGACTCGGTGGTTAGGAATATGCACTCAGGCGCCAGGCTGTCAGTGTTCAACATCCAGTCCTGCCAACCACTTACCAACAAGTGACCTGACAGCGGTATGCTGTGAGTGTTTAACAACCGGCCCTCAGGGGGGACTTGACACCCTCATTCGTAGCCTTTGCCAATTTCTTTGGTATTAATACTTCCAACTAAGGCCAACTTCAAGCTACTAATGTGACATCACTAGATTTGGAGCTAGGAAGAGATGCTCCTCATTTGCTCTCAGTAGTGTCTATCTATGACATTGCCGTAAGCATCAAATTGTGTAGCGTAGTGATTCTAAAACGCTGGCATGCATCAGAGTCGTCTGGAGGGCTAAGGGAAATACAGATTGCTGGGCCCCACTCCCAGAGTTTTGATTCAGTGAGTCTGGATACAGCTCTAGGATCTGCATTTCTAGTTAACTTCCCAGGTGATGACATCTTGGGAACCACTGGTCTAGTGAATGTAGCAGACTGAGCTCAGTGGCTACATGGAGATGCCTAATACACGTCAGCTCTCATTTGTATGATACAGCCTCATGCATCCCACACCATGGCCACACAGCGTCTCCCCATCCTGTGACCCCATGCTATACTTTCCTGTCCCTGTACCTTTGCTCCCCCCTTCTCCCTGCACCTAAATGTCCTTCTCTCCACACTACCAATCCTTCCATTGAAATCTCAATTCATCTTAAACACCATGTCTCTGCTTAAGCCCTCCTTGAATCTTCTACTGAGAAATACCTGTTCCTATGTATCCTCTCTTAAATTTGCAGGCTCTCTTGTTCTTCTCTTCAGTGTTTGCCTCCTATTGGAATTATTGTCTCCATACCTATCTCTCTCACTCAGTTGTAAGCCCCTGGTGTGCAGAATGTCATCACATCCATCCCTGTCACCCTAGCCCAAGAAGGAACTCCATCAGTGATTATCACTTCCAACCACACCCCCGTAAACAAGTCTCTCCCCAGCAAAGCCAGGTGCTCCGTTCAGGGATGGATGACCCATCCCCACGTTGCAGGCTTCTTCATGTTTGGTGGGTTTGTACTAAGGAAGCTCCCAGGTACCTTCTGGTGTTGAGTTAGTGATATGTATGTAGAAAACACAGCAATCAAATGAAAAATATCATAAAGTCCAGGGGAAACAACAAGTTCTGTACGAAAATATACAACCATATGCTATGTGGCTCAGCTGTGAAGCACATTTCCATAGTCATAGTAATACAGTGTCCTTGTCCAAAAGTTTGACTTAACTCTATGGGAAGGTAGAGGGAACAAAAAGTGTGCACATTCTGTAAGACAGTGGGGAGAGGAAGCGAAATCCTCATTTCCAATACCATAAGAGAGCAATGGATAATGCCTAAAATTTATGAGCCAGGAAGTAATGTCTGTATTATTTAAGTACAGGAGGATGAACTCTAAATGAAAAACACAAAAGACTTGAAGTGGTTGTTGTCTCAGGGGAGCAAAAAATGGAGAGGGGAAGGGTCTTATTTGGGCAAGAAAAAAATAAGCCTCATAGAATCACTGTCTCTATAAATTGCATTCACGGACACACACACACACACACACACACACACGCATGCACGCACACACACCTGTGGGGAAAAAAACTAATTTTTTTTTAAAACAACAAGGAGGAACTAATGGCAAAGCTCTCGTAATCATCAGAACAGCATGGTGCTGTCATAAAGACAGACCCATAGACCAATGGAATAGAATAAAGAGCCCGGATGTAAACCCTCGAATAGATGGTTAAATGATTTTCAACAAGGGTGTTGGGACCATTGAGTGGAGAAAGGATAGTCTCTTTCTCCAAAAGGGCAAAAGAATGCAGACGGACCCTATGCCAGAAACAGAAATTAACTCAAAATGCATCAAAACTGTAAAACTCATAGAAGAAAACATAGGGAAAAAGAATCACAACCCTGGGGTTGGCAAGGATTTCCTGGATACGACACCAAAAGCATAGGCGACAGAAGTGAAAATAAACAAATTAGATTGCATCAAAATTTGAAATTTGTGTGCTTCCAAGGACACGACAGAGCAAAAGGTAACCTAGGGGATAGGAGAAAATATTTATAAATCATGTATTGATAAGGGGTTAATAACCCAGAAAATATGAAGAGCTCTTCCAATTCAACTACAAAAACCAAATAACCCAATGGTTAAAAAATGGGCCAAGAACTAGAATAGACATTTCTTCAAAGAAGATATCCAAATGGTGGACAACCACATGAAAAAGATGCTCAACTTCACCAATCATTAGGAAAATGCAAATCAGAAAACACAATGAGATGTCACCTCACACCCATTAGGACAAGTACCATAAAACAAAACAAAACAATGCAAAACGAAACAGAAAATAACAAGTGTTGTTGAGGATGTGAAGAAACTGGGACGCTTGTGTACTTCTGGTGGGGCTGCAAAATGGTGCAACTGCTTTGGAAAATAGTAAAGAGGCTCCCTGAAAAATTGAAAACAGAGCTACCATATGATCCACCAAATCTACTTCTGGGTCTATATCCAAAAAAAATTGAAAGCAGGATCTCAAAGAGATATCTGTACATGCACAGCGTGTAGTGTTCACGATAGTCAAGAGGTCGAAGCAACCCAAATGTCCATCAGTGAATGAATGGATAAAGAAAACATGCGATGTACATATAATGGAATGTTATTCAGCCTCCAAAGGAAAAGAAATTCTGACACATGCTAGGACACGGATGAATTTTGAGGACGCTGTGTTAAGTAAAATAAGCCAGTCACAGAAAGACAAATACTGTAATATTTCACTTCTACAAGGTATCTGGAGAGTCAAACTCATGGGAACAGAAAGCACAATGGTGCTTACCAGGGGATGTGGGAGAGGGTAATAGGGACTGGTTGTTTAATACGTATAGAGTTTAAGTTTTGCAAGATGAAAAATTTCTGGAAACTGGTTGCACAACAACGTAAATATACTTAACACTACTGAACTGTGTTCTCAGAAATGGTTGAAATTTCAACCATTTAAGGCCAATTTTATGTTATGCATTTTACCCCAATTGTTTTAAAAGGGGGGCGGGGCGCCTGGGTGGCTCAGTCGGTTGAGCGGCCGGCTTCGCTCGGGTCATGATCTCGCGGTCCGTGAGTTCGAGCCCCGCGTCGGGCTCTGTGCTGACAGCTCAGAGCCTGGAGCCTGTTTCAGATTCTGTGTCTCCTCTCTCTGACCCTCCCCCGTTCATGCTCTGTCTCTCTCTGTCTCAAAAATAAATAAACGTTAAAAAAATGTTTAAAATAAAAAAAAAGGGGGGGGCAAGGAGGCAGTTGGATATATATACCTTGAGCTCAAAAGAAAGCTCTAGACTGGAGGTGAAACAGGTGGAACATCTAAGACCTGGCAGTCATGAGGGCTCAGGGTGTGACCGGCTCTGAGCAGAAAGATAAAGGCACCCAGGACCCAGCCCTGGGAATGGGTAGAGTTAAAGGCTTGTGGGAAAAGAATGAGTCTACAGGCAAAAAGAAGCAGGCAGAGAGGTAGAAGGAGCCAGGAGGGAGCCAAGGGAGGGAGCACCTGAGGAAAGGAATGGTCAACTGTTCCTCCTGCTGCTGAGAGGTCAAGGGGGAGGTCTGACGGAGTGAGAAATCCCTCAGATTCGGTAACATGGGAGTCACAGGTAACACCAGCCAGAGGTGCTTCGTAGGATGGTGGAGGGAACACCAGTGGTTGAACGTGCACAGGAGAGAGGAGCCCATCGAGCGTGGGATCCTGAGAAGATGCGGTGGAGGCAGGGGCGCCCCAGGTGAGTGGGGGATTGGCCTCGGAGGGGAGGGAGGCCCCACCGGGCGACAGGAAGGTCCAGAAGAGGATGAGCAAGCAGGAGGACTGTTGGCAGGCTGGGTTTGACGGTTGTGGGATTCTCGTCTACAGCTTCCATTTTCTCTGGAGCAGGGGTGTGGGAATGCGGCCATGGCGGGCGGAAGCAGAGGGATGTGGTCAGGGCCGCTTGCCCTGAGGCACTGCGGGGATGACAGGCCCACGGTGAGAGGCAAGGCATGAGGGGGTGAGGTGGACACGGGAGAGGCCAGAGTGGGGCCACTCAATGAGCGGGCTCTCCCGAGGAGCTGTCAGCACCCCCGCCTGGCCCACCAGCCATCCCCAACCCAGGAGATCACAGCAGCATGCTGATGGGCAAAAACACAGGGCCAAACAAATCCTGTGCCCCCACACGTGGCTCCCCTGCCCAAGGGTGTATACTCTGCACTCAACAGGTGATCTTGGAATCGGAACCTGGAAGAGTATCAGTCTAGGCTGGAGTAGAAATTTAAAGAAAGAGGGGTGATATCCCTTAAATGTTTTAAAAAAATTTTTTAATGTTTAGTTTTGAGAGAGAGAGAGAGAGAGAGCGAGAGCGCATATGTGGGTGAGGGGCAGGGAGATAGGGAGACACAGAATCTGAAGCAGCCTCCAGGCTCAGAGCTATGAGCACAGTGGGGCTTGAACTCATGAACCATGAGATCATGACCCGAATCGAAGTCAGATGTTTAACCAACTGAGCTACTCAGGCACCCCGATACCCCTAACATTTTAATCACAAATACAACAGAGGGTGGCATGTTTGGTCAGAGAGGCAAATCGACCAACGGCAACAGTGTGCTGCAGGGGTTTCTGGAGAACCACAAACAGCCTCCCCTCACCTTATAGAACTGCAAGGCTTTGGTCCGGGTCAGAACGAAAAATCATGCAAAACCGAGCTTGGTTAATGCCTCTGGGGCCCGAGTACCCTGCCTGTTTCGCTGGGTTTGCGCACCGTGAGCCATCAGGCTGGACAACGTTCCCAGAAGCACTGATCAGGTGGAGGAGGGCAGGGAACAAAGGCCAAAGGGCTTCAGGTGTGGTGTGAAATTGGGCAGGAGGGACAGTCAATCCCACTAGGAGAATCAACCCAGACGGCAAACAAACAGGGAGGGTGGAGTGAGACCAAGTTATGTGGACAGCTCAGCGGTCACAGAACTCCCACAGAGCCAACATAGCTGCCTCCTCTCTGCACCTCCAGAGACCAAAACTTTCCACTAGGAACAGCATTTGGAGACAGCATGACGTGGCTGTCCCAAGACAAAGCCAGAACGTCCACATAAGGAATGTGACATGCAGTCTTAACCGCAAGAAGGACCCTCACGTTCAGACTCTAGCCAGCACGGGGTATAGCCAGGCCTCATGGTGTCTTTGTAGGACAAGAGAGGCCCCCCTGGGTCCCCAAACTGCAGCATTCACAATGGCACTCAGGACCACCACATTCACCCACTCTTCCCACGAGGTTCTGTTGACCTCTCTCTGCACCCCCTACCGGCGGCCACGCTGGCCTCTACCAAACCTTGTTCACTGTGGCACCTCAGAGCCTACTAGAAGGGTCAGTCGTGATGTTTCTAAAGAACATATGAATGAAAAGGACAGGATGGACCCACTGTTCCTAGGCAAAAAAATCGACAGCTCTTAGCTCTTAGTCAAGTTTTTTTCTGGGGTCTACTCCGTACCTGCTAAATCAGATCCTTTAAAGGTGGAGCTCTGGCATTCATATTCCTAATTAGGAGCCACTGTCCTACAAGAGAAGGGTCTCCTACCTTAGCAGGCATAAGAATTACCAGAGGTTGGGGCACCTGGCTGGCTCAGTCATTGGAGCATGTGGCCCTTGACCTTGGGGTTGTGAGTTTGAGCCCCATGTTGGGTGTAGAGATTACTTAAAAATAAAATCTTAAAAAAGAAATCATCAGAGGTACTTGATAAAAATGCAGGTTTCAGCCACAAACCATTTGGGAAAGGAAATGTAAAAAGTATTATTATTCAGTACCATCAAAAAACATGACCCAACCACGGATGAGTGAATAAACAACTTACGTGTTGATTTCCAACATAGATGCCAAAGTAATTCAACAGAGAAAAGAAATCTTTTCAACAAATGGTGCTAGAAAGCTGAATATCTGTAAGAAAAGAAAAATGACCTTGACTCTTACTTCATACCAAACACAAAAAATGGCTTAAGATGTATCCCAGACCTAAACATGAAACGTTAAAACTACAAAACTTCTAGAAGAAAACAGGAGAAAAAGTTTTGTGATCTTGATAGGCAAAGATTTCTTAGGTGGGACCCTAAAAACAGCAACTATAAAGGGGAAACAACTGGAAATCTGGACTTTCTCAAAATTAAAGTCTTCTGCTCTTTGAAATTCATTGTTAAGGAAATGAAAAGGAAAGCCCTAGACTGGGAGAAAAATATTTGCAATACTTACATTAAACAAAGGACTCGTATCCAGAATATATAAAGAATTCTGAAGGCTCAGTAAGAAATTGAACAACACCCACTACATACACAAAGCTTTGGACAGACTTCTCAAAAAGAAGATACACAGACAGCCAAGAAACACACCAAAAAATGCTCAACACTGTAGTCATTAATGCAAAGGAAAGCCACAGTGACGTACCTCTATATATTCACTTAAGGAAGTCACGTTTAGAAGGCTGACAGTTCATGCATATTAAAATCGAAATGACGGAGACCGGCAAGCCTTCTGTGCAAAGATAGCACACCTATCTGTGAAGCAGTCCACATTTTTAAATGACAAGACAGGCTTGGTAGGAATCGTGAAAGAACATTCGAAGGCTTACTTTATCTCTTAACACTTCTAAGTCAAGAAAGTTAAGATGGAGATTTCAGTAAGTTTACAACTCTACATTCAGCTAAACATCTACACTGTATACCATCATGTGGTTCATACTCAGGTATTTCTAGAAATAAAACTACTCGTTGTATCTTCTGATCTTCCACTATTATCGCAGTATCATCTTGGTGCATCAGTTATCGTGAACTTTTTTACTTTTGCTTTGGGGGGGGAAGAAACATTTCTTTACAATTAAATGTCTTTCGATTAAAGCTGAATATATACTGTGTATATAGAGAGAGACCCTTGAGCACCATGGGTTTGAACTTGTGTGGGTCCATTTGTACCTGGATTTTTTTCAATAAATACAGTCCAGCACTGTAAATGTGTTTTCTCTTTCTTACGATTTTCTTAAAAATGTTTTCTTTCCCTAGCTTACTTTATTGTAAGAATACAGTATATGATACTTATACAAAATAAATGTTAATCAACTGTTTATGTTATGGATAAGGCTTCCAGTCAACAGTGGGCTATTAGTGAAGTTTCTGAGGAGTCAAGAAGTTATACACAGATTTTTAACCACACTATAGGGTCAGTGCCCCTAACCCTGGCATTGTTCAAGGGTCCACTGCCTATATAAATCTATTATGTATCATATATTTCAAAGTAGAACTACATGTTTTTATTTATCATATATATACATAATACCTATATGTATATAATAAAGAAAAGACTGACAAAATCAAGTGTTGTGTGGATGTGATGTAACTGGAACTCTCATACATTGGTTTTGGGAAATCAACACGGAACAAGCCCTTTGGAAAAGTATTTGAGAATTTCTTATTCAATTGAACACGCACAGTATAACCCAACAATTCCACTCCTTGATACTTATCCAAGAGAAAATATATACATGTACAAACTTGTTCATAACAGCTTTACCCATAACAGCCTAGATGTAGGAACGATGCAAATACTCATCAATATTTGAAATGAAGAAACAAATGTAGTATATCCATCCAACGAACTACTACTCAGTAATATTTAAAAAAATGAATGATAGGCACAAACAACATGAACAAATATTAAAATCAGGCTGAGCAAAAGAAAGCAGGCACACACAATTTTATCCCACATGCATTCATTTGTTCCCTAGGGCTGTGGTAACAAACTCTCACAACCTTGGTGACTTAAAACAACAGAAATATATTCTCTCAGAGTTCTGGACACCAGAAGTCCAAAATCACGGTGTCCCCAGGGGGGCTGCACTCCCTCTGGGGGCTCTGGGGTGGGTGGGGGGGATCCATTCCTTGCCTCTTCCAGCTTCTGATAGCTGTCAGGATCTCTTGGCTTATGGCCACATCACTCCAATATCTGGGTCCATTTCCCACTCACTTCTCCCTCTGTGTGTGTGGTGTTGAGTCTCCTTGTTATTTCCCTCTTATAAGGGCACCCATGATGGCGTTTAGGGCCCACTTAGAGAATCCAGAATTATGTCCTCATCTCAAAATCCTCAACTTAATCCCATCTGCAAAGGCACTTTTTCCAAATAAGGTAACATTTACAGGTTTCAGGGATTAGGACATCATACCTTTGGGGCCACCAATCAACCCAACACGTTGAATGATTCCATTTATAGGAAATTGTAGAAGGAATAAAACTCATCTGTAGTAACAAAAAGAAATGTTGTCTGGGGCCAAGGGGAGTGGTTAACTGACGGGCCTGAGGGAACTGTCTAGTGTGAAGGAAATACTATATATCATGATTGAGAGGACGGTTACATGACTGTGTAAATTTATCAAAACTCATCAAACTTTGCCCTTACAGTGGTAACATTTCATTATACATTAATTTGCCCCATAAAAATTAATTTTATTTTATTAAAGTTTATTTATTTATTTTGAGAGATGGAGAGAGCACGAACCGGGGAAAGGGCAGAAAGACAAGGAGAGAGACAATCCCAAGCAGGCTCGTCAGCGCAGAGCCCAATGCAGGGCTCAATCCCACAAACCGTGAGACCGTGACCTGAGCCAAAACAAAGAGTCAGACGCTTAACCAACCTAGTTACCCAGGCGCCCTCAAAATTAATCTTAAAAAAAAAAAGCAAAGAAGTGTAGCTTTGGGGAGCCACTCTCGGCCAGGCAGATTTGACAAGTGTTGGGTGCATCCGAAACAAACAGCCCAGGTTCCCGGAAGCAGGTGGTCCTGGAACCCTACTGGAGAAACAGCACTCTGGAAATTGGGGAAAAGATCTACCTCATCCCACTGTCTTCCCTTTGGCTCCTCAGATACCTCAGACCCAGGTGCTGAGCTGGAGGTGCCCCACGGTGAAGTCCCGTTCACAGTGAGATCAGGGTATCAGGACAGACACCCACTAACTCACTCCAGCACAGGCAGGTATGACAAAACCCGACAGCTACTGAATCAAAGAAGATGAATGTTGACCCCTAATTAAGCTAAAACTCTCCAGACAGGGAAGCATGTGAGCTGGGCCTTGTCAATGGAATAGGATTTTGACATGTGGGATCATAATGCCAGTTTCTTCCTGCTCGTGTCCTCTTAGTGCACTCCAGGTCCTCTGTGCCACCCTCCTCATACATGTCAGGTCTGCTCAGGATGGCCTCTCCAGACATTCTGTTTGCCCGAGCCGGGTTCAATGCCAGGCATGCCAATCCCTTCTCTAGATTCTTCATCTGCAAATCCCCAGAAACAAGATGTGGCCTTCAATAAGGTGTGCTGGGGAGGCCCCTCCTGTAGAGAACCAGCCTCCTTGTCCCTTCTCTTGACTATTCTACCCCCAGGCTCCCATCCACAGCTCGTGTTCCAAGGGCTCTACCTCTTTGACCCTTGGTCCCTTGGTCCCTTGCAGCATCTGCTCTAACCCTGGTTTCTCATGAAGCCTTTCCCGATTTCCAGGTGGTCCCTGCCCTGCACAGCAGAGGGGCTCCGTAGATGACGAGCTCTTCTCCCGTGTCCTGGCGTCTGATCCCCGCCTCCATCCTGCATCCCTGGCTCTTCCTAGGCCTCCACCGCTCAACTCCTAGACTCTCGGGAATGCGCTTGGACCAAGGAATCCAGCAATTTGAAGTTTCTCGGACCTACTCACAGCGCAATCCCTGGATTGCATCCTGTGTGTTTGCCTAAAGAAAGCGGCTTAGAATCTCTCAGCCTATATGGTCCTCACCTCCCAGTAAGCCAGGAAGCTTCTCCCCTGCCCCTCCCCGCTTTGCTAAGTGCGGAAGGGCGGGCTTCCAGGAGCCAGGTCCGAGCCACTTTTCCAAGTGGGAAAGCTGAACCCCGTGTGCTCCAGGCGGGCCTCCCTGTATCCTTGCTGTCACCACACGAGAACGAGATGTTCCATTCTCTGCGCACACCATCTTCACGGAGTGAGCACAGCTGCCCCCCCCACTGCTGAGCAGGTAGACCTGTGACGGGTCCCCAGGCAGGAAGTGTGCAGCCTGCAGGGCCACAACCAGCTCCAGTGAAGCCTCCACCTTTTGGAGAGCTCTGTGGCCTCCGAGAGCGGGTCCCCGCAGACAAGGAGGGAAGCCACGGGGCAGGAATGGAGACTTCTGAGGCGCTCACGATCCTAGAGTGATGAAAAGCCCCCTGAATCCACCACCTTGGGTCCAAGACGTGGACCCAGAATATTCTTAAGTGGGACTTCCAGGTCCCAAATGCTCTGGTGAGGAATAGATGCAGGAAAGAGACTGCCCTCCTCCCTTTCCGGAAGAATAGGCCTGGACCTTGGGCAAACTGGACACCAAATGGGGCTCCAATAAATGTCCAAGTCCTCCATCAAATCTGACAGGCTGTTCCGGCAGCAGGTACCCAATCATGGGGTCAACAGGCCCCCCAGGACACCATTAGCATCCCCACCTACTCTGGGAAGCATTCTGACCCCTGAGGAAGGGATCCCAGGGATTACAATAGCCAGGTGGAGCCCAGAGCTTACTCTATCGAGAGCCTGACGAGAGATAGTAATATCAGCTGTTCCTAATATTTCAGCTCTTCATCCTCCCAGCACGTGGGATTATACTCCCTCTCCCACTTTAATTGGATGGGGTCACGTGAGTAGTTCTAGCCAATGAGTTGTAAGCAGAGGTGACACGTGTCGACTCTGGGTTGGATCACTCAGGTGCTGGTATGTGATGCTCCAGAGCCCTCTGTCCCCTCTGCCATGGCACCCGGCAATGGTCTAGATGGTGGCTACGCCGTCAGCCTGATGTGATGTGACGACCTGGTGCAAAGCTCCCAACCTATCCACGGTGGATATGGACATGGGCGAGAATTATATCTTTGTTCTTTCTTCCTTTCTTTCTTTTTTTCTTGAGAGAAAGACGGTGGGGAGGGGCGGAGGCACAGGAAGAGAGAGAATCCCAAGCAGGTTCCACACTCAGCACAGAGCCCGACACAGGGCTTGATCCCAGGAACCTGGGATCATGACCTGAGCCGAAATCAAGAATCAGACGCTTAACCCCGAGCCACCCAGGCGCCCCCCATCGTTGTTATTTCAAGTCACTGACATTTGGGGGGCCTTGTTACTGCAGGGTAAACCAGCCCGTGCTGACTGAAACCGGGGTCAGAGGCCAACCGGCTCTGCCCACGATCAATACCACCTACTCCCAGTGGCCCTGCACAACCTTGTTTGTTTCCCAGTCGCCCACTTTTAACTTTGGGTCCAAGCCACCGTCCTAACACAACGTGAGAGTGAGGATGCCAGAGTCCTGTCCAGCCTGAAGATTTGAGACGATGATCTTTCTCTCTGAGACCGAGATGCCAGCACCTCAGGATTCGGCGGATTCCCGGGCAGGGTTAGGGTGGGGGGCTAGGCAGCCGCAGGTGCCAAAGCTCAGGGGCTGACCTGTGGCATGTGAACTGATGTCTGGTATCAGACCCGGGAGCTCCAACAGCTTGTGCCCGGTTTGACAAACAGACTTTTCCTCTTCCCTGACTTGGGAAAGAGGCCAAAGAGAACTCCCACCTGCGGGTCCCACCTGCCAACTGCACTGGGCACCACCTTCAGTGAGCCCTAGTGGTACTTCTGCTCAACCACCTGTCTGCTGGTTTGCTAGCTCGTGGAGGTGCGGCTTCTAGCCTCACTTCCCTGCTTCCACCCCCCACCAGCTCAAGCCGCAGGCCCTGGCCTGCCACACCCTTCCCTCTCATCATTTAAACCAGGAAGGTTCTCCTGACTGAGAGAGGCTGTCGGGTCAGTACCGAGGCCTCACCCTACCCGCCCCTACAGTGCCTCACTCATTCTTATTCTCGATTGTACATTTGACTGCATCTTTGTTTTCTTATATAGGCCCAATTTTACCCTTTCAATCAAGCGGGTAGGCAGGGGGGAATAAATGAATATTTCTGAACCTTTGCGATGAGCTAGTCATTCTTCAGTCACTCATTCATTCATGCTGAGAGGTTAGGGCACGGGCTCCGCCATTGAACCTACTCCACCACTCACGTGCTGTGTGATCAGTGACATGGTGCTTGACCTCTCTGGTCCTTAGCTTCTTTTCCTTTCCTTTCCTTTCCTCTCCTTTTCCTTTCCTTTCCTTTCTCTTCTCTTCTTTCCTTTTCTTTTTCCTCCCTTTCCCTTTCTCCTTTCTTTTCTTTTGTAAACCGGGAATAACATGAGATGGCCATTAACAAATAAGATCGCTATGGCTACTGCCTGAGTTGCTACACAGAAGGTGCTGAGAACAACGTCTAGCTCAGAGTGCTCCACGCATGTGAGCTGTTGTGACTCACTTACAGAACATCTGAGTGTGCCAGACACGGGAGATACACAGGAGAACAAAACAGACCTATTCGTTCATTCAACAAATATTGACTGAGAAGCTGCACGTGCTACACTGTGGTGGGAGCTGGGGACACACATCTCCACCCTCATGAAGGTCACAGTCCAGGAACAGAGGCCAGCAGACACGGCACAAGTAAACAGATCAAAATATACACCAGGGAGCCGTGGTCCCGGCTAACAAGGGAGGGACCAGGTGCCGGAGGAGAGACCGAGGGAGGCAGAGAAGCTGGAGAGGTCAGCAAAGTCCTCCCTGATACTGAAAGCATGATCCAAAGGGGAGAGGGGGTCAGGCCGTTCAGAGCAAGTGTAAGGGAGCCCTGTGGGGGGTGAGGAGGGGAGGCGGGAGAGGTAGGGGCCAGGCCATGCAGGCCCTACCGGCCATGGTGCCCTGAGCGCAACCAGAAGCCGCCGGGTGGTTGTAGGCGGATTAGAGGCAGAGAAGCAGCAGGATCTTTTGCCGAGGAGGTCACTGAGGCTCAAGGGCGCTGGTAAATGGTGCACCTGAACTAGAACGGGTCCCCTAAGCCCTCGCTCAGCGAACTGGCCAATTCACCCTGCACTCCTCACTCACCCCGTCCCGCGAGGCAGGGGCCAGCTGCACAAGGAACACCCTGTTACCTCCAAAAGCCCTTCGCAGGTTCACGGGGTCAGCGTGCCTGTCTGGGCTTAAGCTCCGCCATGTGCAATTGGGTGTCTCGTGACAGTTTCCATGCCAATGGCTTCTGGAGACGAACTGCTTCCCCGCACTTCTTTCCCCCCACCGTTTCCATCCCCCACAACCACGCCAGTAACCACAGGTAAACGTGCTTCTCCCCGGGACACAGTTAAACACACGACCGCAGAGATGTGTCTCGGGCCCAGAATGGAAGGGGCCAAGGTGCCAGGGATGACAAATCCCCCGAGCATCCAGCTTGAAGCTCCCCTGAGAGACACCCCTCCCCAGAATAGGCAGAGAGGGTCAGGAACACCCATGCAAACAGCTGATCCACAAAACCCCCACTGTACCCACAACTTTCCCCACCTCAGCCCTTTCTATTTTTATCAGGAGAGTGAGAGGGGGTTGCCAGGCGGGGCCGGGCCGCTGTTTATGTCTGAAATTTGAAAAGATGCACAGTGTACTTGGGAGAAGGTGTTTGCAGTTAAAGGAATTTCGGAGAAAATTTTCAAACCCAGCGGGGTGAATAGGTGCCTTGTGTTCTGGTTTTTTGACTCTGGAAAAGCCACGTTTCCAACCAAGGCACGCAGAGGGGCTGGGATGGGGAGAGAGACGCTGGACTGTGAGATCTGGGCAGGCAGCAGGACCCAGCTCACCTGGGCACAGGGAACAACCAACTTTCAAGTTGGAGGGGTGGGGGCGCTAGGGGGAAGCCCTTCTGCCTTCCAGCATAATTTCTGTTTATTTGCCCCCTAATTTAAAAAAAAAATTTTTTTTAACATTTATTCATTTTTCAGAGACAGAGACAGAGTGTGAGTGGGGGAGGGGCAGAGAGTGAGAGAGACACAGAATCCGAAGCAGGTTTCAGGCTCTGAGCTGTCAGCACAGAGCCCAACGCGAGGCTCGAACCCACGAACTGTAAGATCATGACCTGAGCCCAAGTCAGACGCTCAACCGACTGAGCCACCCAGGTGCCCCTATTTGCTCCCTAATTAATTCATAGACTTTCCTGCCCTCCTACCCTCACCTGCTTAACCCCCTCTCGGGCCTAATCATTCCCTCACTCAATTATCTGCTTTCTATCTCCTCTTGATCAGTGAGTTGCACTCAGTATTGATTTTTCTCATATAGCCGTATTTTTTGTCAGGGCTTTAAATTGCTCTAATTTGACAATTTTCTGTTTCCTACTTAAATTGTTAAGTGTCCCTTTGGGAGCTGTATGGCTGCTATTTCTTTGACACACACACACAAATTAGGACCTGGTCGAATGCTTTACTCTGTAGGCACACGGCTGGGACTCCCTGACCCTATGCCATCAACTGGAGAAAACGGGAGGCCAGAAGTAACAATGAGGTGATACCCACACACACGCACTGAATGCAGTTCACCCTCTTTTCTCTTCTTCATCTTTCAAAGGTTAAACTGGCTCTGGGACAGCTCTCCAGAGAACTTCTAGCTCAAGCTGGCCAGAGCCCTTATTGAGCCAGGGGCGCTCAGGAAGGCTGGGGTGACCTTTGGAGGGCTGGACTTCTGACCTGATCTGAAACCAAGGTGGGCCCGGTGGTGCGGCCTGGCCAGCGTGTATAAGAAGATCAGAACTGTTTATCTCCTTTCTTTGTGCCTAGGGATACATGCCCAGAGGCACGAGCCTCATCTCTACCCCCGGCGGCAAAAATGCAACAGTTTTTAAAAGTCATTAGCCACAGAGTCCTAATAGGCACAGGATGAAATGGTCATGCATCTAGACCATAGCTCTATGTTTCATGAAAGTTCACTGCTCCACACTTGTCCATATTTCTGTGTCTCTAGAACCCCCTTCTATGTATCACTTTTCCTCGAGCGTATCAGGGTCTCTGGCATTCTCTGTACTTCTGGATCTGTCTCTGTTTCAGCATTCTTGCATTTCTATCCAACAGCCCGTCTTCTTCCATCTTTTCTGCCCTTCTTCATTCTCCCTTCAACGGTTACAGCATGCAATTAAAGTCTATTTTAGCATTTGTTGGATAGAATTCAATGTTCCCTGCTTTTATATGTGCGGAATCTCAGGCCGAGCATTTCCCCAATTCCCAGGCCCACAGTTCTCTCAGCCTGCTGGCCACCTCCACCGAATGTCCCTCCAACTCCGTCTGAACACACAACTGTCTACCACGGAACTTGCTGTCTTTCTCCCAAGCCAGCTACTCTTCCTGACTCCCTGGCTGCTGTCACAGGGACTCCCCATCTCCCAGGCATAAGGTTCAAAAGTTTGAGGCCATTCCTGCCTCTTGCTTCTCCCTTTCCCCCAAGATCCAGCGTCGCTGATTTTTCCACCGTAGTGGCTGTCCCCTGGGATGGGGCATACGCTCTTCAGTTTGTCTCCAGCTTGAGTGAAAGAAGCCAGAGACAAAGGGGAACTCACAGGATAATAATATTTCTATCGAGTTCAAGAACAGACAAAACTAGGGCACCTGTGGGGCTCAGTCAGTTGAGCCTCTGACTCTTGATTTCGGCTCAGGTCATGACCTCTCGGTTTCTGCAATCGAGTCCCGCATAGACTGCACTGAGCATGGAGCGTGCTTGAGATTCTCTTTCTCTCCCACTGGCCCTCTCCCCAGCTTGTGCACTCTCTCGCTCGCGCTCTCTAAACATTTTTTCAATGTTTATTTGTTTTTGTGGGGGGGAGAGAAAGAGAAAGAGCGCAAGCAGGGGAGGGGCAGAGAGAGAGGGAGACACAGAATCCAAAACAGGCGCCAGGCTCTGAGCTGTGAGCACAGAGCCCGATGAGGGGCTCAAACCCACAAGCCGTGAGATCATGACCTGAGCTGAAGCTGGAATGTTTAACTGACTAAGCTACCGAGGTGCCCTCTCTAAAATTACGTAAAAGACAACAACAACAAAAAATAGACAACACTGGTTTAGTGAGGTCAGAATAATGGTCTCCCTGGGTGAAGTGCACCAAAGAGAAGGGGCACAAGGGAAACTTCTGGGGAGCTGGAAATTTCTGTATCTTGACTTCACTGTGATTACAATGGTGTCTATGTGTGTTAAAAATTCATCAAGTTGTACGCTTAAGATGCACTTGATTCTATGCAAATTATGTATCAAAAGAAAGGGAGGGAGGAAAAAAACATGCATACAATGCCTAGCTTAATATCTGGCACATAGCAGGTGATCAATAAATAGTCACTAGTAAAAGTTTTTTTAAGTATGAGGGCTCCAAAGCCAGGTGGCCTGGGTTAGATGCTTGGTTCCATTTAGCAATGATGTGAACTTGGGCTGAGCGTCGCTGTTCCCAGTCTCTTCATCAGTGAGATGAAGTCCATGAGACTTCATAGAGTCTGAGGCTTAATGAAGCACTTAGCACAGGGTCTGGTACATAGTAAGTGCTCAACAAATGTTACTGCAAAATAAAGACAATTCCAACACACGCCCTAATTTGTATGAACCTTGACGACATTATGCTACGTGAATAAGCCAGTCAATAAAGCACATAAATACTGTATGATTCCACTTATGTCAAGTACCTAGAGTAGTTAAATTCATGGAGACAGGAAGTCAAATGGTGGTTGCCAGAGGCTGAGGGGGTCAGGGGATGGGGAGTTAGTGTTTAAGGGGGGCAGAGTTTCAGTCTGGAGAGATGAAAAGACTCTGGAGACAAATGGTGGTGATGGTTGTAGAACACTGTGAATGTATTTAATGCCACTGAACTACACACTTAAAATGGTTAAAATGATTGACTTTGGGTTATGTATATTTTACCACAATAATAAAGGTGTATGCGTATTTTACCACGATAAAAGAAAAAGAAGGAAAGAGGGAAGGGAGGGAGACAGAAGGGACAGAGGAAGGGAGGAAGGGAGGAAGGGAGGGGGAGGTGAGAGAGGGAGGGAGGGGTTCTCTGCTTGGGATTCTCTTTCCCTCTCTCCCCGCCCCTCCCCCACTCGTGCTAGCTCTGTCTCTCTCAAAATAAATAAATAAACTTTAAAAAAAAAAAAAAACACCCAGATCAACAGCAACAGCTAACATGTCAAGATAACTATTCCCCAGGATTTTGCATCAAATAAGTGCCAGGTTTCCTGGGGAAAAGCCATGCCCGTGTTTTAACGGATGATTTTCAAACTATGGAGATGTTTTCTGTACCTCTTACATTTCATCTCTAGCAAGCGACTGTGGGATGCCATATTTGTTCATTTAATAGGCATGTATTTTGTTATCTCTACTGTGATGGGCAAAACATGTGGATGAAGTTTGCACAAACTTCGGAATGATCCGATGTCCATCAATGAAAGGAAATAAAATCATCAAGCACAATGTGACAAGGGCTGGGCAGGCAGTCCCAAAAGACCCCAGTGGCGAGAATAAGGGAAAGAGATGGGCTCCAGGTGTGGGAGGGAGTCCCTTAGGATTCAGGGTTGGGGACAGAGAAGGTGAGCAGACTTCTAGGAGCTGCAGGGGCTGAGGCCATCGGGGGAAGGATCCTTCTACCTCTCCTCTGACCCCAGGTGTGCGGCTGATGCTGATTCTGTACACCAACATGGTCCCCCCCGCCCCCCCCCAGTGTCGTCCCCTGCGTAGTCTCAATGATAAAAACACTAGTGAGTCATGAGTAAAACGCTGCCATAATTTCCTCTTTTATAAATGGCAGGGTTTCACTGAAAATAGAATCCGCTATAAATTCAGGGGGGGGGGGGGAATCAAACTTAGTCTTCAAGAACTGAGTGTTTCCTTAAACGTGCCCTTCAATTTCTTTGTCTTAAGTGACACAGCACTTTCCTGTTACTGAACGTCATTATTCCATACGGACCTGTGGGGAATTGTAAGTGTTTCATTAACTTACCCCATGTTCTTTATTATTAGAACACTTTCCTCTGAGTTTGTCACTTGAACAGTATTAAAAGAATAAGACAGCACTTTTTGAATGTTCTACTAATTCTCAGAAGACCACTCCCCCGCCTCGGTCTGCAATGAGGCTTTTCTATATCATAATTCTATGGCCCTTTGCTTCCAGAAATGATCGCAATCTCTCTACACACATTGCCTATAGTATTTATCATTGCCACACTCCAAGGAGGTGAGGATTTTAGTTTCTTTTACAAACCCAGAGAGCAGCACACACTTACTCAGGGACATCAAACTGTAGCGGAGAAGAAAGGGAAGAAAATTCACCATCTTGCTCCTGGACCCAGATCACCGCGTAGGTGCTGACATCACTTAATTCGAATCCTACAATTCCACACAATTCCGTTACACCGATGAGAAACCCCAGGGGTGCCTGGGTGGCTCAGTCGGTTAAGCACCTGACTTCGGCTCAGGTCACGATCTCATAGTTTGTGGGTTCGAGCCCCACATCGGGCTCTGTGCTGACAGCTCGGAGCCTGGAGCCTCCTTCACATTCTGTGTCTCCCTCTCTCTCTCTCTGCCCCTCCCCTGCTTGTCCTCTATCTCACTCTCAAAAATGAAAGAAAGAAAGAAAGAAAGAAAGAGAGAGAGAGAGAGAGAGAGAGAGAGAGAGAGAGAGAAAGAAAGAAAGAAAGAAAGAAAGAAAGAAAGAAAGAAAGAAAGAAGAAACCCAGAGAGGTTAAGAAACTTGCCCTCATTCTCTGTGCCAGAACTGGGATTCACTTCCAATGCTACTGCACACACAGGGGACCTGATGGTTTTAACTGTCCACAAGTATCAATATCAACCAAAAGTGTGACAGAGCTCAGCAACTCAATAATCTCTGGCGGCACCATCAGGAGCGGGATGCTGAAGGCTGTCCTGCAGAGATGGGGGCAGAGGTGTTGTCCCAGAGAACAGGCTAGACCGCTTGCTCGTATAGGGATATTGGAAGGATGCTTCGGAGGAATTCTGCAAACATCCTGCGCTGGGACTTAGCAAAGTACGTGCGTGGCGTCCCCACGTAAGGGACAGAAACAAGCAGTCTCGATGCCACATTTAGGTGGACTGGGAGACTGGCCGTCCTCTAAGAGCCAGTCTACCGGAATGTAGAAGCCAACCTCCAAGAGGCTTCCCAGCAATCCCCAACCCCTGGTATTCACACCTTTGTATGTCCCCTCACACACTAATTCAGGGGAGGTCCCGTGTGACCAATAGACTATGGCGGACGTGGCAGCGCGTGACTTCCAAAGCTAGGACACCAGACCACTGCAGCGTCCACTCGGCCTCCTGTGTCACTTGCTGTGGCAGAAGCCAGATGCCATGCCATGAGACAGCTCCACTGGCAGACCAGAAGGAGAAGAGCTGGGGCCACTGGCCAACAGCCAACACCGACTTGCCAGCCGCCTTAGACCTGGACCCTCAAGCCCCAGTCAAGCCTTCAGCTGACATCCGACTGCAACCCCATGAGATAACCCAAGGCAGAACTGCCTGGCCATATTTCTCCCAAAGTCCTGACGCACAGAAACCATGAACAATCATTGTTTTAAGCCACTAATGTTTGGGTTGATGCATTACACCGCCATTATCATTGCGGTATGGAGCATGGCATCCTATAATTGCCTTATGGAGCCGTGACACGAAGGTTTGGATTGATGCATTACACAGCCATTATAATTGCAATATGGAGCATGGCATCCTGCCTGCTCTAGAACTCAGCCCCAGGATAAGGGAAGACACAAAAGCGGGACACTAGTCAGCTTTGTAGAAGAGCTGCTGCTAAGAACAACAGCAAACAAACTGATAGAAACAGGATCCAGGTTGAGGAGGGCACTTGTTGGGATGAGCACTGGCTGTTGTATGTAAGCCAATTTGACAATAAATTATATTAAAAAAAAAAAAAGAAAGAAATAGGATCCAAGATGGTCAGGAGTGGTGAGCTTAACTTATTAGGGAAATTTTTAGGAGAAGCAAAGATAAAGTCCCACACTTGGATTAGAACAACCCATTATACCAGGGAAGACACTGGGCCATAGCAGTACACGTGGAAAGGGGATCTCAGTCGGCTACAGGCTCAAAATGAGCCACGATGACACTGCCAGAAAAGCACATAAATGCAGGCTGCATTAACAGAAGCATAGTACCCCGTCAGAGGAGGTGAGCTCTCCCCTGGGTTGAGCACACTAACAGGTCTGTGTTTAGGTCTCGACACAGGACAAGGAAAGTCCAGACCTGCTGGGAGAAGACTGGTGGGAGCAGGTGGAGTCCACTGATGGAGAGAGATGAGGAAGGACAGTGTGAAGTGAGGAAGCCCAGCCCTAAGGGAGAAGAGAGGGAGGGTGAGAACAGTGAAATCACTGGTTACAGACGCAAAAACATCCACCATGTGGAAGGAGGTCTGGGGGCCAGGGCCAAGAGGGGGAAACGGGCCTGTTTTGTTCATTGCTCAACCATAGTGATGGGGACCAGTAGGTGCTTCTGTGAAATCTAAGAGCTGCCTAAATACTAGAATCACATGAAAATGGGACATGGCCTCAGAAGAGAGTGAAATCCATGGCAATATTCACGTGGAGTAAATGTTCCCGTCGGTCAGGACACTGTCCTCAACGTTCCCTAAGAGCCCTTCCGGGCTCTGAGATCCTCTCTGAGATCCTCTCGGCTGGTAATTTTGCTATTCAATGAGTAGAACCTGCTGAATGATACCAGCACAGTGGCCCTTAAACTTCAGAAGGCATATAAAACACCTGGGGGATCTTATTAAAATGCAGATTTCTGAGTTAGAAGGTCTGGAGCAGGCCTTTGGCATTTTGCATTTCGATTTTTGCATTTCGACTAAGCCCCCAGCTGACACCACGCTTGGACAGCCAGAGGTTAAAGGTTGCCCACGACAGCAGATAGGGTCAGGCAGCCTGGAAAGGCATTAAGCAAATATTAAGGTATCTGAGCAGAGGAAGAGTGACCAGCATCAGAAATACCACACAAGGAACAGTCTGCATTGAACAGGGGAGCATCCATATGCCACAGAGGGCTTTCTGACCTCGATGTCCTTTGATTTTCTGAACATGGTCTTTAGAATTGTCCAAGCACTTCTCAATCATCCTGGGTTTTCTGTAGCCTGTAGGGGCAGCAGTGTGGAGTTATGCCAACCCACACTCATTCACTACCTGGGTGGCCTGTGAGTCTCAGTTTCTTAGTGCCTAAAATGGGAGTAATATCCACCTGAAAGGCTGCTGTATCAAGCAGTGGGCACGTAATCGGTGCCCACTGTATGTTTCCCTGCCTCATTACAAAACGAGATGATCAAGAAGCATTCGCTCCCTTCATTACAAAGATTAATTACCTAATTAGTATTTGTCCTTGAATCGAACTGTCCTTCACTAACCCTGGGATGTAAGTCAGATATGACCCCATTTTACAGATGAGAGCGTGGTTTGTACTCACCTAGAGTATCAGGCAAATCCTGGCATGAGAACCCATGACTCCTCCTGTTGGAATTTTAAGGATTTTTTTTTTTTTTTTTCTGGAAGAGTCACTTCCACTAGCCTAGGCATTGGAGTCAGTAACAAGATTGCATCCCACTTTTTTGTCTGAGAAACAAGATGCTATTTCCCCTTGAGGGGCTCTGATCACTATCAAGCCAGCCCTGCCCAAGGTGCTCTGTAGCTTGGAGACCCGAGTGGGAGAAACCAACAGACTCAGGTACAAAAGGAGTGAAGCCAAGAGGTGCCCACCAGTGGAACACCTCAGCCACAACTCCCGGGGACCAGTGGGTAGAGTGGGAGCCACGCCCTCCCCAGGCGTCACTGCCCTGTGCAGAGAAGACACAAGAGAATGTGCTGGGCCAGGGCCAGTCCTGCCCCCTAGCAGAGATGACCAGCAAAATACCCACACGATTCCAGAGTTGTCACCCTGGGGAAACGGAGCCACTTCCGAGCCTTTGAATCAAGAAAAGGCTGAGTCTATTATCTCTGTAATGGGCAGCCCACAAAGATGCCACTTCGTGTTCTTCTTCAGTCCATGCCCAGTGAGGGAGTCAAGCGCCTTCTACCACACCGACCGAGGCCACTAAACCTTAGCATCAAGCACCACCAGCTCCCTCCGTAAGGACCCCGAAGGCCACCAGCCTAGCCCGGGTCCCCCAAAATTTCTGTGCCTAACCAGCAGCTTGTGTAGCGGAGGGAGCATGACTGTGGATTTGAATTCAGACCCCACCAACTCCACCACTCTCTGAACCTCAGTTTTCACATCTTTTGGGGGTGAGGGAATCCTAATATTTACCTCATCGGGGTTTGGGGAAAATCAAGTGAGATATGAATGTATGTTAACCAACTAGCTCACAGAAGGTATTCAAACGCCGCTGGTTCCTTTACTCTTTTGCCTGGAAACAAAACTCTTAAGGAGGGTGGTCTCTGGAGCTACAAAAAGTACTGGAGAACTCCTGCTTCGTTGGAGATGTCCTCGGTCTCTCCGGGATTGTGAAGACCCTCAGCCTTTTGCCCCGAGGCTCCCGGTCCCCGGCACACCTCCCCGCCGCCGCCTAACCTCCTTCTCTCCCACTCCTCCCTGCCATCCCGGCGCACCCCATCCCCAAAAACTTTCAGCCGGCTCCTCCTGAGGGTCCTTCCAAATCGCGGCCGGGGAGCAGGGGGCGCGCCCTGCCCTCTCGCGTCTCCCCACCCCCCTACCCCGGGCGTCGGCTGCACACCCCGCGCCGGGAGCCCGGGCGCCCCGTCCGGCCACCGCGGGTGCGGGCACAGGCACAGTCCTCCGGGGCCCCTCTGACTGCGGAGCCGCCGACCGCATTGCAGCCCTTCCCGCGCCTCTGCCTCCCGCCGGCCCCGGAGCTGCCGGCTCCTCTCGCGCCCTGCGCCCCGGGCGGCTTCCCCAGCGGCGCGCCGGTCCGGAGCCGGGGTCCAGCGCGCTCCAGACGCCTCCGCCCTCCCCTCCCCCGCCGGCCGCCCCTCGGGTCCCGCGGGGGTGGGGTTTCCCTCCCCTCCCCCGCCCGCCCCTATGTATGTGTCACCGCGCGCCATGCCCGCCCGCCCGCCCGCCCACCTACCTCCCCGCCGCTCCAGAGGGGGCTCGCAGAGCTGAGGACGCGCGCCACGCCGCTCAAGGTCTCTCTCTCCGCGCGCTCGCCGGCCGGCATCTGACGCGGGTGCCAGGGGCTCCGGGCACCTTGCAGTGGCCCTTCCCTCGGCCAGCCGGGACTCCGCAACCCAGTCGCCGCCGCCGCCGCGGCCACCGCCTGAGGGGACCCGCGGACAGGACGCCGGCAGGCGGAGGGGTGCGCGGCGCGCGCGCAGAGCGTCTCCCTCCGCTGCGCAGCGAGACCCGGGCCTCGCGGCCCCAGGAGCCCCCGGCTGCCTCGCCAGGTGCGCGGCACTGAAGTTCTCGCGGAAGGGAGTCCAAGTCTTCGAGGTAACTGTCTCCTTCCCTTCCGGGGCGCCCGGCGAGCCGGCAGCGGAGCCGCGGCTGGGGGGGGCTGCGCTGCCTCGGTCTCCCCTCCGAGGAGGCGTGCGCCGGGGGCTCCCGACCGTTGCGTGCGCGGTGCAGTTGAGCAAACTTTCCGGCTGTTGCAGACTCCGCGTGAAGGGGGCAAACGAACGCGTGAGGAGGGGCTCTCGTCTGCCGCCCCCCCTCCCCCCGAAATTCAGGACTAAAGGACAGGGAGCTTTTACTCCAAACTCCGTGTGTTTTCAAGCCGTAGGGTCCGGAACGAGCCCCGGTTGACAGAGCAGCAGCTTTCGAGTCGGGGGTTCAGATGCCCTGTGCTACTTTTGGGCTGGAGAAGTTGCTTCGTCTTTCTGAGCCTTGGCCTGTTCCGCCTAGAGGGAAAGGGGAGGCTCTTTGGCAGGATGGCTGGGGGATAAACGAAGTGACACGGGCAGCGTGTCAGGTACGCAGCAGGTGCCCAAGCAGAGGCTGCGCGAACCCATTGGTCCCACTTGCTTGGCCACTTGGCCTGCCCCAGGAGTCGCAGGGTGCCCAGACGGGTGGGGGAGAGCTGGGGGGGATTGGCAGAACCCAGGACCGGGCCACTGAGCTGCCAGCAAGGGAGACGAGCTCTGAACATGCCACCAAGAAGGGACATCTCTCAAGGAAGAAGAGGGGAAATGAGGACACATGACCATGGGCAGTTTTGCTGTCTCTGGGTCCCTCCGCCTCTGAAGCCAGTGATGGTGGAGACTTTCTATCCCTGGGGTTGGGTGGACAGTTGTCGACTGAACCTGTGTTCTAGGCCAGAGCAAACTGTGGGGCGGGGGTTCGCCTCCTCGTGGGAGACGGGACCCAACCCAAACTTTCCCATCATTCTACTCCTTGCAGTCCTGAGCAAGGTTGTGATAGGATTCTTCTAGGGTCTCACCACTGAGGAGCCCAGGTCCCAGCATTCCGATAGGTGCATATGTCCCTGTTGTGTGGGGATGGTGGCCAGGAATAAAGGAAGATGCAAAGCCGAGCGGGTTAGTGTGGTGTTTCAGGTCCCAGACACTGAAGCGGGTGGGTATCTGACAGTCTAGGGGAACCCCGGACCTGGGAAACACATCGGAGAGAAAGTGAACCCAGAAAGATGTGATGACTTTCTAAAGGTCACCCATGACTTAGTGGAAGGGCAGGACTCCTCCAACCCGGGTTTTCTGAGGCCCTCGTCCGTTGCTTGTCCTGATTTAAGAGTTCCGAAGTCTGGGCTCTAATTCTTGTGCCTTCCTTGCCTCTGGGTTGCCAAAGGAGAAGAGGCGATCGGATTGCCTGTGCCCCTGGGCACGGTGGTTTAAGGAGGTGTAGGTCAGTGTCAGTCACTGAGCCTGGAAGAGACTGCCCAGGAATGGAAGGGCCATCAGGGAGAAAACCCCCGAGGCCACAGGGGGGAGAAAACCCGAAGGAGGGGGGTGTTTCTATCCCGAAGGAAAAGGGCCCTCGGACTTAAAAAGTTTCGGATGAAGGCGTTATCAGAAGGAAGAACATGTCTCTCAAAGAAAATGCTGGCATGTTTCAGGTTCCATCGAGCTTGAGTTTAAATCAGATGTATTTCTGTGCAGCTTCGCGTGCAACACCTGGTTCCTTCATTCATTCTCTGGTAACTAGTGAGCGCCACCTAGGTGCCAGGCTCTGTGCTCAGTGCTGGCCCATAGCGGGTCCTCAGTTAACGGTAGCTGTGATGACACAAGCACTTAGCACGGTGCCTGCCACGGACGGGGCAAGTCCTCAGTAACTATTTGGTATTACTATTATTACGACTACTAATTTTAATATTCAGGAGACATTTTTCTTTTCCTAGAATTGTCCGTGAAAATCCTACTTAAGTTAGGATTCTTTCTGTATTATTTGAAAGCCCTCTGGTCAATATAGGAGTAAAGAATCCAGAGCGGGAAATGACAGAAATATTCTTAGTTATTTGCAAGGCGTCTCTGTGCGCTCGAGTGGCGAGACCCTGTGCCGTCTGGTGTGGGCCGCACCTGACTCCATGCCCCTTCTCACACCCACGCACACATTTCACCCCTGCGCCCCCTCTCACACACACCCCTGCATACTGAGTGGGGCACCCTCCATCCCCACATGCCCAGAACAGATTGTCCAACTCCCCAGTCAGAGAGAGAGCTCCAAGATAGTTGGTGGGGGAGAGCTGTGAGGGTGGAAGCCTGCCCGGCAAGGCAGACCTGCGTTCACGTCCCAACTCAGCCCCTTACTGGCTGCATGGTCCTTGAAGAGGTCCTTGGCCAGATCACAGGGCACCAGAAACCTGAATTCCTCCCCTCTAACGGTTTCTAGGCCCCCTTGGGGACACAAACTGTAAGCTCAGGAGATTACTGATTTAGAATATTCTAAAACCGTAAAAGACTGTGTGTCCTAACTTTTTGTGTGGAATTTTTTCATGATGCCTTCTAGAACCTGGTCCCTCCCAAGCCCCTTCTTGTTGGGCATTGGGAGGGCCTCAGCTGAGCCAGGGGAGGCCCACGGGCCTCTGCTTGGAGTCTCACTTTCAGTCTGTCTCTACTCCTGTTGGGACATGTAGCATAGAATGTGTCCATCGGCAGTTTAGGGGGTGTAATGACATAGGAAAGAATAATCTCATAGTGCCTCTCATGCAGTAACGATAAGTATTGTTTCTGGAAGCTTCTATCTCTGTTATATATTTCGCAGTCCTCTCTAAATGTGTATGTGTGTATAATATACACACAATATATACAAATTTGATGTTTATGTGATGTATTTCTTACTGCGGGTTGTGGTCAAAAAAGTTGGAAAGACACTGATCCTGATAACGTTTCTGTCTCTGAGAAATGCCGGCCTCGTGGCTCCGACCGGCAGGTGCCCGTATATTCACACCTGGACTGGACCGTTAAGCATCTTGGGAGTGGAGACAGGAAGGGGTGGAAGCTGGGGGTAGGAGTGAAAGTCAAGTTCAAGGCAGAGGGCCCAGAATCAGAGAGGAAACAATGCATGGAGGACAGACCTACTTGTAAGTGGAGCAGGAAAGGTGACAGGGCCGATGGGCTGCCCTGGGAAAGGGGATCTATCTGTGGGAACATCTGGAGACTGGAGCCATCCTCTCTGCTGTCACCAGGCGGCCTCTTGGCCATGCTGTGGGCCTGGACAGGAGCTTCACTGCTACCCTCCTTCCTTGAGAAAGCTCCGTTCTACCCATTCTTTTGGGTGAAGGGGGGCTGTGGCATCTCCCCTGGCTACTCTCCTCCCCCAAGACCCGTCCTGAGAGGAGGTCTGGGCCCCTGGGTGTGGTTGCAGATGGAGTCAACATTGCAGGGGAGGAGCTGCTGGGGGGTGGGGTGCAGGGCAGGGGTGGGGTTAGAGGGAGAGCTGGAGTGAGCTGGAGTGAGGCAGAGGGAGGACCAGAGAGAGGGGGAATTTGTAGGGAAAACGGGAAAACGGTTCCTTTTTTCAAAAGTTGAATCCAGGGCAAGGACGGAAACTGTGGAGTTTACTTTTAAAAACTCAGAGCCTCCTTGTAAGCAGCTGAGTGTGTGTGTGTGTGTGTGTGTGTGTGTGTGTGTGTGTGCACGAACATACTAGGAGGGCGGGCCCTGCGGGCTGGCCTGGACATATGAGAGGCGACTTTTCTCCCTCTCAATGGCCTTATAGTGTATCCTAAAGAAGCTTTTTGTTAAACTCATGAATCGGTGGATTTGGGGTGTGCGATGCTGGCCATCACGATTTGGATATTTGGTTACCTTTGAGGTTACATGTTTTTCCTTTTAAGACACACACCCAAAAAAGGAGCCACCTCTCCTGCGTCAGGTCTGTTTGGTGCAGGCCTTGCTCGTCTGTCTGTGATTGATTTGACTTGAGGGGTAAGGGTATGAAGGAGAAACTCAGGACTGGGCGGATGTGTAATCTCCAGCCTGGCAGACTGCGCCCCCTCAGCCCCACGACTCTGGGCCTGTGAGGCGGAACATGGAAGTTCCCAGACCACGGACATCCAGGGCCTTCAGGGCCTGTGATGACCCTCATGGAAGAGATCACGAAGGGGATGGAGGCCCAGATAGGAGAAGGTGCACGACCCAGGCCGGCCCAGAGCAGGCCAGAAGGATCTGGATGGGAACGTAGGCCATCGGGCCCTCATCCTGAAACATACCATGTCCATGGAAACCGTTCATTCATTCTGCCTTCAGCGGCATTTGCTACGTGCTACAGGCGTTGCAGTAAGGGTGTGTCAAGAATTCACTCTCCCTGCCCTCCAGCTGCTCATGGTCTAATGGGCAAGACAGGCTATAATCAACTTGACCCTGACCCCGCGTTCCTATCAAGCAGTGGTTCTCAACTGGGGAGCTGTTTTGCTCCCCAGGGAACATCTGGCCTTGTGTGGAGATATTTTTTGTCGTCACCCCAGGGGAGGCGTGATGGTATTGGCATCTAGTGGACAGAGACCAGGGATGTTATTAAATATCTTAAAATGCACAGGACAGCACGTTCCTCCTACCGGTAGGGAATTCTCCAGCCCAAAATGCCAGTAGTGCCAAGACTGAGAAGTCCTGCTCCTGACCTTCATTTACTTATTGGGCCAGACCACGCCCAACTGTGTGCGACAGCAGGAAGACTGGAGGTGGGAGGGCAAGAAGGGAGGGTTTGGCAGGCAGCGAAGAGCGGACAACAAGAGAAAGAAAAAAGCCAGACCACAATGGTAAAGTAGAAAGAACGTGGACCTTGGTAGCCCAGATGTACGTTGAAATCCCAGCTGTGTGCCCTTGGTCAAGTCACTTGTTCTCTCTGAGCCTCAGTTTCCACATCTGGGAAATGAGGCTTGTCTGATGGTTGAGAGAGTTCAAGATAGAGCGCATAAAGGACATGGCACAAAGTAGACTTACAATAAACCAGCAACCGCTGCTATCATCTTTGAGGCTTTTCAAGGTCCCACTGTGGAAAATTACGGCATCAGCAGGTGTGGACGTGGGATCACGAGGCCAAACAAGGTTGCTGTTTGGGGCACGGTTGCCACAGTAATGCCTTCTGGTTGGTGGGGGGGGGGTGGTGCTGTGTGTGCAGCACCTCCCCGCCCCCCTGCACACACAGCTCCCAGCAAGGGGTGAGCATCAGGGGAAGGGGCTTGCTCCAATGAGAAGGCCAACGTGTGCATCCTACAGTGTGGGCAGTGGGAGAAGCGTTGGACTTGAAGCCACTTGAACCGGGCACTGACTGGCTGCATGATGTGGGCAAATTGCTTTGCCTCCCTGAGCCTCAGTTTTCTAATCTGTAAAATGGAGACACTAAGGCCTACTTTCTCAGGGCAAGATCCAGGGAGAAATTACTTCTAGGAAGGTGCCTTGTTGGGGGGGGGGGGGCATCTATGAAGCCTAAGCAGAAATATTTTCTTTCTTTTTTTTTCTTAATTTTTTAAATGTCTTTATTTATTTTTGAGAGAGAGAGCAAGTGGAAGAGGGGCAGAGAGAGAGAGGGAGACATAGAATCTGAAGCAGGCTCCAGGCTCTGAGCTGTCAGCACAGAGCCCGATGCGGGGCTCAAACTCATGAACTGTGAGATCATGACCTGAGCCAAAGTCGGACGCTCAACCGACTGAGCCACCCAGGAGCCCCAGCAGGCATCTTTTCTATCTGGTGTGCACTGTTCCTAATCCAGTGCCTGGCACACACAGGCAGCCTGGTTGAATGAATGAATGAGCGGGCCCTCGCACTATAAATTCCTTGCAATGCTTGAGAGACGCTGTCCCACACTTTGCGTCTCCTGCATCCCAAGCAAGCCTGAAGAAGCCAGGACCTATGTAGTTCCCAGTGGGTACCAGGCTCAGATTACAGCACCGGCAACAGCGCCCTCTAGAGGGTACTGCAGTTACAGCAATGGAGTTGTGCCAGCCACCAGGATGGAGCCCCACTGGGAGTGGGGGTAACGGGGAGACATCAGAACAGAGGAAGCCCAAGCTACTGAAAAGAAGCTGATCCAAATCAGCATCAGGAACCCGGAGACTTACCTCAGTGCAGGCACATCCATTTTCCCATCTGTGCGACAGGGCTTTTGCTCCACGACGTGGAGTGGAGCTTACAATATATCAAGGCCTAACTGAAAGTCACTAGCCAAAGGAGTGGATGCGGGAATTGCCAAGCTTCCCTGAGCCTCTGTTTTTAAGTCCCGAAGCATTAGATCAGAAAGGGACCCAGGGGACAGCTAAATAAATCACCCATGTCCTTCATTATGCAGATGAGGAACCTGAGTCCTAAAGAGGGAGTTCGGGCTGCTCTCAGCAGAGCCACGGCTCCCATCAGGGCTGCTGAGGCTCCTGCTTCCATGTCACCTGTCACATTCAAACTAAAAGGAGGCACCTGATCACAGAAGCACTGTGCCCACCAGAACCCAACTATGGACACACTTCATCCTGGGGCCACCCATTGTCTACCCTTGGGCCACCTTCTGACTCGGCACCTCCCGAGCCCTTGCTGGTTCCAGGGCTGCTCTGGGGAAGAAAGCTCCTATAGGAGAAACGTCCAGGGCGAGGAGAAGCCCAGCCTCCCAGCTCCCTTAGAACACCTGGACTTCCTGATCCCAGCCTCCGCTCTTGATCACATCCAGGGGGTTTTCCCCAACCAAACCTGGACCTTGGCCTGACCTTCCCCTCCCTACTCCCCTCCTCCATCAGGTGCTCCAGGTGGCTCGGGAGAACACCTGGATTTTAGGATGACTCAGGAATGTAGTGGATGTTTGTCAGCTTTACAAGGGACTGACAAAGGGAAGCTGGGTGCCATCATCAGAAGTAGCCTCTGTCCCTAGAATCAGAGGCATTTGAGGAGCTTTGGAAAAAATGAGATTCTGCTTGGGAGGGGAGGAGAGGGGAGGAGAGGAATCTGTTCTTTGCAAAATCACGCCGGGTGATTCCAATGCAGTCCAGTTTCTGAACCCTTCGTGCAAAGCCCAAAGCAGTTCCTCTGGGTGCATTTGGTTCTAAGCCATCTCCTTGTAGCCCTGCCTCTGGGGGGTCACCTGCCCTCCCCCCGCCCCCCTGCAGGCAGAACTACAGCGTTTGCCCCCAGTGTGTCCTTTAGGGGAATGAGAAGGTCAAAGCCTGCTTCTCTGTCTCCTCCCTCCTGCCTGAGACAGGGGCCCTGCTTCCTTCACGTAGTTGTCCTTGACCCTGGATTGAAGTACATTTGTCCCTAGAGGAGGATGAAGCTAGGCCAGGGTTCCCACGGTGGAACCCACAACATTTCCTGCAGAGATGGTCAATGCTCATTTCTTGGGAAAAGGGTCTGTCTCATCCTTGAGTGTCAAACAGAACAAAATGCACCCTTTTTCTGCAGGAATTCTCAGTATGCTGGTGGATATTGGAAATCTCCCAGAGTTTCTTACACCGAATTTGGCCAGGGAGCTCTCCTCGCCTAGAGCACACTGAGGGTCTACAGAGATGCTGATTTAAGCAATCAGCCAGGGCTGATCCTGCAGCAGGAATGAGGCAGCTGCACCAGGGCCCCAGGGGCAGACAGAGATGGGGAGGACTTAAAAACTTAAATCTCTAACACCCGTCACTGACCCAGCAAGCCCTCTCCACCCCCAGAGCAAGGCGGTGCCCGCCCTCTCCTTTTTCCACCTCATACCTGCCACCTTCTCTTTAAAGGTTGGCCATTTTAGTTCCATTGTTTCCCGGATTGAAAAACCTGGGAGGGAGGTGGAGCACCCAGTGTGGTCTCCTTGGGGATGGGAGAGTCCTGCCTGCAGACACGTTCTCGCTGTGAGCCTGGCTCCCCCCTCCCAGTGCGAGGGCCAGTGGCCAGCGGCCTGACTTGGAGGGCCAGTGCTCTACTTGCTGTGAGCCTCCAGGGGGCGCCAGTATAATGTACGTTCCGTCCCCTGTGGCGTGAACTCCCGGCCCCTGGAGCTGAGCAAGGAAAAGCTGTGTCTGCATGCTTATTGTCCCCTGTCCTCATCACTACAGCCTTGAGTGTCACCCCCAGCCCAGCCCCACACAGTTCATCAGGGGGCTGCTTCACCTTCTCTGGGCCATTGATTCCCCTTGAAGCAGCCTCGTTCTGGGACTCCCCCTTCCAACCCGCAGTGACTTCTGCTTTTCTCGCTTTGCTTGTTTTAGCAGAGTGGGTCTCCCTGGTGTGGGGGGACCTGACTGCATAAAGGGTCTCCACACCCAGTCCTGATGGAGAAGAGTGCTGTGGGGCTAGGTTGGGGGTGGAAGCAGCTTTATTAGCCAAGAAAAGACCTAGCACTGGCTTAGACCTCACCTCCTACTTCTTCCCCTGCCCACCTGCCCCCCCCCCCACTTCCCGTCTGCTCTTCTCCAGCTGCCATCTCAGTGGCCCAGGGGCCCCAGGGGCTTACCCACAGGGGTCAGTGAGACTCACCTATGCCAGGGAAGGCTCCAGCAACATTCAGTGGCTGGAAAATTGGGACTAGTCCAGCCCCCTCCTTAGTCACTGCAAGTGCCGTGTGGAGTGACCGACCCTTAGATGCTTGCAGCAATCAATCAGGCGATTTGCACATCCCTCCTCAGCCCTCTGGGGATTGCAGAGGCTCTCGGAAGACCTTCCACACTTGGAATAAAGCCCAGTCCCCTTCCTTGGCCCGGAGGCCCTCAGGCACTTGTCTCCCCTTCCCCCTCAGCATCCTGATTCACCTTCCCCTCACCCACCACCCTCCAGCAGATCCCACTTAATTCCCGCCTTAGGGCCTTTCGCCTCCTAGCCTCTCCCACCTGAAGCTCTTCCCACTTGGCTTTGCAAGGTTGACTCATCTTGGTCATTCGAGTCCAAATATGACCTCGTCCGTGAGGCCTTTCTTGACCACCCAGTTGAAAGAAGATGAACACACCCCGTGTCCCAGCAGCCCTGAGTTGCACTGTCTTTGCAGCTTACCACCGTCTACAAGGTCCTGGTTGGTTGGTTTTCTTGGAGGTTGTCTGCCCCCCCCCCCAGCCCCACCCAACCAAAAGCTGCACAGGACATCATGCAGATGATCTGACCGGATCATCTTGCTGTGAGACTCCAGAAAATGCTTAGCACACAGTAGGTGCTCAGAACAAGTGTGCTGACCAGACAAATGACTTCAGTACTTTTCAAACTGTGCTCCAGAGAGTCTACAGTGGTGATGGGGCATCTGCGACACCCCATAGGGGCCACAGGGGTGAATAGAGAGGTGGCAGTGATTGTAGGGGTCCCCATGTCAGATTTGATCAGAGCGACCCTGATTTTATGCCTTTTGGAAGCCACTGTTATGGGGCTTTCTACTCTTGTCAGAGATAAGAGAACGGACATCTGAAAAGGAGGATGTCCGGTAGAATGCTGAGTGAAATAAGACCATCAGAGAAAGACAAATACCGTATGATCTCACTCATAGGTGGAATTTAAGAAACAAAACAAGCAAGGGGAAAAAGAGAGGCAAACCAAGAAACAGGCTCTTAACTACAGAGAACACACTGCTGGTCACCAGAGGGTAGGTGGGGGATGGGGAAAATCCTCGATGGGGATTAAGGAGGAACTTGTCATGACGAGCACCGGGTGATGTATGGAAGTGTCGAATCACTATATTGTGCACCTGAAACTAACGTAACGCTGTATGTAACTATTCTCGAATTAAAATTAAATTAATATGTCCTGCCTAGCAGCATATGGCACTGGATAGTGTCAGAGCTAGAACTAGGTCCCAACTTCCTAACTCCCAGTGCTCTGTCCAAAGCAGCCCCCACCTATCCCGGCCACCTCAGCAGCCCCATCTCCCCCTGGCCGTGGCTCAGAATGGCCACCAATGGGATCCAGCTAAGGAGAGAAGAAGCCACGTTCCATATGCCCGCCTCCCCCCTGCCCCCCAGCCTCCCTTAGTAGTTCATGATAACTCGAACATCAAGGGGGAGCAGCTGCTTTTAGGAATGAATTTATATTTTTAGGTTCTATCACTGGGCTACCCAACATGGGCCATGGGCCTTCTGTCATTTCATTTCCAAGCTGTGGTGTCCCAGCGCTCCCTATGACATGGAGGAGGCAGGCCAGACACCAGGGATAGGACGGAGACACGGTTCCCTGGCCTGGCAGAGTTCAGGGTCTTCATGACTCCGAACATCTCAGTGGGCAACCTTTCTCAGCCTTCCCCATCCACACTGAACGCTGAATGGCATCTCCCCCCCAGCTGTCCTATGCGCCTGTCCTCTCAGACTCCCCCACCGTGGGCCTCCATATCTCCCTCCAGCCCTATCTTGTCTTTCTTTTGCGATGGAGGGTCCAGCACATAGTCGCCTACGTTTTATTCCCAGCCCCCTTCCTGATTGTAGCACTTGCACTCCCAGAAGAATCCATCAGGCTATTGTCTTGTAGGAGTGGAAGTCAGGCAGATGAGCTCAAGGTCCAGTTTGGCCAATTCACCAGTGGTGGGAGCTTGCCAGATTTGACTGGTCTCAGTTTCCATATCTGTAAATCAGGGATACGGTCTCTTACCTCTTGAGTTTGTTGGGAAGATAAAATAACAGAGGTTAACCGAGGTACCTGGCCCAGAGCAAGTGTCCTCGAAGCAGTAACTGATGTTAATCATGAATATCCCTGGGTCATTCCTGGTATCTGAGAACGTGGGTTGGGTGGTCATGTGACGGCCTCTTTTTGCCCAACCTGAAGTTCCTCAGCTTCTTTCCTGACCACTTAGGCTCTTTTTTTTTTTTTTAATGTTTATTTATTTTTGAGAGAGAGAGAGACAGACAGAGCGTGAGTAGGGGAGGGCAGAGAGAGAGGGAGACACAGAATCCAAAGGAGGCTCCAGGCTCTGAGCTGTCAGCACAGAGTCCGACGTGGGCCTCAAACTCACGAACGGCGAGATCGTGACCCGAGCTGAAGTCAGATGCCAAACCTACTGAGCCACCTAGGCGCCCCTGACCACTTAGGCTCTTAAGGCAGCCATGCAAACTTGGAACACAGAGGGATGTGGGGAATACAAGAAGAGGCTTATGCTTTTGCCACCCTGAAGCTAGCTGGGGAACAGGGCAGGTCCCCTAACCACCCCCCCTCCCCAGCCCCGGTAGCTGCAGCAAGCCCTGTTGTACCGAGGGGCCCCCACCACACGATTCCAGGGGGTGTTGTTCCATTATGTTCCATGTGTAGGATGCCCCCCGGAGTGGGGCAGCACACAGACCCTTGCAGCTTTGCACAACAGCCCTGATCGTACCCATTCCTTCTGCTGCCCCTTGGGACTGCACCACACCTACAAAGCAAGAAATTCCTTTTCAGGTGTTCTAACTGCCACCAGCTTTCAGGAGGCAGACAGCTTTCAGGAGGGAGGGAGGGGCTGGTATACTAGGACCAGGAGCCGCTTCTGGTCCCTCTGATCTCCTGCTCTAGGCCCTGTCCTTTCCTCCTGGAACTGGGGGAGCTAGGAAGTCTAACTGTCCTGGGAGAACCTTCGGTGGTTCTGAGCATGTTAAGACAGCTGAACAGCCTCAGTTGTGCCTCTGTTGAGACGTCAGCCTTTCTTGGTCCTATGTGGACACTAGGAGAAAAGAGGCTCTGAGTCTCGATGGGCCAGAAAACTCAAAGAAACCTTCACTTCTGCGTTTTTGTTAATAAAATCCAGACCAGGATCTGGGATAGGTTTCTCCCTTCTCCTGGCTCCCTAGAATACAGAGAGCCACATTGTCAATCAGTGAGGACAGAAAGGGAAATGGAAGGGTCTGATGATGACGTGAGGGTCAAGGAGCCAAACCAAGAAAGTCACAAAGATTGAGTTTAAAGGGGGCCCCTGGGTCACTCAGTCAGTTAAACGTCTGACTCTTGATTTCAGCTCAGGTCATGATCTCACGGTTTGTGGGATCGAGCCTTGCAGTCAAGCTCTGTGCTGACAAGGTGAAGCCTGCTTGGGATTCTGTCTCCTTCTCTCTCTGTCCTTCCCCTGCTCACATTCTCTCTCTCTCTCTCTCTCTCTCTCTCTCTCTCTCTCTCTCTCTCAAAATAAATAAATAAGCATTTTTTTAAAAAGTTAAAAAAAATATTGGGTTCAAAGGGCAGTTGAGAAAGATCTAGAAAAATCCATCAAGAACAATCCTGGTGAGACACCTGAATGGCTCAGTTGGTTATGCATTTGACTCTTGATTTCTGCTCAGGTCATGATCTCACAGTTCATGGGTTCAAGCCCTGCATTGGGCTTTGTGCTGTCAGCGTGTGGAACCTGCTTGGGATTCTCTCTCTCTCTCCCTCTCTCTGTCCCTCCCCTGCTCATGCTCTCTCTCTTTCTCTCTGGCTCTCCAAATAAATAAATAAAAACTGGGGCGCCTGGGTGGCGCAGTCGGTTAAGCGTCCGACTTCGGCCAGGTCACGGTCTCGAGGTCCGTGAGTTCGAGCCCCGCGTCGGGCTCTGGGCTGATGGCTCAGAGCCTGGAGCCTGTTTCCGATTCTGTGTCTCCCTCTCTCTCTGCCCCTCCCCCGTTCATGCTCTGTCTCTCTCTGTCTCAAAAATAAATAAAACGTTGAAAAAGAAAAAAAAATTTAATATAAATAAATAAATAAATAAATAAATAAATAAATAAATAAAAACTAAAAAAAAATAATAATAATCCTGGTCTACACTTGCAGAGCCTGCTTGGGGTTCTCTCTCTCCCTCTCTCTCTGCTCCTCCCCCTGCTCGTGCTCACTCTTTCTCTCAAAATAAATAAATATTTAAAAAAAGAAGAAGAAAAGAAAAGAGCAATCCCAGAGCTCCTGGCTGGCTCAGTTGGTAGAGCCTGTCACTCTTGAGCTCAGGGTTGTGAGTCTGAGTCCCACATTGGGTGTAGAGATTACTTAAAAATAAAATACATATATAAAAAAAAGACCAATTCCAAGGCATGACGCCTGAGTGGCACAGAGAAAAGAAAGGCAGGAGAGGGGCACCTGGGCGGCTCAGTCGGTTAAGTGTCTGACTCTCGGTTTCAGTTCAGGTTGTGATCTCACAGTTCACAAGTTCAAGCCTGGAGTCGGGCTCTGCGCTAACAGCGTGGAGCCTGCTTGGGATTCTCTCTCTCCCCCGCTCTCTCTCTCTCTCTCTGCCCCTTCCCCGCTCGTGTGTTTTCTCTCTCTCTCTCAAAAATAAATAAGCATTAAGAAGAAAAGGCAGGAAAGATTTAGGTCAGACATGAGAAACAATTTTCGAAAGAAATCGAAATCATCCTGAGGTTGACTTCCAAGTAAGGTTTGGCAATCTCCTTTTTCAGAAGTGTTTTCAGGAGTAGTAGTAGCAGTAGTAAAAAAGTTACCTATCGTATTAGTTTCCTGGGCTGTCATAACAAAGCACCACAAAGACCCACAAACCGGTGGCTTAAAATGACAGAAATGTATTGTCTCACGTCTAGCCAGAAGCCCAAAGTCAAGGTCTCTTCGGGGCCATGCTCCCTCTTAAACATGTAGAAGAGCCTCCTTCCTTGCCTCTTCCCAGCTTCAGGTAACAGCCCGGCCAGTTTTTGGCATTCCTGGGCCCGCCTTGTCTCACTCTGGCCTCTGCCTCCGTGGTCACATGACGCTCTCCATGCAGGCCTGGGTCGTCACTCACCGTTTCCCCTTCTTCTGAGGACGCCAGTCGTACTGGATTCAGGACCCATCCTAATGACCTCACCTTAACATGACTACGTCCGCAAAGACCCTATTTCCAGATAAGGTCACATTCACAGACTGGGGCTTAAGGCTTCCACATCCTTTTTGGGGGGTGGGGAACTTGGTCCAACCCATAACACCCTTATTGACATGCTACTGTATCTTGTACTTGGCTTCATTTCTGAGATGTACGGGAAGTTCTATCAAATTAAATAAATGACACGTCCTCTGATTCATCAGTGCTTTTATGTAACCAGAGACCGGGCATGTTGAGTAGAAAGGATTTAAATGTTGTCACATAACCCGGAGCAGCAGGAAGCTCTATGAAGTAGGTCTGATTATCCCCATTTTGTAAATGGTGAAACCGAGGCACGACTGATAAGTGATAGGGCCGGGATTCGAACTCGTGACTGTCTGATTCCAAAGTTCATGGTTTCCAGCTATTTCATGCCTAGAGAGAAGGTGAATTGCTCAGATTGGACCCAGGCAAAGAGAAGCAAAGGGGCTTGTCGCCTAGTCTGGGGCCCATCCGTCACGGTGTACGTCCAGTAAAGCTGTGCTCATTCTGGCATGCCATGCCTGTGAACGTCATGGGCATTCGTTGGCTCACAGACAGGACCACCTTTGGGAGAGAGTCGTGAGCTGGAGAGACCTTGGACCCAGAGTCTGTTGAACACCTAACTGTAACAGGAGAAAATACTGTCTCTCAGTACATTCCCCGGAGTTTTAATACATAGAGAACTTTCTCCTCTCCTCCAACCCCCACCCCCGCTCCCTCCCCACCCCCACCCCCTGCTGGCTATCACCTTGGTCACCGGGGAGTTTATTGGCTTTGACACACAAGCTCCAGTTCTAATGGCCTGCCAGGGCTGGAATTTATTTTCTCCTGTGGTCGTCCTGAATGCAGATTTTTTTTTTAAAAGGATATAAAATTTCATTTTATTTTTGGAAACACTTTTCCTTTGAAAAACAGTAAAGGGCATCATAGAAAGTTTAGGAAATATAAACACGCAAAAATGGAAAAAATAAAAATCTACCATAAACCTAACACCCAAAGATAACCAGAGTTAAATCTATGTATATCTTTTGGGTCTTCCCCGCCCCGTGAATAGACACACACTAAAAGGGAATGGAGTTGTGTTCTGCATAACATTTTGCAGTTTGCTTTCTCGTGTGAGCGCGTTTGCAAGTCAGTAAGCGGTTTTCCATAATTAGAACATTCTATGTGCCAGGCTGTCTATGGGACACGGTGGGGAATACACAAGGCGGAGGAAGTCTGCCCTGCCCTCGAGGAGAGCCCACGGTCCCGGTGGGAGAAAGCCATGTCTGCAATGAAAACTAAGTATGAAGCAGAGAGCCCCAGGCCTTGTCCCAGCACGACGGCTGTCTGTGCAGCTGTGGGTGGATTTTTCCACCCTCCTTCCAGCAGGGAAGGTAGGCACTGCTGCTCTACCAAGCTAAGATGGGTGTGAGGCTCAGCTACCGTGCAGTGATAGTTACTGAGAGAGAGCACGCTTCCATGAGGAAGTCTGCAGGTGCCTGGGTGGCTCAGTCGGTTAAATATCCGACTTCGGCTCAGGTCATGATCTCGAGATCTGTGAGTTCGAGCCCCGCGTTGGGCTCTGTGCCGACAGCTCGGAGCATGATGAAGTCTGCAGGCTCTCCCAGGTCTGGGGCATCTGTTTTTTTAATTTTTTTTTCAACGTTTATTTATTTTTGGGACAGAGAGAGACAGAGCATGAATGGAGGAGGGGCAGAGAGAGAGGGAGACACAGAATCGGAAACAGGCTCCAGGCTCTGAGCGGTCAGCACAGAGCCCGACGCGGGGCTCGAACTCACGGACCGCGAGATCGTGACCTGGCTGAAGTCGGACGCTTAACCGACTGTGCCACCCAGGCGCCCCAGGTCTGGGGCATCTGTACCCTGCAAGCCGGAGACAAGAGACGCAAATTTGCTTCTCCCAGGGAAGGCCTCACTTCCCTTGTGCCTCTCATGGTATGGGCCTCTTGAAGAGCCAAGCATGTTTCTAGTTTTAGTAAGTATTGCTCATATAAGATAGCCCTTCTCACAAGCCAATTAATTCATCTGCTGCTCAGATAAAGAAATAACCCAGCCCAGGGGCACCTGGGTGGCTCAGTCGGTTAAGCAAGCATCGGACTCTTGATCTCAGCTCAGGTCTTGATCTCAGAGTTGTGAGTTCAAGCCCTGAGTTGGGTTTCACACCCAGCGTGAAGCCCACTTTAAAAAAATTAAAAAACAGGGGCGCCTGGGCGGCTCGGTCAGTAAAGTGTCCAACTTCGGCTCAGGTCATGATCTCACCGTTTGTGAGTTCAAGCCCCACATCGAGCTCTGTGCTGACAGCTCAGAGCCTGGAGCCTGTTTCAGATTCTGTGTCTCCCTCTCTCTCTGCTTGCACTCTGTCTCTCTCTCTCTCTCTCAAAAATAAATAAACATTAAAAAATAAATAAATAAATAAATAAATAAATAACCCAGCCCAGAAATGGAAAAAGACAATTGTATTTGATTCATTTAGAAAGAGTGCGAGGGGGCCCCAACACGGTGCCCTCTGAAGAAATTTTCAAGGGAAATGTTGATCATACCTGGTTTCCACCTCCTGTGGCTTTGGAGCCCACCCCCGTGACAAAGCAGGCCCCCCTAAATGCTGAAGGCAGTGTGGTACCTGGCAGGGCCCTGAGTGCACGAAGTTCTCCTTGAATATATAAAGCACTCCAGGAAAAAAAAAAAATGGAATCTATCCAATTGGACTAGCGCATGAAATCTCTAGATAGTACGTTAGATAGGGATATTGATTTTCCTCGTCAAAAGGACAGACAGTCATCAAATTCATAGGGACAGAAAGTAGAACGGTGGTTGCCGGGGACTGGGGGAGGGGGAAACAGGAGTTACTGTCCAATGGGGACAGAGTTTCGGTTTGGCAGACGGTGGTGAGGGTTGCACAATAATGTGACAACGTGAATGTACCTCGCGTCACAGCACCGTAAAATACGCGCAGAATAGTTAAGATGGTGAATCTTGTGGCTTGTGTGTTTCACCACAATTCCCTTTAAAAGAATTTAAAACAGCAGCAACAACAACACAAAAGGAAAGGTGGCTTTCTTGTGAGGCCCACGTGGCTGAAGGAACACTGGTGGGAGGAGCCGGGAGGCAGCAGACAGAGTGAGTCCCTAGAAGGCGTTTTCTGGAAGGCGGCTGCGCTGGCATCCTGTCGGGAGGCTATTAGGCACTGTAATCCTGACAGCCTTGCAGGGCAGAGTCACACAGCCAGAAAAGGCTGGCCGAGGACTAGGGACACGCCGCCGGGAGGCAGCTGGAAGGGGAGGAAAGAAGGCCAGGTGTCACATCCTATGTCAGTTGCTTCACAGCTCGTCGCCAGCTATTCTGGAACAAATTGAGAGTCAGAGGGGGTCTGTGAGGGACTCAGAGAGCAAGCTCTTTGGGGTTTTCAGCCTTACTCTGCAGCCCCAAGGTGCTCTGAGTCAAACTCTGAAGCTTAACCCGACCCGTGGGAGGACTCTTGCAGCAGGCACGCGGCAAATGTCCTCTGATGGAATCCGTGCTTTCAGGCTGGTTCCGTAGATTGTCAAAGGCTTCGTTCGGATGATGAGAATAAACTGACAGGCTCCATCCTCGACACCTGCCCCCGTCGCCAGCATCTGTGTGGGAAGCAGAGCCCTGGTGAGGAGTTAGACCCGCTTGGGCTTGAGTCCTGGCCCCCTACCACTCCCTGGCTATGGGATTTGAGATAAGTTATTGACTTGCTCTGAGCCTCTGTCCCCTCCATTCTAAAATGACGCCAGCAGCAGTGTGCCCTCCCAGGCCAATCGTGAGCATTGAAGGAGATGATGCGTTTGTTCAGACTGCTGTTGGGCATCATGCTGGCTTGGGGTCAACTTTCAGTACGTGGCAATATTTAGGGGAAATGGTGGTGGTGGGCGCTCAGGCATGAAGGAGACCCAAGGAAGAATGAGCCTGGTCCGCGCCCTGGTGGGTGCGGTGTCCTCACAGAGGCGGACAAATGCTGCAAGCCGTGTGTGATCCTGCTCCCACGGAGGAGGGTGAACTTGGTCATGATGGGGCACCAGGGAGACTTCACAGAGGCGTAGCCAGCCAACAGCTGGAGCAGAAGCTTCAGTTTCCTTCTGACGCACCTCAGATCGGGTCTTTCCTGAACCCCCCGAGAGCCTCCCCATCACCTACAAAATGAAGCCAGGTTCACTAGCCTAATTGTGAAGGTTCTTCAGAATCTGGCCCAGCCTTGTTTCTGACTTTGTTCGATCCTATACAACTTGGATCTACTCCTTTGTCCATGCCTTTCTCCCTCCTAGAATGCCCTTTCCCTCTACCATAGGGTCTTGTCTGTCAAGGCTCAGCTCAAATGTCACCTCTTCTTCAAAGCCCCTCCAGGCCCTCCAAACAGGAGGGATTTCTGCATTTTCTCAGCTCTGGAACTTTCTCATTGAGAGCAGCCCTTCCTGTCATTGTAGGGCTTATTCATACATCATATCTCCCGTCCCACACCATCCATCTTATCTCTCGTGGATTCACACGGGCCCATCCTTAGGTCCCCCTCAGCACCTACTACAGAGGTTCCCCTGTGGTGGGAGTTTGACAGAGGAAAGGAGGGAGGGACGTAAGGCAAGAAATGCTTGGAGCTTTTCCAGATGAGAGGCAATTATACCTTCCACAGGAGAGCTAAAAAAGAGTCCTCAGCTCTTCAGAGCACATGCCCCAAGAAAGGACAGCAGTGTGGGTGACGGATGGCCATGGGCTGAAGGTGTCTTGTCCACTGTCCCATCAGCCAACCCTGAACCACGCTGGGCAGGACGGGCTAACCTGAAGGAGCAGTTTCAGGAGGTCTCCAAGACCACGTTCTCATTCAGTAAGTTCTTTAGAAGGATGCTCAGAAGTCAGCAGAGCTGTTCTACTCATGGTTTTGGTGTTTTCTAGCAGAAGAATACAGATCAATGAGCAAAGCAAAGAGGCCCGTAGGAAAGCATCCCAGGGTGACCAGCTGTGTTCGCCCAGGGGAGTCGTGTGGACAGCACACAGGGTGACACAACACGGAGCACTGCCAACCAGGGAAGCTCACCGAGCCTCGGTGTCCGGAGTTTTTAGCGGGGGGGAGGGGGGGGGGAGTGGTCACGTGGCTGACTGCCCAAATGGTTGACCTTCATCTCCCGCACCTCCAGAGGTCAAGTTGATACCGTATGACCCAAGACGCATAGGTCACATTGTTAGCATAGACTATCCAGTGTGCCCTAAGGCCCCCAAGAAAACTTAAAGGTCCCCTCCTGAAAGCTGGGTCCACAGCTCCCATTGTCTCTCAAAGAGGAGCAGGACCCAAAAGGAGTTAATGGCTGTTCTCCAGGAGTCTTTCCCAGTCCTGGAACCGAGGCATGCAAAGTAGAATCAAAAGAATGAGGCTTGACTCCAGGAATCCATTTTCCTTCTTACCCTTGACTAGACCGTAGGAACGAAACTCATAGAACCTGATCATCTGCCCCACAAGTTTAAGGGGTTGGGTCAGCTGCTCCCCGTTTCCTGCCTGCCACTTGCCAGGCATCTGGCCCTCTGCCTGCCCAGGGACTCGACTCTAACCCCAAACACCTGATGGCCGTTTCTGACAAGCAGACATTTCCAACAGGACTCTCAGCTTCCAGAAACCTCTACCGAAGATCATTTTTGAAACCTGGGCTCCATTCTCAGCCAGGGAGGCCACTGAGGAGTCACACTGGGTCCCCTAGCCCCTTTCCCAAACCCCATCAGGAAGGAGCTCTCTGTTCTGCCAGGTTGGCGGTCAGCACCACGCGGAGGGAAGTCAGCTCTTGGCCCGGGATCCCTGCCCCAAAAAGGGTGCTTGTGCTTGATGGAAAGTTTGGGCTGAAGGACACTCCTTTCCAAAATCCCAGGTTCGATATTTACACAATGTCTGAAATTAATGCAGAGAAAACCTCTAAGTGCCCGGCTGGAAGGGGAGGCTGAGAACAGGAAGGGGCGGGGCCCAAACCCTAGGTTTTTTTCCACAGAGAGAACAGGGCAAAACTAAATGTCCCTGGGTGAGTGAAGAGGAACCAATAAGCATGCCATGTACCCCTCCACTTTAAACTGGTTTTCCTGGGAATTTGCAATGGAGAGTGGGGAGAGGGGGGCATAACGGGGAAAGGTTGGTGGTGTTGAGCTGAATTCTGCCTTCAAGTGCCCCCACCCTTGTCCAGGCATATGCTTCAGGGCCGGGGTGGCCACAGGCACCCAACCCTTAGGAAGCACCACCCATGGCCAGCCTTTCTTCTCAGCTCCTGGACTCAGCCTCCCTCCCAGCGCCTTGGAAGTGCAGCCTTTGTCGTGTTCTGTTTTGTTCCTGGATGCTGTCTCTGGAGTCGCTCACCACTCCCTGCCTGGCCATCCTGCCCCACTCTTGGTCCCCTCCTAGCAGGAGAGGAGCATGAACAGATGTTTCCATGGGCCATGTATGGATGTTGCCATGGGCTATGGGAATGCTCCAGACTCCCCTGACAGCCCCTGCTCACAGCTGCCCTTTCTCCAGGACTGAGGAGGCGGGAATGCTCTACAATCAGGGGACATTCAACAGTTACGATCAGTCTTAAGCTTTCCACGCCTTCCACTCCCAACCTTAATCCGGAAGGGGCATTGCCCATTCATTAACAGCCATCCGTTCATTTATTCAGTGACTATTTCTTGTTTACCTACTACCGTGCCAGGCATTATTCTAGGCACTGGGAATATAGCAGTGAGCAAACCAGACAAAAGTCCCTGCCCTCACGGAGTGTATGTTCCAGTAGGGGAAACAGGGAATAAGCAAGAAAGGACATTAATTTCCAAGAATAATAATATCGATAAACAACATCAGGGAGGCTCTGGGTGGTGGTGAGAGAACAGGGCGCTCAGGGAAGGGACATTGGGACTGAGCCTGGAATGCTGAAAAGTGGCCAGGTAGGGAAAGATCCACAAGCGTGTGCCAGAAAGAACGAAAGGCAGTTACAAAAGCGCTTACAAGGAAACAAGTCTTTGTGTTTAAGGAACAGCTAGAGGGGCGCCTGGCTGGCTCAGTCAGAAGAGCTTGTAACTCTTGCTCTCCGGGTCATGAGTTCGAGCCCCACATGGGGTGTAGAGATCACTTAAATAAATAAAACTTAGGAAAAAAAAAAAAAAGGAACGGCTAGAATATGGCTGGAAATAGAACTCTGAGATGTGGCACAAGCAGGAGCAGAGGCAGATCGTGTAACGCCTTGTAGGCCGTGGCGGAGGGCTGGCTTTCACTCCAACGACATTCATCCTGCTTTGCCAGGACGTACGTAGGCCAAGCTTCCCTTTGCCTTAGCCATCCCTTCTGACCTATGCTTCCAACGTGATACAGGCTCCCTCCCTCCCCATTCCTGTCACCTCACACAAGAGGATCTGACTCCCCGGGGGACATAGAAACTTCTGTTTTGAGATTTGGAAGGAACAAGAGGAAGTTTAGAACGTCATTCGCTGCCTCTCCTCCTGACTGGAAGTTAGCCATTTCCAGAGGCCTCACCCATAGACTTTCTGGCCAGAGATGCCAAGACGCTTGCCCAAGTTCACCCAAATAGCAAGTTATAGGTCAAGGGTGTGAATTCAGGTTGCATTCTTAAGGTATCCACCTTCTCCCATACCATATCATAGGTTTCCCATATTTGAGAAATGTGAGAAGAGGCCATTTTAGGATATTGCAAAGAGCCTGTGTTCAAAGTAGACCCCAGAGAGCAGATAAGGAACAGCGTATCTCTTGTCACGACAGATCCAAGCCAAACAGTGATTACTACCAAGGACATTTATCAGTGGGTGAAGGAAATCAAGACAGGCCAGAGAGGAAAGAAATCGATGTCTTCTAAAGTCTTATATGTGCTCCGTGCCCTGACCAGGGTCTCCTCCTTTCTGTTCCATGTTGTGCTCACCACCCCCCTCCACAGGCAGGACCTTCACCTTCAAGACCACATATGCCTTCAGCAAAGTGAGGGCAGATTTGTTTTTATTGTGGAACCAGCATCCTGCTAGGCCCCTGGTCAGGACGGTGAGGTTGGCCACCGGTCGGCATCGGCAGAAACCGCTCCTTGGGCTAATTTCTGAAGCTGACGTTCAGAAAGGGCTTCCTTCCCTTAGCTCCCCTGTCCCTGCCCCTGTGGGATCAGCAGCACAGGAAGCAGCAAGGAGTTGGCCAGCTCTTCCAGCTGCCAGAGGCCAGGGTCCTCCATGGCAGAGTGGGACAGTAAGAAAGGCCCAGAAGACCCAGCTCAAGGGAGGGCTCTACTGGCTTTCCTCCTGAGTTGGCTGATGGGAATCCAGCTACACCAAGTGATATTCATGTTTTTGCAGGTACACTGGCTGAGACAAGACCCGTTTAATCAGGAATGGCTTGGTTAGAGCTTTTTACTTTTGAATTTTTATTAAAACAGTTTTTAACGTCGGGGCACCTGGGTGGCTCAGTCAGTTAAGCGTCCGACTTTGGCTCAGGTCATGATCTTGCAGTTTGTGAGTTTGAGCCCCATGTCGGGCTCTGTGCTGACTCTCAGAGCCGGGAGCCTGCTTCGGATTCTGTGTCTCCCTCTCTCTCTGCCCCTCCCCTGCTTATTTTCTGTCTCTCTGTCTCTCAATAATAAATAAACATTTAAAAAAAACTTTAAAAAACTAAAAAAAAAAAAACATTGAACTTTTTTTAACGTTTATTTATTATTGAGAGACAGAGCTCAAGTAGAGAGACACGGAATCTGAAGCAAGGCTCCAGGCTCTGAGCTGTCAGCATCCAGCCCGATGCGGGGCTTGAACTCGCAAACCATGAGATCATGACCTGAGCCAAAGCCAGTCACCCAACCAACTGAGCCACCCAAGCGCCTTCTGATTAGAGCTTTTTAAAAACCCACCTAGGGCGCCTGGGTGGCGCAGTCAGTTAAGCATCCAACTCTTGGGGCACCTGGGTGGCTCAGTCGGTTAAGCATCCAACTTCAGTTCAGGTCACGATCTCGCGGTCCGTGAGTTCGAGCCCCGCGTCGGGCTCTGAGCTGATGGCTCAGAGCCTGGAGCCTGTTTCCGATTCTGTGTCTCCCTCTCTCTCTGCCCCTCCCCCGTTCATGCTCTGTCTCTCTCTGTCCCAAAAATAAATAAACGTTGAAAAAAAATAATAATAAAAAAAAAATAAAAACCCACTTGAAAATTCCTGGAAGGAAGTTAGCAAGGACCACCTGCAGTTCTGCAAGCAGAAGTGGATTTGTGTAGCAGCCATCCTTCTTCCTGGAGCATCTTCCCTGACAGGCTTTGGGGAGGAGCCGCCATGTTGGGCTGCAGGAACCAGTCCTCCTGGGGTTTCTGGGGGCACAGGGAGAGCCAGGACTGGGGACACCTGCAGGACTCCTCCCTGCTGATGGATGGTCCAAGAGTGGGTTAGGCCTCTCACTTGGGAACTCACTCCGCCCCCCAGACTCGACCCTGCATGAATGGTTGTCAAGAATTTAAGATGCGTCAGTGACAGCAGAGCAAATAACAAAATCGGAAAAAGGAAATCAAAGATATGGAAAAAGACACGGGTAGAGAGAGACTAAGGAATGGGAGGAAGAGGGAGAGAGGAGAAAGAGGAGGAAATACAAAAAGAATATTCACATGCACAAAAAATACCTTCACAATTCTCATGGGGGTGAAGCTTGCGTTGTGATTCCAGTTTACAGATGGGAAAACTGAGGGCTTCCATGGGTTCCCCCATGAGTTAGGACAGAGCTAGGACTGTAATCAGCTTCCTGGCTCTCCCTTTCCATACCTTCCCACCATGTCTGGTTAGAGTATATGGAAAATTAGGAGGTGTATTCGGGGTCACTCTGGCTAGATGTGTCCTCGGTGTGGGACTCCTGCCCCTTTCTCTATGCTGGGTTTGAAATCCCAGTGTTAAGTGCATATGTCAATACTGTTACGCACAGATGTAGGAAGGGGCTTGTCCATGAACAACAAGAGACATGGTTGTGAGATTAGCCTGCTTAAATAAGTGATATGATGGAGGCCAGTGGCTGGAGGAATGGGTGACCTTGGTCCTTTTCAATCCTTTCCTCAGGACTTAAGTCACGGACATAGAGCTGCTTAGTTACTGACAAATCTTACTGGTCAATCAGTCTACCAAATTCCAATGTCCGCTGGTTCATCAATAAGTAGTATCGAAAATCATTTTTGTTGTTCCCAGCGCTGTGTGAGTTAACACGGAGGGAATTCTTTTTTTTTTTTTTTTTACTTAAAACTTGTCTTTCATCCTTAAGGAGGTCATGATCTGCATGATGAGGCAAAGCCAGCATCTATAGGAGAACAAAGAAAGTGCTAACCTGGCTGCAGCCCAGTTGTGAGAGAGGAGGACCAGCCTTGTTCTTCATTTAGTATTAATTACTTCCAGTAGTGTGCTGATAAGCCCACTCCCAAAAAGGGGGAGCAAGACAGAAGTCCCCGTTTGTGGTGTTCCCTCATTTCCGTGCCAGAAATGTTCCCATCGTGACCAATTTCTGGCTACCAATGTGATGTCGTTGAAAACGGAGTTGGGAAGAGATATCCAAAATCGTCTCTGGCCAGCCAGTGCAGGCTGGCTGTGGCATCCCAGTAGTTCTCCCTGGGGCCCTGGGAAGGGAAGACCCTGTTTGTCACACCCCTGGGCTGCGCATGGGCTGTGACCTTCCCAAAGTCACATGCCATTATTGGGACGCTGGCATGAATCAACACAGCCATGTACATCACAAGCGAGCAGTATGTATCTCTCTAGCTGAGATGTGCTGAATGCAAAATGGGGGTGGTCTACCCCCAAAAGCCATGCGCCTCATAGATGCTTAGCCTCCAGCACCCCTTCTCCTCCTTCAGAGGCCTAGGGTGCTTAGGCCTCCATTTATTCATTCATTCATTCATTCATTCATTCAGCAGATATTTTCTGATTGACCTCTCTCTGGGCTGGGTGCTCTGCCGGGGGCTGGGGAGACAGGGAGGCACAAGACAGATGTGGCCACTGCCTTGTAGAGCTTACAACATGGGGTGATGATGACCACGCCCCTAGTTCTGGCCCTGGTTCCATCTTCAACTTACTATGTGGCCTTGAGCAAATCCCTTAACCTCTTTGGACCTCCGTTTCTTCACCTGTAAAATGAAGGAGTTGAACTTGACATGCACTAACGTCTGTGGCTCCAGGAAGGAGGGCGAGATCTGGAAGGTACATGAGGAAGAGTTGAAGGAACTGGGCAGCTCGTGGGAGAAGACAGGACCCCTGAAGATCTGGCATGAGTCCCTTGCAAGAGGGATGGACATTTTTATTGCGGTCCCTGAGAGTAGAGCTCGTGGGTCGAAAGTATAATGGGGGTGGGTCATTCAGACCCCAGCTTGGAAGATGTTGAACACCATCCCAGCTGCCCAGCCATGGCATGAGCCACCTTGTGAATGGGCACCTCCTATTCAGTTAGAGACTGCAGACCACGTGCCTCAGATGCACGTGGACAGGATCCCTGGCAGGGAGGTCACGGCTGTGAAGCCCCAGCCGCTGGGTGCTCTTCCAGCCCACACATCTGGAGAGGCTCACCCAGTCCTGCCACCAGGGACGTGGGGGGCAGTGGTGCTGACGGATGCCTACTGAGTTCCGAGCTGGAGACACGGCCCCCACCCTCAAAAGGGAACCTGACTGTCACATTATCTCTCTCAGTCTTGAAACAGCCATGGGGGTGGGTCCTGTGTTATTAAAGTAGGAGGTGGCCACGCCAGGACCAGGACTGGATACCTCCGGCCTGGGGGGGAGCAGGGTGTGCCTCAGGTCCGGGGGTCTCCACTGCACAGTGCGGGAACAGAGAGATTCGAGGCAAGCGGGTAAGCTGCCCACCCAGTGTCTTAATCGGGTGGAGTAAAGGCTAAGGCCACAGCCGGGTTGGCACCCGACCATGTGACAGAGGCTAGCTGACGAGGAGGCGGAGGGTTTCCCTATCTACACGCACACACGCACACGCACCCTCAGCTCAGTTTAAAAGCCCTGCTAAGCTTGCTTTCCCCCGTCGGGTCTCCTAGCACTTCTCTCCCAAGGAAGCCAGCTCCTCGATGACCAACCCAACCACACACGGAACCCCTCGCACCCCGGCCTTCATCCAGCACCCACTTCCTGCTCCCCCAAACTCCTCTTTCCCCTTCCTTTCTGACGCCCCTGTCCCCTTGCTCTGCCCCGGCCACACATTCCCCCTCGCCTCCACCTGGCTTGGCTTCCCATGGAGAAAGGCCTCCCTGTTGACCATCTGGCAGTGTCCACCTCCTCCCATAAAAGACGCAGTGAGTCCTGGAGACACTTGGAACCCAGACAGAATGGAATTTCTCCCTATTTTCTTTACAGCTGAGAAAACACACACACACACACAAGAGCATATTTATTGCGATGTTTCTAGCCCAAAGTTTGTCTTTAAAAAAAAAAAAAAAAGAAGAAGAAGAAATAAAATTAGTTTCTCTGCCCAGTCCACCCCTACCCCAAGCCTCCACCCTTTTCATTCCTGGTCGAGGCCAAGGAGAAACACAGAGCGGGCCCAAGCCCCACAGAGAAGCACTGCATCCCAGACAATATCAGTCTTGTTCACAGAGTTTGGGAAGAAACACACCTCCGAAAACATACACAAAATTTCCCAGTGGAGGGTGTTCTGAGGGAAGAACAGGCGGGCCCTGTGTCTGGACACAGTATCCCTGAGGCTCTGGGAAGAGAGGAGCCCACAAGTCTAGCCCCCTCCCCAGACCAGAGGGGACACCTTACCCTTTTAGCCTCAGTGGGGCCGGGGGTGTCATACCGGGCCTGAACAGGAGTGCCCACAACTCAGTGGCCCCTCACGGTCCCAGCACCTGGAACCCCAGAGATCGTTTTTTGAAGGCAACATCGGAGAAAAGTCCCTGAGGAGAGAAGCAAGGGGCTGCTTGTTAGGTCTCTGGCATTTTCCAGACTTCCTATGGTGTGAGGGAAACGTGCCTCATGCATTCGTCTCTGTCCCCCCAGCAGGGCCACACAGACAGCCCTTCCATCCCTCAGGTGACCAACGTATGTGGCATGAATGACAGATTGTGATAGAAAGAAAGGTCACTCAAAACAATAGGCCACGTCACCCAAAAGGGTTCCTCAGAGTCCTGTCCCCTGCCCGCCCCTCCCCCAGGCATTCCTGGGATGGCAGCCCAGGAGCCCTCTCCCCCCCCCCCCCCCCCCCCCCCCGCTGATGGTGACTGAGCCAACAGCGACACCTGCTGGGCCATCAGACTCTGACCCAGCAGAGAACCCGGGGGCGTCACCCCAGCTTCCCAAAGCCCCCCGGAATCTCCATTCTTGTCTTTAGTTCCAGATCCTCCACCCCCTCCCCCTCCAGAGCTGCCTCCCTCCTCCCCAAGGAGCATCTGTGATGCAGACACTTCTCAAACCAAAATTGAATGCTCCCACACCGGAGAGGAGGGCAGGGTGGGCCCCAGCACAGGACCCTCCCGCAGGAGAGCTCAAGGGACATCGTCGGGCACGTGTCAGGGAGTGCCAGTCACAGGCCTCCGCAGCGTGACTGCACACCCTCTAACCAACGGTGCTCATCTAGGCCGCACATTAGAAGCATCTGGGAGCTTCTGAATGCCTGAAGACCAGGCTGACGCCCAGGTGATTTCAGTGCACAGCCAAGGCTGACAACCACTGCTCTGGCTGACCTCTTAGAAATTTAATGGGGTCTTTTGAGGGTCTGTGCACGGTCCACTTGGGAGTCAAGAGCCCAATTGTGCAGGGAATGCCTTTATGATGTGATTGTCACATATCTGTATACTTGGCGTGACAGTTCTCCAGCAGAAAAGGAAGGTTTTTCTGATGCACATGAAGTCATTGTTGAGGCCAGCAGGAGGGCTCCGGGGGTCCTGGACTCTCATTGTCCTCCTACATCATTAACCGGCCCATCCCTGAGCCTCCTCAAGAGCTCTCTGGGTGGGCATCCTTCCCCTGGCTTGAAGCAGGCCCCTGAATTGTGCACGAAAGCTTGGAGCATTCTTCATCCTAAACACACAAGGTTCTTGAATTTGAAGTTGGTGACAGGTCTGGATTTCATCGGGGAGGTTGGCGAACTCATTTCATTTCTCAGGGATTCTGACAGGGTTCTCCAGAGAGGAAAAGGCAACTGGAGGTATGCATACATAGAGTAAGAGATTTACTAGAAGGACTTGGCTCACATGATTACAGAGGTATCAGGCAAGCTGGGGGCCCAGGAGAACCAGGGTGTCGTTGTAGCCTGACTCTGAAGACTCGAGACCCAGGAAGAGCCACTGTCTGGGTTCAAGTCTGAAGGCGGTTTGAAGGTCATCAGGGAAGAGGAATTCTCTCTCTCTCTCTCCTGGGGGAGGTTCAGCCTTTTTTGTTTTATTCGTACCATCAACTGATTGGATGAGGCCCACCCGTATTAACAGGCCAATCTGCTTTAGTCTACCAACTTAAATGCTCATCTCGCCCAAGAACACCCTCACAGACACACCCAGAATAACATTTGAAGACATACCTGAGGACCCCAGGGCCCAGTCAGGCTGATATAAAATCAACCATCACAGGGATCCTTCCAGATCAGCCTTTGCAGATTAGAAGATGGGAGGTTGACTAGAAAAGACAGGAGGTTTCCAGCCTACCACGTGCAATGAAACCGAGAAACCTGTGAAGGCTTTGGGACGAGAGGATTCTTGCAGAAGGCATCCCTCCAACCACATGTAGCCTCTTTATCTTGATGTGATTTCAGATCCCTGCACGTGGAATTTATCACCTTGCGTCCTATGCCCACGTGACCCTCAACCGCACTGTAGCTGAACCTAACTCCTCTGCCTCCCTTCTTCCAGGTGAACTATGACCACTTTACTCTTGGTGTTTGTGACTCTGAGGGTCATTACAGCAGCCAGCGCAATAGAAGCTTCAGGTGAGGACACTCCCGTGCGTGTCTCATGTATCCAGCAGGCACTGAAGACTGGATTCTGGGTACTGGGTCCCAAACTTAGTGCTGCTACTCCCAGGGTTATGATTTCCCCTTTCCTGGCCTTTTCCCGGCCTTTTCCTGGCCCTGGCTCTTTCCTATCGAACGAAGGCAAGGCTAACCACAAGGGATGAGGGCGACACGCGTGCGTCCAGGAGCCCTTGCTTGGGTACTGCTTCTCCCGGCTGCCCTCTAGGATGGACAGAGAGCATGAGGGGGAGAGCTCCTGGCAGGTGCCCATCTTCCCAGTCTCCCCTCTGTGGACCTTACCCCAAATTGCCACATACTGAGCTTGGGGTGGAGGCAGGATATAGATAAGCCAAAAGAGGAAATGCCAGCAAGGGAGGATCAACGGGGGTATCAAAGAAGAGAAACTTGCTTGAGAAGCGGTCAGAAAGAAACCACCAACAAATCACACAGGTCTTTGTTTATCTAGGCAAGCCATCCTCAGGAAAGACCCCCCCCCCCCATGGTCTCTTACATGTGGCAGGCACTAGGTGGGTTTCTGGTCATCAGGCCCTAAACCAAATGAACAAACTATCCACTGACCCCAGGACGGGTTTGCCCCAAAGTGGGCTGTATCTCCCTTAGACCCAGGCCAGAGAGGCCCCTGCTCTGGGCCATGCACTGTAGAGGCCTTCCTCTGGCCCTCCTCCAGCCCCAGTGCTCCTTAAAGGATGAGGAATCTGTAGGGCCAATGAGACATGTCCACACAGATCTATGCTCCCCCTTTAGACCACACTGGGTACCTAGGATGCCCCTAATTCCCTGCCCAAGTGGACCCAAGCCACTTCCAGAGACACATAGGTGTCTCCTCTGGGCCCATCCTCCTAGACGGGGGACCATTCCCCTGGTGTGAGCTACCCCAGGCCCGTGGGAGGAGTCAAGGGGTGGCCGTTTGTATGGGGTGTGGACGGAGCTGGGGCGTGAGGGCTGGGGTAAGCACCGAGCCCTCACGGGGCAGAGACGTGGCAGAGAAGCCGGCCTCCTGCGTGGCCACCCAATCCAAAACTCCAAGGAATCCAAGAATTCTAAATGTGAGTCTGGCTTCTCCTTTTGAAAGGTATCATTGTCCAATAGCAAGATAGAACATATTTTATTTAACAATCTGTGGCCTTGATTTATAACTTTTAAATATTTATACACAGGCTCTATGGGTCTCCATCTGTACTCCTTCTCTGGGACCCACAGATACCCGGCCCCGGGCCGTAACCTGGGTGGTTTGTCCACACAGGCAAACCGGTTCCTAGGGTTGGTTGAGAGCTTTAAAAACTGCAGGGTTGGCACACTGCTGTCACTCTTAGCTCTCCCCAGAGAACCGCCAGCGCTAAAACCATGCTGTGTTATGGGGCATGGGCTGAGCCCTCAGAGGGAGATTTTTGTGGAAGGACCTGGTGGTGGCTGCCCAGGACATCAGAAGGTTGGGTCTGGACCCCAAACATTCCTGGCACCCCCTTCCTTGCCCTGTTGTGTGTCTACCACCCACAAATATCTGGAGCATTTTTATTTTCAACCTGTAGGCTCTCCTGGAAAAAAAAAAGGGGGGGGGGACCATAAGTGTATGACATGCCATGAAAGGTGCTATTTTTGCAAAAGCTGTTTCTTTCCCATCCCAGGAGGATCTTTTATTTCTGACAGGATTTTGGTCCCTACTAACACTCTCCATGAGTTTTTGTGGAGCTGATCATCCCCCCCCCCACCCCCCCCACCCCGGTCTGATTCTTTGCAGACATATGTAAATGTCAGACCCCCCCCCCCCGTTCCCCAACAGCAGAAGAGAATGCCTTATCCCTCAGCAAAGTCGGGATGGAGTCCAAAGTGGACCCCCTCAGCTGGGACACGCCTTTGAAGTTTCGCATCGGAGCTTTAAACATTGTGTGGATTTTTGTTTTCTTCCCCATAATAATTCTCCCTGCCCCAACATGATGTTTTTCCCCAAAAATCTTTGAGTCAAGCTGTCACTCCAGGAAGATGGTCCTGTTTGTCTTATGGCTTGGCATCCCCCGGGGTACCCCAGTTTGAGAAACAGGGAGGAGGCTGTCGGCTCGGGAGCTTTCCTTGCCCTCCGCTGCAGCCCTTTCCCAGCTCCATAGTTCCTGTCTCGTGGCACAGAGACCAGGGGGCTTGAGGAACGCTGCTCTGGAAAAGGCGTAACGCTTCCCGGGAATTCCCGATGGCACAGGAACGGCCCCCACCGTAGATACGGACACGCTCACGGGCTTCTGTCATTTCCAAAATGACAGGGAGGCTGGACGGTCCTCTCTCGGCACTAACAGCTCTGTCTCTCCCCCACAGACCCTGACAACTCGCTGAGTGTCAGCATCCCCGAACCGTCCCCCCTGCGGGTCCTCCTGGGGAGCTCCCTCACCATCCCCTGCTACTTCATCGACCCCATGCACCCCGTGACCACCGCCCCCTCCACCGCCCCCCTCTCCCCGAGAATCAAGTGGAGCCGCATTTCCAAGGAGAAGGAGGTGGTGTTGCTAGTGGCCACGGAAGGGCAGGTGCGGGTTAACAGTGCCTACCAAGACAAGGTCTCGCTGCCCAACTATCCGGCCATCCCCAGCGACGCCACCTTGGAAATCCAGAACCTGTGTTCCAATGACTCTGGGATGTACCGCTGTGAGGTCATGCACGGCATTGAGGACAGCGAGGCTACCCTGGAGGTCGTGGTGAAAGGTGAGGACCTCCCACGGGGATGCTGCTTCGCCTGGGGAAAGAGCCAGAACAGTATCCTCACAGCGGTGGACCCAGACAGGCCGGTGTTCAGATCCCAGCTGCCCCCCACCCCCAGCTTGCACCTCCCTCGGTCAAGTCAGTTAGCTTCAGCTGCTGCCCCTGTAACACGGAGCTGGTCCTGTCATTCTCTCTGGACTTGGGGGGAATTAAACACGTCCTAGCCATAGTCACCTGTAAATGAAAGTTTGCGTTGCACAGCAATCCCAGGATTCAGTGGACCTTGTGCTCCTCCCCATCTTACAGACTAGTAAACTGAGGTTAAGTGACCTGCCTGAAGTTTCCCTGGAAGTGACTCTTCACCCAGGTGTCTTTTCCCTCCCCCAGCCCCATTCTGTTCCAGAAGCCAAAGAAAAAGATGAAGTCTCTCTGGTTCCCTTCTCTCAATGGCCCACAGGGAATGGTTGTGGCCTTTCTGTTGGCTTGAGAACAGGGCTCACACTAGGATGCCCCTGGGCTGAGGCTACATGGGGCTCTAAGTGTCGCCTCTCCCCAGAGAAAAGATGGGGTTCCAAGAAAAAATTAAAAGGAGGCAGATTTTAGTTGAATTCAAAGAACTTCCTGATTATCAGAACTATAGAGACTCAAAAAAGATACCTTGTGAGGTAGTGAGGTCCTGCTACCGGAGGTGTTTCGGCAAAGGCAAGAGGGCCACGTGCGAATGTGGAGGGGAGGTCTAGGCATCAGCTAGAGGCCCGGGGCAGATGTCCCTCGGGCCCCTTAGGGACCACGGCCACAACTCTTCCAGGTCTTTGATGTGGGAATGTGGAGAGGATGTCTAGGCATCAGCTAGAGGCCCGGGGCAGATGTCCCTAAGGCCCCTTAGGGACCGTGGCCACAACTCTTCGAGGTCTTTGATTTGATGTGCGAATGTGGAGAGGAGGTCTAGGCATCAGCTAGAGGCCCGGGGCAGATGTCCCTCGGGCCCCTTAGGGACCACGGCCACAACTCTTCCAGGTCTTTGATGTGGGAATGTGGAGAGGAGGTCTAGGCATCAGCTAGAGGCCCGGGGCAGATGTCCCTCGGGCCCCTTAGGGACCACGGCCACACTCTTCGAGGTCTTTGATTTGATGTGCGAATGTGGAGAGGAGGTCTAGGCATCAGCTAGAGGCCCGGGGCAGATGTCCCTCGGGCCCCTCAGGGACCATGGCTACAACTCTTCAAGGTCTTCGATGGCCGGAGGCCGTGCCTGACTTGCTGTCCCGCCCACGCGTGTCTTGCAGGCATCGTGTTCCATTACAGAGCTATCTCCACACGCTACACGCTGGACTTTGACAGGGCACAGCGGGCCTGCCTGCAGAACAGTGCCATCATCGCCACACCCGAACAGCTGCAGGCTGCCTACGAGGACGGCTTCCACCAGTGCGACGCCGGCTGGCTGGCCGACCAGACTGTCAGGTGAGCCCCCCGGGGCCACCCGCGGGGCGGGGTGGGCCATGGACCGGAACACCGACCGGCACAGAGCTGGTGCCAGCCCGACACCGTGGCGGGCCTCGGCGGGGGCTGGAGTAAGTGCCTTGGCCGACTGTGACAATACGTCTGTCATTACGCAGAAACAGGCGCATTTGGGGCCGTTCGTTTATCCTGTGCGGTAAGATAGAATAAGGTCTCAGGTATTTTGTTTACAGAAAGCTCATCAGGTGCTTTTCTGGATAGCTCCAGTGCTACCGTGGAAATACTTTTATTAGCCGATAGGAATTCTAAAATTATATAGAACTTGCACAGAAGGCCTTTATGTGCCTTACTTTTAAAATGTTTTTAATGTTATTTATTTTTGAGAGGAAGAGAGAGAGCGTGCACGCAAGTGAGGGAGGGGCAGAGAGAGGGAGGGAGACAGAATCCGAAGCAGGCTCCAAGTTCTGAGCCGTCAGCACAGAGCCCGACGCGGGGCTCAAACCCACAAACTGTGAGATCATGACCTGAGCCGAAGTTGGACACTCAACTGACTGAGCCACCCAGGCGCCCCTGTGTGCCTTACTTTTTAAAAAAAAAAGGGGGGGGGGGGTTATTGTACTCATTTGAATATACAGTGTAATTTGCAAGACGGTAAATGTGCCCAGGGCAATCCGTCTCAGACATGCTCATGTGGGAGCTCGCAGGGAGCCAGGACATGTCCTGGGGTGTCTGGGGGTTCTGCTCGTGGAAATCCCATGGCACCACGACCGGTCCAAATCCTAGCAGCTTTGCCCTACACGATCATTTTCTCCGTGCAAATTACACATCATTCTCCTTTCTGCCCACATTCCCCTTTGGCATGATGTCTTCACTGGTCCTTTAAACTTTGGTGTTTCGGGGGCGCCTGGGTGGCTCAGTCGGTTAAGCGTCCGACTCCGGCTCGGGTCATGATCTCGCGGTCCGTGAGTTCGAGCCCCGCATCGGGCTCTGTGCTGACGGCTGGAGCCTGTTTCGGATTCCGTGTCTCCCTCTCTCTCTGACCCTGCCCTGTTCATGCTCTGTCTCTCTCTGTCTCAAAAATAAATAAACGTTAAAAAAAATTTTTAACTTCGGTGTTTCGTGTATTTTTTTTAGCTGCTTTACTTTCTTTGTTGTTGTTTTTGATAATGCAAGACATATATAAATTAAGCTTTTTGGCACATTTTCCCCCCTACAAGTACAGCTGCTGAGGGATGGGTAGCCCAGCAGGACAGACAGAGCTCTGCCCTCGAGGGATCTCAGTCTGTGAGAGCGAGCCTGTTCAGGCGAGAGGAGACATCCATTCACGATGGACCCGAGCTCTCAACAGAAAAACCAGAACCGCAAAGCCTCCAGAGGAAAACAAAGGAAAATATCTTTGCAATCTTTGAGATTTTAGGACACAACACCCACTAAAAGGAAAACAAGACGAGACAGCAGCCTCGCGTCGTCCAAGAGCCCACATCCCCAGCTCACAAACAGCTGGGCTCAGACCACAGCTCTGACACTTAGCCGCTGTGTGACGTTGGACAAATTGCTTAATGTCTCTGGGCCCCAGTTTCTTCCAGGCTAAAATGGAGTCTTTATAGCACTTGCCTCATTAGGTTGACATGAGACCCAGATGATACAAAGCAGGGGTCAGCAAGGGACAGCCCGTGGGCCGAATCCAACCAACCTCGTTTCTGTGTATAAAGTTGTGTGGGAATCCTGTGGTGGTTTCACACCACGGTGGCAGGGTTGAGTGGTCACGTTGAGACCCCAGAGGCTGCAAGCCCTAAAATATTTACCATCTAGCCTTTCTACAGAAGAGGTTTGCAGGCCCCTGATACAATATGTTCAGTACTGATAAAGAATCGGTAAAGGCGGCTGCCTGTAGTCACCACAAACTGTGAAAACATGCATCTCAGTAAAGCTTGGGAAAAACTGTAAAAACAAGTGGTCCACGTACCCAGGGCAGATGCTGGCAAACACATCAGTGAGCCACTGTTTCCTCCCACGTCGGAGGGAGGGTACAAGGGCACAGGCCACAGGCCCCTTCTGTTTCCTGAATGTCACGCCCCCACTCTGGGTTCCTGGCAGGTACCCCATCCACACTCCGAGGGAAGGCTGTTACGGGGACAAGGATGAGTTTCCGGGCGTGAGGACATACGGCATCCGAGACACCAATGAGACCTATGATGTGTACTGCTTCGCTGAAGACATGGAAGGTGAGGCCCCACCCCCGTCCCCAAAGCCCCTGCCGGTGCCCTTCTCCCCACTGACACTCGGGATCACACGGGCCTCCTCTGGGGCAGGGCTCTAGCCCAGCTGCAGCCCATACTCAACCCCTCTGCCATGCACAGGGAGAATGGGAAGGAGGGAAAGAGCCTGCAGGCCCCCCACTGTCCACTTGGGAAAGGGCCTCAGGGGCCCCAGGCACCTGCCAAATGTTTGGCACCGCTCCTGGGCCCGAGAATGCTGGTCTCTGCCTCTCCCCTGGGACCGCCCCTCCCAGCCAGGATGCCCCACCGCTCAGTGCTCGGACCAGCCCGTCACCGTCCCAAGGTCCACTGCACCAGCCCAGCCCAGCCCCCCTCACCAAGGACACCCCAGGCTGCTCCAGGGTGGGCCGAACAGAAACGTAGTTCCCAGGAGAGCTGGCTGCCCCCCACCCCCCGACCCTCTCTCGGCTTCCCCGCTGCCGGCCCCCAGCCCCATCCAGGCAGTCTCCGTGGGCTGGTTCTGGAGGGCCCTGGAGGATAGCGGGAAGGGACCGGGAGTCTTTCTCTGCTTTGTAAAAGGTGCTGGTTTTGGTCCCAGTCAGAGCTTCCCAAGTTACCCCGGCATGTGGATGACAGTTCTTCTCCCATATGTACTCATCACCGCTTTGGACATTCCAGACCGCAGCCGCTGCCCCCAGCCCCAGCCCCACCCCAGCTCGCAGCTTCTCCCAGGAAAAGACCTGACAACCTGACTCATTGGAGGCAGGGACAGTCCCCCGCTTTCTCACCTCTGTGCTCCTTTCCTCATTCTCATGCCTGGGCCCAAAGCCTATTAGGGAGCAAGCAGCTGTGTCCCCATTCTTGGGCACTGCCCATCAGAGCTGCCCCTGAACAGGGCCAGCCAGCACCTTCCCCGAGAACAGGTGCCCACCACGCACCCCTAACCCCCCTCACATAACTTTCTTAGGTTTTTGCAAATAGTGAAAAGAGCTCAGAAGCCCCCACTAATGCCCTTATGGATGCTGCAGGCTAGAGACCCCAGTTTGAGAACCACTGCTCTAAGGGTCAGAGTTCAATGCCTGCTCGTCCCGTCAGAATGGGAAGTTTTGTAAAGGATTGCTTGCATGGGCAATGCTTAACTCGTAGGAGAGCTGCCCCGGGAGGAGGATGTTCCACAACAGAGTGCGTGCAAGGATGATTTGGAGCAGGATTTGGGATCCTAGCAGCCACGTGGATTGGCTGGGGATGCAGGGCAGGAGCGGGGAGGGGGATCCTCACTCCGCCGGCCCCGTCCTTCGCAGGCGAGGTCTTCTATGCCACATCTCCGGAGAAGTTCACCTTCCAGGAGGCAGCCAATGAGTGTCGGCGGCTGGGCGCCCGGCTGGCCACCACAGGCCAGCTCTACCTGGCCTGGCAGAGCGGCATGGACATGTGCAGTGCTGGCTGGCTGGCCGACCGCAGTGTGCGCTACCCCATCTCCAAAGCCCGGCCCAACTGCGGGGGCAACCTGCTGGGCGTGAGGACCGTCTACCTGCATGCCAACCAGACGGGCTACCCTGACCCCTCATCCCGCTACGACGCCATCTGCTACACAGGTGGGGCTGGGGGGGGGGGGCTGGGGGCCGGGAGGGGGGTCATGCCACGGAAATTGGGGCCCAGAGGAGGGGGGCTTGGAATGGGTGTTTGTTTCTACTCCTTCTCAAGGGGCCACAGGGTGCCTGAACTTCATGTTTCAGCAATCCCGCCCCTTTCTTTCTTTCTTTCTTTCTTTCTTTCTTTCTTTCTTTCTCTTTCTTTCTTTCTTTCTTTCCTTCCTTCCTTCCTTCCTTCCTTCCTTCCTTCCTTCCTTCCTTTCCTTCCTTCCTTTCCTTCCTTCCTTCCTTCCTTCCTTCCTTCCTTCCTTCCTTCCTTCCTTCCTTCCTTCCTTCCTTCTTCTTTCCTGAGAGGGAGAAAGAACAAAAGAGCGAGAGGAAGAGAGAGGCAGAGGATCCAATGCGGGGCTCCAACTCACGAACTGTGAGATCATGACCTGAGCTGAAGTCGGAATCTTAACCGACTGAGCCACCCAGGGGCCCCAGCAACTCCCGTTTTCACTAGCTCCTGGAAGAGTCACGTAGAACCACTGTAGGCACCAGCATCCAGCCCTGTCTCATCGTCAGCTCAGAATAGGATTAAGAGCACGAGTTTTAGAGTCTGCGCTTTCTCAGATTTGAATCACAGCCCTGCCAACGTTTACTGTGAGGCCGGGGAAAGGCTCGCCTTCCCCATCTGTCTGAGGGGAAGGTGGCGGGGCCCTGACCTGTAACCATGCCGCCCAGGCGGGCACTGTTACCCACCCTCATAAATCAAATGTGCTTAAAAAGACGGGCTGTTTAAAGACGCACACTTAAAATGTGCTTTAAAAGACGCACACTTAAAAAGAGTGTGGGGGGAGAGGTTTGACAGGCAATTTATTTTGAAAATTTAGACTAAAACCTTTAAAAATGAGATTTTTCTCTTATAGTCCACACAGTCTAGGTTCGAATCACAACCCCATGCTAATTCTTAGAGGGGGGAAAAAACCCCCAGTAATATGGGGCTGCATCACTTTACGACAAAATTGATGATGGTGTGACGGCATAGCTCACTTCACGTTTGACCGTCATAGCTGGTCTTACATGAAGATGGGTATTTTTGCAAAAGTAATGAGGATTTCCCCCAAAGCCTCTCTTAACCTTCCAGTATCCTTAGCAGCTTTTTCAAAGTGGTAGCACCCTTGTGGATTTCATCTTTCTGAAATTATGGGCTGGTCGTTTCTGCCAGACCCTCGTTTGCTCACGACAGACACACCGGTGCCTTATGTCACTTTTATCCGTTTCGTGAGCTCCCACATCTTTGGCAAGGTTTTCCAGTTCCACTTTGTAACTGATTTACAACGTCCTATTGGCTAGTTACAACGTCAGATGGTCAACAAGGCACCTGGATGATAGGTAAGGAGGCAATGGGTGTTGATCAAGAACGGATCCTGGAGCTGGACTGGTTTTCTGAGCGGTGAGCTGCTTGGTCAATATCTCGTGCTATGATGATGTTGCGTTCTTTTGCAACATGGAAAGGCCTCCTAGAATGAGCGTGCGCAGAGTTGAAGCCGCCCGCAAAGGGTCCGGCAAATGCCGAGGCACCGTGAGTTTTCCTCCCCTGGTGGGGGAAGCCGGTGGATCCGATGCCCGTCTCCCTCAAGCCAGCCCCAGGCTGAGCCCCTAAAGCCGGTCTTTCCCCCTGCCCCAGGTGAAGACTTTGTGGACATCCCAGAAAACTTCTTCGGGGTGGGTGGTGAGGAGGACATCACCATCCAGACAGTGACCTGGCCTGATGTGGAGCTGCCTCTGCCCCGAAACGTCACTGAGGGTGAAGCCCGAGGCAACGTGATCCTTACTGTGAAACCCATCTTTGACGTCTCCCCCACTATCCCGGAGCCCGAGGAGCCCTTCACGTTTGTCCCCGAAGTAGGGGCCACTGCCTTCCCTGAGGCTGAGAACAGGACTGGAGAGGCCACCAGGCCCTGGGGTGTCCCCGAGGAGTCCACGCCTGGCCTGGCCTTCACCGCCTTCACCAGCGAGGACCATGTGGTGCAGGTGACCGCAGTCCCAGGCGCCACCGAGGTTCCCGGGCGGCCACGATTGCCGGGGGGTAAGTGCCCGCCCCTCAGGGGGCCGCATGGGGGCTAGGGGCAGGTGGAAAGAACTTGGCCTTAGGGATGTACCTTCAGCTTAACTTGAGACCTGGGCCAAGGCTTTCTCCTGTCAGACTCGGTTCTCCTTGTTTGTAAAAAAGGGGGATGGGCCAGAGCGGTGACCTCCACGCTTTTTTGCCACAGAGCATTTCCTTCGAATGAAGTTATAGGTAGAAACCAGACTATGTGTCAAGCAGGTAAAGATGCCACATGGGTCTAGGTGAAGTCGAATAAAGAACTGGGCCTCTTTTGTCCAGGGGTCCTTCTTGCCCCATCAGACACCCCCAAAGAACAGAGCCACTTGAGACCTTCTACAAAGGTGACCCCAGGGCTTCTCACAGCGCTGGCCTTCCAGGACAGGGGTCAGCAAACCAAGTTCCGGCAGCCAAATCCAGCTTGCCACCTGTTTTTAAATTTTTTTTCAATGTTTTTTTATTTTATTACTTTGAGAGAGAGAGAGAGAGCAGGCGAGGGGCAGAGAGAGAGGGAGACACAGAATCCAAAGCAGACTCCAGGCTCTGAGCTGTCAGCACAGAGCCTGATGCGGGGCTCGAACTCCCAGACCGGGAGATCATGACCTGAGCCGAAGTCAGACGCTTAACCAACTGAGCCACCCAGGCGCCCCGCCACCTATTTTTATAAGGCCCACAAACTAAGGATAGTTTTATAGTTTTAGATAGTCGGGGCACAAAGTCAAAATAAGAATAATACTCTAATATTCTGTGACGTATAACGAAAATTATATAGCATTCAAGATTTAATGTCCACAAATAACGTTTGATTGGACCAAAGCCACACCTATTTGTCCACGTGATGTCTGTGGCTAATTTAGGACTGTCATGGCAGAGTTGAGTAGTTGTGACAGAAACCATTGAAGCCATGAAGAGTGAAATGTGTCCTGTCTGGCCCTTTCCAGAAAATGTCGGCCAACCCCTGCTCTAGGATGATGGTGTTCCAGGTGTTTAAGGAATGTCTGGAGACTTTGGATGTCATGTCACATAGAGCTCAGCTGTTCCCCATACTCCAATCCAAGAACCAGAAGGACATTCTGGGGTGGCTTTCCTAAGGGCCTTGGTGGTGTCCCCTCCTGGGGGAAGAGCAAATAGTCACTGTCTTCCACCATCACACACATGATGCCACCAAGCAGGATTTCAGCCTGAACTGCCCAGAGAAATACAATATGTTGGGAAGGAGAAATTGTTTGGAAGTTCCGGGGGTAACGCCAGCGATGGCCGTGTCTGAGGGTTGGCCCGGGACTGGGAAGAGCCCCACTGGCCACCATGTGAGAAGGCGCCAACGGACGGATGGGCACCTGCCACAGACAGAGGATGTGGGATTTGCAGCTGTGATATAACCTGGCCGATCACCCAGGGAAGTGTCAAAAGCAAATGTGTGTGCGGCTGGATACCACAGGGAAGGCTGAGTAAATGGGGGGCTCAAGGACGGGGCCCCTTTGGGCTCCTGGCCAAAGCCACGAGGACACTCCCCAGAATGTGCCTGGTGCACACCCACAAAAACTCTCACAGCCACTTTCAGAGAGGCCGCCCACCCCCCGGCCCCTGGGCCAAGTGGAAGAAATGTTAACGGTTGATGTATTCCTTAGCCTTTTCTGTATTTTCCGAATGTTCTGTAATGAACGTGTATTCTTTCTGTCATGAGAAAAAAAAAATGAGTTTGTTTTAAAGAGTAAAGGGACAAATGAGCAGTCTGGGAGTGAGGGGCCCAAAGAGGAAGGTTGGGGACACCCAGGGCAGAAGAGTCATCAAAGGCTTTCTCAGGGAGATGGAGTTCAGGAGCAGCTTGAACAAGCAGAGGGAACCAGCTTAGTTGTGAAGAGGATCAGAAGCAGGAAAGGAAGGAGGGGGTGAAGGGAAGTCACTCCTCAAGGAGCCAGAGCTCCCTCCACGCCCTCAAAGCCATGAGGACCACACCCCATGGGCACCGGCATGGTGGAATCCAGTCCCTGCCCTGAGCCTACCTCGTCTCTCCTTCTCTCCCTCCCCTCCCCACCCAGGGGTTGTGTTCCACTACCGGCCAGGCTCTGCCCGCTACGCCCTGACGTTTGCGGAGGCTCAGCAGGCCTGCCTGCGCACCGGGGCAGTGATCGCCTCCCCGGAGCAGCTCCAGGCCGCCTATGAAGCAGGCTACGAGCAGTGTGATGCTGGCTGGCTGCAAGACCAGACTGTCAGGTGAGGGATGAGCCCAGCCCCGCTTCCAGCCCAGAACCCTGAGGGGTCGGGCTTGGGGAGCCAGAACCTGTCACGGCACCCAGTGCACAGTGGGCACCCAATACACTGTGCAATAATGAATGAATTCATGACTCCATGGCCGCTCCCCTAGTTTCTCCCCCAGAACCAAGGCATATTATCCTGAGTCGGTGGCGAAGGGCCCCAGGTGACATTAAGTCCTTGGTCATTTACCCCCAAGGAACAGGGCAGGAGAATCTCTCCTCGAGGCCCCCCGCCCGGGTCCCCTCCAGCTTGACCCAATGCCCTTCTATACAACCGGCTCTCTCCTGAAGCCAGGAATCCCCCCAGGGGCCCCCAGACCCTTTCCTCAGCCACACGGGGAGCTTGCCACATAAGGGGACTGCTGTCACTGACAGTGCACCCTGCCAGAGTCCCAAGAGGCCTGACAGCCTCACCCCGGGCCCTGCCTCTCCCGGCCCCTGGAATAGGCTTTCAGGTGCCCCTCCTGCCCTCCTTTGCAGATACCCCATCGTGAGCCCACGAACCCCATGTGTGGGTGATAAAGACAGCAGCCCGGGAGTCAGGACCTACGGCGTCCGGCCACCGTCCGAAACCTATGATGTCTACTGCTACGTGGACAGGCTCGAGGGTACAAGCCACATTCTCGCATTTGGGGCCCCAGCCAGGCAGGGGGCTGGTGGGGAGACACAAAGAGGAGGGGGAATTACCATCCCCCCGGCTCTCTTCCCACCCAGGGGCAGAAAGGCCGGCCCAGCCCCTCTCTCGGGCCAAGTTCCTTCTCTCCCTCCGGAATGGTTCATGTGGGTCCCCCAGGATTGCAGGCGAGGTCTCCACCATCCGCCTCTCGGAGAATCCCAGTGCCCTGGAACAAATGAAAGCCTCTGAGAAGTCCTGCAATAGAAAAACCTCTTTAACTTTGCTTAGCCAAGTGCCCAAGCTTAGTCAACCACAGACATTTTATTTTGTTGCGTTTCACGTCTTTTCATTTCAATTATAATCATCAAATTACTATCCCATAGAACCCAATTTTGGAAATGCTGGCATTATTCTGGAAAGATTTTGGTATAGCCACTCACCTGTTTTGGGGACCTGGGGCAGGTTACTTAACCTTTCTGGGCCTCACTTTCCTCATCTATAAAATAGGGCTGATTGTGCCTCATATCAGAGATTTCTGTGAGTATTAAATGAGATATGTATGAGAAGGGCCCGGTACAGTAGGTGTCCACTAAATGTGAACCTCCTCCCCCCAGTTCAGACAAGCAGCTGGGTACAGTTCTGGGTGCGGGGACCGAAACCCCAAGAGTGGCTACAGGACCCACCCCTCCCCTCAAGGAGCCCCCAGGGTGGGGGTGGGGGTTGCAGGTCCACAGCATTCGGGTGCTCCATGCTTAAGTGCTGTGGTGTAGGGAGCACAGGGGGGTCGGAGGGAAGGTGCCCAAGGGAATGCCTCTCTTAGCAGAGGAGGGGGGTGCCCAAGTGTGACGGGGCAGTCTAGAAAACAGAGAAGGAGGGAGGCTGTTTCCATGTAGAGTGACCAGCTGGCTTCAATTCTCTTGCCCCGGCCCCTGAGTGAGCTGAGGCTGCTCTGGCTGTGGACATGAGGGTCACACCTGCACCTGCCTCTGCCCCCAGGGGAGGTGTTCTTTGTCACACGCCCGGAGCAGTTCACCTTCGAGGAGGCCCTAGCATTCTGTGAATCCCACAACGCCACACTGGCCTCCACGGGCCAGCTCTACGCCGCCTGGAGCGGGGGCCTGGACAAGTGCTATGCTGGCTGGCTGTCCGACGGCAGCCTCCGCTACCCCATCGTCACCCCGAGGCCCTCCTGTGGCGGAGACAAGCCAGGCGTGAGAACGGTCTACCTTTACCCCAACCAGACAGGCCTCCCAGACCCACTGTCCCGGCATCATGCCTTCTGCTTCCGAGGTACGTGTTCTCACCTCTCCTCCAGCCTCCCTTCTGCCTGGGGGTGACTCCTCTGGCTTCACCCCTTCACAACTTCACTCCTGCCCACTATCCCCATCCATCAGAGCAAGGAGGGAAAAGTCAGTCCCTTTGGGGCAGGGCCAGCTCCGGAGCTAGCATGATCTTGAGCGTTGACCCCAAGGCAAGTACATCCTTCTCAAGTTCCTCCGAGACAGGCAGAGAGAGGTGAGTGAAAGCTTGGGCTCTAAAATCAGGTTGACCTGAATTTTGATTACAGTTCTTCTGCGTAATAGCTGTGTGACCCTGGGCAAGTCACTTAACCTCTCTGTTCCTGTTTCATCTATAAAATAGTGATGTAATAGTTCCTACCTGAAAGGGTTGCTGTACCGATAGACTGGGATAGTGCACACAAAACACTTGGCATTGTGCTTGGGACATAGTAAATTCTCAGCAAATGTTAGCTTTACTGTTGTAAATAACACCCATATACACATGCACATACATATATACTGTTTTAATTTGTAACCCTTGCCAAAGTGTCTCCTGCTTCCAGATATTTTTGTGAGGAGTTGAGTCCAAGTGTTCTATTACGCTTCACTAAACACCAGAAACTCAGGTTTTTAATTGACCTGTGCTGAGGACCCAGTGCGGATCAAACCACTTTACTAGCGGGAGTTCCGAAAATTCTGTCATCAAACGGCCCAGGGGGTGTGGCTAGGGCGTGGCTAGGGCGTGGCCAAGGCTTGGGGCGGGGCTCTGAAGGGATGAGATCCGCGGGTCTGAAAGCACTGACTGGAACGTAGATTGTAGTCGCAGCTTGAGCCGTGTTTTATATATGATGCATCAAAGCTGAGTGTCTTTGTAGCTTCCTGTGAATGTAGAATTATTCCAAAACAAAGTTAATGAAAAATAAGACCTGAGCTTTGCCAAGTTTCTCAGACTTCCAGGGTCACCTTTTAAAACCCAGCTCGGAGAAAGCTCAGCCCCGCACCGCCAGCCTCACGAAAGCCAAACCCCTCCCAGAGGATGATGTGTCGAGGCTCTTGTCCCAGTACCGCTGTCGGGGCCCCCGGGCAGCAGAAGCCACACCAGTTAGTCTCCCTGTAAATGTTTACCCATGCACCCCCCGTGCACAGTCCCCGACCTTCCGTGAACTCGGCCTTTTCTGTAACTGCCAAGAGGTTTTGGCCTCTTTCCCGACCAAGCCCACCTCCGGTGTCCCCCAAACCAAAACAGTTACCCCCAGTCAATAAGTCCCTCCTTCACCCTCCAGTGCTGGGGTGACTTCATGGATTTTAAATCACAGCCTCCTATTTTTGACCCATAATTTCTGTCCCCAGGAAAGGCAGCGTCATGCCGTAGGTGAGAGCGGGGGCTGGTGCCAGATGCTTTCCTTCAAAGACTAGATCTGCCTCTTATAAGCCACTGACCCTGGGCGAGCCATTTAACTCTGTGCCTCAGTTTCCCTAGCTGTAAATGATATAGTACCTATCTCATAAGGCTGTTGTGGGATAAAATGATTTTATATACATAACACCTTTAAACAATGCCTGGCATGTATAATAGATTCTGCAGAAGAGATGTCCCAGACCGCCCTGAAATAATGTGTGTGCGTATCGAAATTGTGTAATTGATGCAGACAGCTCTTATTGAAGAAGACAGAAGCCATCTCACTGGGTTTGGGGGCGGGGGGGGCTGTCGAGGTCTAGCAAGGTTTTTGCACCAGCCTGGCCCCTCTCGGAATCTTCTAGTCCCCCTTGAGAAGGGCCAACCTGGGATGGGTCACTGGTAGGAAGGAATTCTCACCACCCTCATCTCTTTAGGTGTCTCAGCAGCGCCCTCTCCAGGAGAAGAAGAGGGTGGCACAGCCACGCCCTCTGTGGAGGACTGGATCGCTACCCAAGTGGTGCCTGGTGTGGCTGCTGTCCCCTCCGGAGAGGAGACCACAACAAGCCCAGACTTCACCACTGAGCCAGAAAACCAGACGGAATGGGAACTGGCCTACACCCCAGTGGGCACTTCCCCACCACCAGGTCTGTGTGGCTAGGGCTCTGGGGTGTGTCCTAGGGTGGGACATGTGCTCTGTGTCCCCAGCCCTCTGTGTCACACTAGCTGAATGTGCTGCTCTGGGCAACGTCAGCCCCCGCAACTGGCCTCTAGGACAACGGTCAAGGGAAGAAAGGGGCAGCCTTGTTCATAAAGCACCTCTCACTCTGTCTTCCTGCATTTACACTCCTACCTTCCAGCCTTTTAAAAACTCTCTTGTGGGAGGATCTCTAATAGAGGGTTGAGGACCCAGAGGGGTAGTTGAAAGTGTGACCGTGACCTGTCTCCTTGCTTTGTTCCTCCTTCTATGTGTCTCTTCTGGGCCAGGCATCCCCAGCCAGAACTTCCTGAGCCCCATCTGTCCTGATAAAATCAGATGAGACTCGATGGGATGAAAGCTCCTAGGCCCCTCACCCTGTTGGAAAAAGTGTTTTGTGGCCATAAGGGAAATGCTGGCTTACAGAAAGATTAACAGGTTTCCTCACTGCAGACCTTCTCGGGGCCGTTGGATATGCTAATATTTATTTATATATTTATATTTTGAGAGAGAGAGAGTACCAGCAGGGGAGGGGCAGAGAGAGAGGGAGAGAGAGAGAATCCCAAGCAGGCTCTGCACTGTTAGCACAGAGCCCGATGTGGGGCTCGAACTCATGAACCGTGAGATCGTGACCTGAGCTGAAATCAAGAGTCGGACGCTTAACCGGCTGAACCATCCAGGCATCCCCGCGTAAGGCTGAATGAAATGCACAGTAATGTGTGTGTGCTTAGTAGAGTCACCTCACCCAGGGGCACGTTCATTTGAAGGAACGAGTCCATCAGAGCTTCCCAGTTCCTCATCTAGTCACTCAGTGCACTGTTCCCCAGCAATTCAGCCGTGCTCGGCGCTCCTCTGGGTGCTAGAAACACAAAGCCTGGCCTCCCTCCATGCCAGAAGGTGAGGGTGCATCACTGGAGCCGGTGGGATTCTGGCCCAGAGACCTCACCCAGCAGCCACACCCGCCTGTGACCCTTTCCTTACCTCCCCCTTCACCAGGACAAAAATAACAGTCCTCTTTGCCTTGAGTGTGTGGCTTGGCACAGGATCCTGGCAGCAGCTAGTGGGAGTTTCCACGGGAAGGGGCTCCAACGGACCCATAGAAACATCTTGCAAACCGGTTCCCTACCACCTTGCTGATTGACCATATCAGGAACCATCTGTACTGTTATTAACTCTACGTCCTTTTCTTTAAATTGACTTGCTTTTAAAAAGAAACCTAACAAAATGGGGCCCCTGGGTGGCTTAGTCAGGTAAGTGTCCGACTTCGGCCCAGGGCATGATCTCATGGTTCGTGGGTTCGAGCCCCACGTGGGGCTCTGTGCTGACTGCTCAGAGCCTGGAGCTGCTTCGGATTCTGTGTCTCCCTCTGTCTCTGCCCCTCCCCCTCCCCTGCTCATGCTCTCTCTCAAAAATAAATAAGCATTTATATACATATGCCCAACTAAAGTCCTCCTGAATGCCACGACTGCTATCCTGAACCCCCTACCCACCGCCAAGATTCTGCCTGGAGGGATAGCACCCGCTGTGCTCAGGCTCTCTACCTAAGAAATGAGCCCAAAGGAACACGCGAGGTCCAATCCCAGCTAGGTTGTTTTTAAATGCCCAAGGAAACAACATGGAAAAAAAAAAAATAATGCAATCATGATTATTTAGCATGATGGGGCTTCTTTCCTCTGTTTTCCAAATCCTCTGTAATAGCACTCTCAGAATTGAAAAAGTTGATGTACTTGATGTATTTTTGCAAACAACACCAGCTGGCCTCCCCTGCCTTGAAGGGATGGTTTTGGATGAATGATTCTCAAACTTGAGGGGTCATCAGTGTTGTCAGAGTTCGGGGGTGGGGGAGCTTATTAAAAGATAACATGCTATGGGGCGCCTGGGTGGCGCAGTCGGTTAAGTGTCCGACTTCAGCCAGGTCACGATCTCGCGGTCCGTGAGTTCGAGCCCCGCGTCAGGCTCTGGGCTGATGGCTCAGAGCCTGGACCCTGTTTCCGATTCTGTGTCTCCCTGTCTCTCTGCCCCTCCCCCATTCATGCTCTGTCTCTCTCTGTCCCAAAAATAAATAAACGTTGAAAAAAGAAAAAAAATTAAAAAAAAAAAAAGGATAACATGCTGGGGCACCTGGGTGGCTCAGTGGGTTGAGCGTCCAACTTTGGCTCAGGTTATGATCTCATCGTTCGTGAGTTCGAGCCCCGTATCAGGCTCTCTGCTGTCAACCGGTCAGCATAGAGCCCAGTTCAGATCCTCTGTCCCCTTCCCTCTGCCCCTTCTCTGCTTGTGCTCTCCCCAAAATAAATAAATATTAAAAAAAAAAAGACAACAAGCTGGGGTGCCTGGGTGGCTCAGTCGGTTAAGTATCCAACTCTTGATTTTTGCTCAGGCCATGATCTCATTGTTCCTGAGATCGAGCCCTGGGTTGGGCTCTGCACTGAGTGTGGAGCCTGCTTAAGGTTCTCTCTCTCTCTCTCCCTCTCTCTCTCTCTCTCTCTCTCTCTCTCTCTCTTCCTCTCCCTCTCCCTCTCCCTCCCTCCCTTTGCCCCTCTTCCCCACTCGCACTCTCTCTCTCTCTCAAAAGAAATAAATAAACATTAAAAAAAAAAAAAGACAACATACCGCCCCCACCCCAGACTCCCTGAACCAGTGGGACTGGGGTGAGATCTGAGAATCTGCTCTTCTATCAAGCTCCCAGACAAGGCTGGTGTTGCTGGTTCAGAGACCACACTGCAAATCATGGATTTAGATAAGAGATCCGAGTATGGAGGTGCCTGAGAGGTGCCCTTGATTACTTTTCATGGGAGCCAGGCCCCTACTTCCATGGGGATGGCATCCCCTGGAGCCTCACAGAGCACAGCGGCCAGGTGAGGCGCTTCCTGGTCCCCTCCTTCCTTGCCTTCCCCAGACACTGAGCAAGGCTCCACTAGAAAATGTCTAAACACACCTCTCAAGCAACATTTTGCTGTGGAAGGAACGAGTAAGCTTAAATAGGGCAGGGTTACTAAATCCACACCTCATCTTTCTTCTTCCTTTCTTCCAGGGATCCCTCCAACATGGCCTCCCACCAGCGCAGCAACAGAGGAGAGCACAGAAGGCCCTTCTGGAACGGAAGTGCCCTCAGCCTCGGAGGAGCCGTCCCCCTCGGAGGAGCCAGCCCCCTCGGAGGAGCCCTTCCCCTGGGAGGAGCCATCCACCCTTGCCCCCCCAGTGCCCAGTGGGACTGAGCTGCCAGGCTCTGGGGAGGCATCCGGGGTACCCGAAGTCAGTGGTGACTTCACAGGCAGTGGAGAAGTTTCAGGACGTCTGGACTCCAGTGGACAGCCCTCAGGGGAAATTTCAAGTGGACTGCCCTCTGGAGATCTTGACTCCAGTGGTCTCACCTCTGCAGTGGGCTCAGGCCTGCCTGTGGAAAGTGGACTGGCCTCCGGGGATGAAGATAGAATTACAGGGCCCAGCATTCCTAAAGTTGGAGGTGAGGGCCTGGAGACTTCTGCCTCTGGAGTAGGAGACCTCAGCGGGCTGCCTTCTGCAGAAGGTCCAGAAGTCTCTGCCTCTGGAGTAGAGGTCCTCAGCGGGCTGCCTTCTGGAGAAGGTCCAGAAGTCTCTGCCTCTGGAGTAGGGGACCTCAGTGGACTGCCTTCTGGAGAAGGTCCAGAAGTCTCTGCCTCTGGAGTAGAGGTCCTCAGCGGGCTGCCTTCTGGAGAAGGTCCAGAAGTCTCTGCCTCTGGAGTAGGGGACCTCAGCGGACTGCCTTCTGGAGAAGGTCCAGAAGTCTCTGCCTCTGGAGTAGAGGTCCTCAGCGGGCTGCCTTCTGGAGAAGGTCCAGAAGTCTCTGCCTCTGGAGTAGAGATCCTCAGCGGGCTGCCTTCTGGAGAAGGTCCAGAAGTCTCTGCCTCTGGAGTAGGGGACCTCAGCGGACTACCTTCTGGAGAAGGTCCAGAAGTCTCTACCTCTGGAGTAGAGGTCCTCAGCGGGCTGCCTTCTGCAGAAGGTCCAGAAGTCTCTGCCTCTGGAGTAGAGGTCCTCAGCGGGCTGCCTTCTGGAGAAGGTCCAGAAGTCTCTGCCTCTGGAGTAGGGGATCTCAGTGGACTGCCTTCTGCAGAAGGTCCAGAAGTCTCTGCCTCTGGAGTAGAGGTCCTCAGCGGGCTGCCTTCTGCAGAAGGTCCAGAAGTCTCTGCCTCTGGAGTAGAGGTCCTCAGCGGGCTGCCTTCTGCAGAAGGTCCAGAAGTCTCTGCCTCTGGAGTAGAGGTCCTCAGCGGGCTGCCTTCTGCAGAAGGTCCAGAAGTCTCTGCCTCTGGAGTAGAGGTCCTCAGCGGGCTGCCTTCTGGAGAAGGTCCAGAAGTCTCTGCCTCTGGAGTAGAGGTCCTCAGCGGGCTGCCTTCTGGAGAAGGTCCAGAAGTCTCTGCCTCTGGAGTAGGGGACCTCAGCGGACTGCCTTCTGGAGAAGGTCCAGAAGTCTCTGCCTCTGGAGTAGAGGTCCTCAGCGGGCTGCCTTCTGGAGAAGGTCCAGAAGTCTCTGCCTCTGGAGTAGAGGTCGTCAGCGGGCTGCCTTCTGGAGAAGGTCCAGAAGTCTCTGCCTCTGGAATAGGGGACCTCAGTGGACTTCCTTCTGGAAGAGAAGGTCTAGAGACCTCTGCCTCTGGAGTAGGGGACCTCAGCGGGCTGCCTTCTGGAATAGAGGGTCATCCAGAGACTTCTGCTTCTGGAGTAGGGGACCTCAGTGAATTTTATTCTGGAGGGGAGGGTCTGGAGACCTCTGCTTCTGGAGCTGAGGAACTCAGTGGGTTGCCTTCTGGAAAAGAAGACTTGATTGGGTCAGCTTCCGGAGACTTGGACTTAGGCAGAATACCTTCTGGAACTCCAGGAAGTGGGCAAGCTCCAGAAGCAAGTGGCCTTCCATCTGGATTTAGTGGTGAGTATTCTGGGGTGGACCTTGGAAGTGGCCCATCCTCTGGCCTACCTGACTTTAGTGGACTTCCCTCTGGATTCCCAACCATCTCCCTGGTGGATACTACATTGGTGGAAGTGGTCACAGCCACCACTGCAAGTGAACTGGAAGGGAGGGGGACTATTGGCATTAGTGGTGCCGGAGAAACATCTGGGCTGCCCTTAAGCGAGTTGGACATTAGTGGGGCAGTTAGCGGACTCCCATCAGGAGCTGAACTCAGTGGCCAAGCCTCTGGGTCTCCTGACACCAGTGGGGAAACATCTGGATTCTTTGGTGTCAGTGGACAGCCATCAGGATTTCCTGACATCAGCGGGGGAACATCTGGGCTTTTTGAAGTCAGTGGGCAGGCATCAGGGTTTTCTGGGGAAACATCTGCAGTGACTGAGCTCAGTGGACTGGTCTCCGGCCAACCAGATGTCAGTGGAGAAGCTTCTGGAGTTCTTTCTGGCAGTGGTCAACCATTTGGCATAACCGACCTGAGTGGGGAAACATCTGGGGTCCCTGGTGTCAGTGGCGCGACCTCTGGAATCCCTGACCTGGTTCCCAGTGCCGTGAGTGGCAGCGGTGCATCTTCTGGCATTACATTTGTGGACACCAGTTTGGTCGAAGTGACCCCAACTACATTTAAAGAAGAAGAAGGCTTGGGGTCTGTGGAACTCAGTGGACTCCCTTCAGGGGAGGCAGGTCTGTCAGGCACATCTGGGATCATGGATGTCAGTGGACAGTCTTCTGGAGCAGTTGACTCCGGCGGGTTTACCTCCCCGCCTCCAGAATTCAGTGGCCTGCCAAGTGCAGTAGCTGAGGTCAGTGGAGAATCCTCCGGGGCAGAGATCGGGAGCAGCCTGCCCTCAGGAGCATATGACGGCAGTGGACTTGCTTCTGGTTTCCCCACTGTCTCTCTTGTAGACAGGACTTTGGTGGAATCTGTAACCCAGGCTCCAACAGCCCAAGAAGCAGGAGAAGGGCCTTCGGGCATTGTGGAACTCAGTGGTGCCCATTCTGGAGCACCAGACGTGTCTGGAGACCATTCGGGATTTTTGGACCCGAGCGGGCCGCGGTCCGGGCTGGTGGAGCCCAGTGGGGAGCCATCAAGTACTCCGTATTTTAGTGGGGACTTTTCTGGCACTGTGGATGTAAGTGGCGAATCTTCTGCGGCCACGGGCACCGGTGGAGGGGCCTCAGGACTTCCAGAAGTCACTTTAATCACTTCTGAGTTCGTGGAGGGTGTCACTGAACCAACCGTGTCCCAGGAACTTGCACAAAGACCCCCTGTGACACACACACCCCGGCTTTTCGAGTCCAGTGGAGAAGCCTCTGCGTCTGGGGAAATTAGTGGAGCCACCCCAACGTTCCCCGGGTCTGGGGTAGGATCGGTCCCGGAATCCAGCAGCGAGACACCTGCCTTTCCTGAGGCTGGAGCGGGGGCTTCTGCTGCCCCTGAGGCGAGCGGAGGGGCTTCTGGGTCCCCTGATGTAAGTGAAGCCACCTCCACCTTCCCCGACGCTGATGTGGAGGGAGGCTCAGGCCTGGCGGTGAGCGGCAGCACCTCAGCCTTTCCGGAAGGCCCCGGGGAGGGCTCGGCCACCCCGGAAGCACGGGAGGAGCCAACCACCACCCACGATGTGGGCACAGAGGCATCGGGCTGGGCTTCGGCCACTCCGATGGCTTCTGGAGACAGGACTGAAATCGGCGGAGACCTGTCTGGTCACACGTCAGGGCTGGACGTGGTCATCAGCACCAGCGTGCCAGAGTCTGAATGGACCCAGCAGACCCAGCGCCCTGCAGAGGCACACCTAGAAATCGAGTCCTCAAGCCCCTTGCACTCAGGAGAAGAGACCCAAACAGCCGAAACAGCCACCTTCCCCACAGATGCTTCCATCCCAACTCCTCCAGGAGGGACAGATGAATCCGCGGTAACCGTTGCAGGTATTGTTGGGATTTCTTTTTTCCTTAAATGTGTTCGGGGAGTTCAGGCTGTAGCATAGTAGGAGGCAGTGTAAATTCAAGCTTCACTACAGATTCGCTGTGCAGCCTCAGGTAAGTTTCTTAACCTCTCTGAGCCTCCCCTGTAAAATGAGAATAGTACCAGGGACTATTAAACAGGATATAAATATATACCGAGCAAGCACTTAGCATCCTGCTTCTCACATGGCACACACTTAGTGATTAGTGGTTGTTTCTGTTACAATGGCGTTACATCACAAGAACATTGATATGTGAATTCAACTATCTGTACTTGGCAGAGGGAGAGAGGAGGATGACTGTTTACACGATGCTAGAAATTCTACTCACGCCCCTTCCCCGTGGAGTTTCTCTTTCTTCGTGAGAGGAGAGAACGAATCTGATGACATCTATGCCCAGATATTTATTTCGTGTAGGGGTAAGACCTGCACAATTTAGGAAAGTATGAAGTGTCATCTTGGCGGTCCTAAAGTGTCATTTAGTCCCCACCCCAGTACAGGTGACTTCTCTGTACAATGGTGATGGTCTCACCTCGACGCAGCCCAGGCGCCAGGCACTGGAAGCCGATGATTTTCCCCTGCTTTTTGCCTTGGGATCCCTTGCCCCTCCCTCTGGGCCGAGAGACCTTTCCCGGTCAAAGAGCCCCACCCCCTCCCCCAGGATGCTAGGGCTAGGTGCCCAAGAAGGACAGAGACTCCAAAAACATGCTGACCCAAAGCGGCCTTGTGGGCTCCAGGGGTCCCTGTGCCCCGACCTTGAGGTCACAACCCCAGGCCGCTGTGTTCTTGACGCTCAGCGTCTCTCTGAGAGCCGCAGCCCCTGCCAGGTCCTGTGCCAAGGAGCCCTGTGGCAGTGCAGTCTGCCAGGAGACAGAGGGACACATCACATGCCTGTACCCCCCTGGCCCCACCGGCAAGAACTGCAACATAGGTAAGACCCTCATCGGCCGTGGGGGTGCAGGCAGGGGCAGGAGGGCGACTCCTTCGTCCCTAGAAGGGGCCGCAGGTCAGAGGAGGCAACCGAGGCCAGCGGAGGCTCGGGCTTCTCAGACCGGAGAGGAGAGGTATGCAGTGACGCGTCAGTGTAGAAGCCACAGGGTAAACATTCTACTCTACGTGGAGTTTAGGAGATAAAGTTCAAGTAGTTAAACTAAAAGGTAGTTCATCTTTTTGTTAAGCCAAAGATTGTTTTTAAATTTTTTTAATGTTTATTTTTTTTTTCAACGTTTATTTATTTTTGGGACAGAGAGAGACAGAGCATGAACGGGGGAGGGGCAGAGAGAGAGGGAGACACAGAATCGGAAACAGGCTCCAGGCTCTGAGCCATCAACCCAGAGCCTGACGCGGGGCTCGAACTCCCGGACCGCGAGATCGTGACCTGGCTGAAGACGGACGCTTAACCGACTGCGCCACCCAGGCGCCCCTTTTTAATGTTTATTTTGAGAGAGAGACAGACAGAGCATGAGCGGGGGAGAAGCAGAGAGAGAGGGAGACACAGAATCCGAAGCAGGCTCCAGGCTCCCAGCTGTCAGCTCAGAGCCCGACACGAGGCTCGAACTCATGGACCGTGAGATCATGACCTGAGCCAAAGTCGGATGCTTAACTGACTGAGCCACCCAGGCGCCCCAAGCCAAAGATTGTTTTATGAGTCAAACACAACATATGCTTGAATTTTGAAGGGAAAACATCACTTCTGAGAAGTGTGGAGCGGGGATGTAGACGGGAAAGAGCAGGTCATGCCTCCGAGAGGGCTGTCTTGCATCGGGCCGAGCCACCCTCTCTGTGAAAGCGCTGCAGACCCCTCCGTGCCTGGCCCTGGGTGGGGTTTGGGTCCCCTTCTTGCCCTGAGGGAAACGGCAGGCAGTACTTACTTGTCACCCCCAGCTCCAGGGTTCACGGTGGCAAGTCGGCCGTGACCTGGCAGCCCCCTGCCCCTGGGCACCCACCACCCTGGCGCCCTCTGTCCTTAGCCATGGGTGAAGCAGCCTGTGGGACAGGTGAGGAGCCTGGGGAGTCCTCTGACTGGAGGTGGCGCCCCGAACGAGATGATGAGAATCTACCCGTGTTCCCCGAACACTTGGAGGTCTGTGGCCATGCGAACACTTCATCTTGTCAGATCGCCACCCGGCAGGGAAGAGATGCCCAGTTACCTCCAAGCTCATTCTCTTGGGTTGGGTCTCCGCACTGCCCCCACGCCCTCACCCCAGCCTCTGTCCCAGGGTCTTTCCTAGGACATGTGCAAAATCAGAGCCATGAGTCCTGGGGGGAAGCAAATACTACTAGACAAATAGGGCTGGGCACCTATCCTCCAGTAGCCATTACATCGTGCACAAGGAAAGATTTTTGTGTTTGTATATATTGACATATATGTAAATACCTCCTAATATATGCTCATGTGATACAAATATGCTGTATATACACAGCATACACAGGAAATATTCTGTATAAACAGGCACTAGGTTGACTATGAATTCACTCTTTTCTCCACTTGGGTCAGCCTCTGGCCAAGTGTCAAGGCCGTGACTAAGAGCACTGGGGGCCTCTGTGGCCAGAGGGGTGGACTCTCCTAGGACGGTCCTGGCCCTGCCACCTAGGAGGCAGTATGTCACAGGGCCACAGTCACCTCAGGGGCTAGAGTCACGTCCCTCGTCATCCACCTTGATGGGAGGGCAGGGCACTGCCTCTGTCCTGAGAGAGGCTGCCCCTGCAGGAACCCTGGGGAGACCCTGTGTGTGTGCTTTCCAGCTAGTGGGGCTCTGACTCCTCGGTCAGCAGTGGGAATGGCTCTGTCTGTCCTGTGAGTGGCAGCCCTGGTGGACATCATGTCTGGTGTGCAAGCACTTCCTCCCTCCGGGTGTGCGGGGGGGAGGACAGCAGGGCCGCCTGTCTCGAGTGAGGTGTTAAGGGAGCTCAGCCTGAGTCGGAGAGGAGCAGACTCGGAGCCCAGCAGGACTTCCTGGACAGTTGCCAGGACCAGAACGCCCTCGCCCTCTTTTCGTGTCTTCTGACACCTCCCTCCATCCTCAGCAACTCCTTCCCTAAGCAAAAACGGGACACTGGGATCAGAAGTCACAGCAGGGCTCATGAAATGAGAAGTGGGTGGCAATCGACCCTAATTGATCTGCTGGAAGGACAGCCCTTCTCTGACCGGGTGTATTTCCAAAGGGCTTTCTTCCCCACGACTTCCTCCCAGACAGCTCTGTGGGTAGCTTGGCAGTTATCCCCCTTTGAAACGGAAGCACAGAGCGGTCAAGTAATTTCCCTCACCCCTTTGAGTGAGTCAAATGCAGAACAGGGGTCTTCATTCACTTGTTTAACACGCTCAGCCAAGTAGGAAGCTCCCTCTTGAACATAATAATCAGTTGCCGGTCTTAAAGAGCCGGAAGATGAACTTCAGGGCGACCAGAATGGAGAGAGGTTTTAGAAGTGGGGCTTGGCCAGTGAGAAACCCACAGCCGAGCCCTTAGTACCTCGTTTGTAATAGGGTCAATCAAAGGTAGTGGTTCTCAGCTTTAGAAAATTCTGAGGCCTGGGGTCCCACGCCCACAGATTCTGATTGAAATGGTCCTGTGACCTTGGCACTGGGTTGTTTTCTTTTATTTATTGTTTTTAATGTTTAGGTGGGGGGAGGGGCAGAGAAAGAAGGAGAGAGAATCCCAAGTAGGCTTCTCCCTGTCAGCGCAGAGCCCGACGCAGGGCTTGAACTCAGGAACGGTGAGATCTGGCAGGGGAGGGGGTTAAGACCACCCAGGTGACTCCACTGTGCGGTCAGTGCTGAGAAACTGAGGAATAAGGAATACCTGAGTACAGCATCTGGCCCAAAAAAGTATTAATAAAAATTACTTCTGCTTCCCCATCTCTTACTCTGCTGGTTAGGGAAAGCTTTATCATCCCAAAGAGCAGGTGTCGAGGATGCTTCCGAAAGGCCGGAGGAGCATGCTAATCTCCACAGGTGACCCACTGTTGTCCTGTGCTGGGACTGGGAAACACAGGCTGTTGAAAGACTATAGGTCAGTGTTCTCCGGGCGCCAGAGGGAGCAAGCTATAGCATTATTCCTGTGGCAGTGTTTGAATACTCAGGGTCATCTTTCACCTAATAAGTGAGGTTGGAGGCTGTGTTTCGTCCTTAAAAGAAAGTATTTGAGGGGCGCCTGGGAGGCGCAGTCGGTTAAGCGTCCGACTTCAGCCAGGTCACGATCTCGCGGTCCGTGAGCTCGAGCCCCGCGTCGGGCTCTGGGCTGATGGCTCAGAGCCTGGAGCCTGTTTCCGATTCTGTGTCTCCCTCTCTCTCTGCCCCTCCCCCGTTCATGCTCTGTCTCTCTCTGTCCCAAAAATAAATAAACGTTGAAAAAAAAATTTTTTTTTAAAAAGTATTTGACAGTTGCCATCAGCTTGTTTCGTCAACATGCCATAGACAAGTTCTTGACAAATTATTCATCTGTACTCTTGATGACTATTCAGTTTCTTTAGCGATTAGAAGCAGGGCTATGCCACTCCCATCCACTTAAAAAGCAGCAGCAGGGCCACCTGGGTGACTCAGTCGGTTAAGCATCCGACTCTTGACTTCGGTTCAGGTCACGATCTCATGGTTTGTGAGATCGAACCCTGTGTCAAGCTGTGCGCTGAATGCAGAGCCTGCTTGGGATTTTTCTCTCTCCCTCTCTCTCTGCCTCTTCCCCTGATCACACTCTCTCTTTCTCTCAAAATAAGTAAATAAACTTTAAAAAAAAAAAAAAAGGCGGCAGCATCCGCCCCACCTATGTTGCTGACATTTGCTGAGCTTTCTGGCTCTGAGGTTTTAAACCCTGTTGCTCCTTGGAATCACCTGGATGCTTTTTTTTTAAAGTCACTGCACCTGGGCCCCACCTGGAGCTACTCTGATGCGATCATTGGTCTGAAGAGGGTCTCTGGCATTGGTATTTTTTAAAAATCCTTTTTAAAGACGTGTTAACTACAGGGTGTAACTACGTGTACACCCGTGGGAACATGCTACCTCACGTCCAATTTCCCGGCCATCCCTGGTGCCGGGTGGATTTCTCTAAACTCTGGGGTTGGAAGGGCGTGAACTTAAAATTTAATCAGCCTCTTTTCGCTCTTAACCACCATTCTCCGTTTTGTAGGCTTGAGACTCCGATCTATGATCTGACACGGTCTCTTCCCCTAGAGCAGAAATGTTTGAAGTTCAGCGAAATCTTAGCCCTGGGTGGGGAAAATGCTTTCAAAGCAAGTGAAAATACAAGGTTACAAGTGAAAACACGAATCACACCTTCATGACGTAACTAAAAAGTCTACAGGCAGGTTTTAACAGGGAATTAAGGTTGGCCCTTGAATAGCACTGGGGGTTGGGGGTGCAGCCCCCATATGGTCGACAATCTGCATATAAATTCTGACCCCCCCCCACTACTAATAGCCTACTGTGGACCAGAAGCCTTCGTGATAACATAAACAATCGATTAATACTTATTTTGTATGTTCTGAGTATTATATGGAACTCTTTTTTTTTTTAATGTTTTATTTATTTTTGAGAGAGAGAGAGCATGAGCAGGGAAGGGCAGAGAGAGAGAGGGAGAGAGGATCCGAAGCAGGCTTTGTGCTGACAGCAGTGAGCCCAATGCGGGGCTGGAACTCACAGGCTGTGAGATCACAACCTGAGCTGAAGTCAGACGCTCAATCGACCGAGCCACCCAGGTGCTTCTATGTATTGTATTCTTATAATAAAATAAGCTAGAGAAAAGAACATCATGGGGGGGTCGGGCACCTAGTTGCCTCAGTCAGTAGAGTGTGTGACTCCTGAGCTTGGGGTCATGAGTTTAAGCCCCACGTGGGGCATAGAACTTAATTTAAAAAAAGGAAGAGAAAATACATTTACAGTACTGTACTGTAAAAAATCTGCAAGTGGACCTACACACAAACCCATGTTGTTCAAAGGTCAACTATAATTGAATTTAAGAAGCAGGATATTAAAGTTACATTCAGGATCAACCTTTAGAAATATAAGACTTGAGGGGCGCCTGGGTGGCGCAGTCGGTTAAGCGTCCGACTTCAGCCAGGTCACGATCTCGCGGTCCGCGAGTTCGAGCCCCGCATCGGGCTCTGGGCTGATGGCTCAGAGCCTGGAGCCTGTTTCCGATTCTGTGTCTCCCTCTCTCTCTGCCCCTCCCCCATTCATGCTCTGTCTCTCTCTGTCCCAAAAATGAATAAACGTTGAAAAAAAAAATTAAAAAAAAAAAGAAATATAAGACTTGATTGTACAATTATAGCATACTGTTTAGTGATGTTTATTTTTTTAAGTTTGTTTATTTTTGAGAGAGAGAGAGAGTAGGAGCAGGAAAGAGACAGACAAGGAGAGAGAGAGAAAATCCCAAGCAAGCTTCACACTGTCAGTACAGAGCCCAGCATGGGGCTTGAACCCACAAACTGTGAGATCATGACCTGAGCCAAAACCAAGAATGACTGAGCCACCCAAGCGTCTCGTTATGTTTTTTTTTTTAAGTTTTTAAAATTTATTGTGTGTGAGAGAGCAAATGGAAGGGGCAGAGAGAGGGGAGAGAGAATCCCAAGCAGGCCCTGCACTGTCAGCACAGACCCCAGTGTGGGGCTCGAACTCACGGACCATGAGAACATGACCTTAGCTGAAACCAAGAATCCGACGCTTAACTGACTGAGCCACCCAGGCATCCCCTATCCTGTTTATGTTAAAAGCAAATTGGAACTGATAAATATCTTCTTGCAACCCTCCTATCAATTGTGATAGACCAGAAAGGAAATGTATTTACTCGGGTCTGTCCATCTGATTGATCCTAGGTCTTTGCAGGGTGCAGAACATCCACTGGGTTAAGAAATGGTCTCTGTGCTTCTTGAGGGGATTTTCTCCCATCTTTGTCCAGGAAAGTTGTGTCCAGGATCACCACATATAGCTGCACAGGTTGTACACTGAACAACTTGAGGGTTACCATTGATATCACAGTCTTTATGATTGGCAACTCCTTCAGTTGGGTATCACCTGAGTAAAATACCTGCTGTCACTCAGCCTTTTCTATGAGCCAAATAAAGTCCCTCTCCCTTGGAGGGTCTTAGGCTCTGACAGGAGCAAAATCCAGACAAGACCTGTCCAGCATGGAGGCCTGAGGTCTCCAATTCAGATGCCAAAGTGATCACTTGGAAATATCTTTATTCCCCTTGCCTTTACCGGGGGATTCTCTGTTATTTTCTCCCCTAAGTTGGAGGTATCTCTAGAGGGCCTGGTTCCGGAACAAATCATCCCTTTTGGTGATAGTAGTAGGGAGAGGACTCAGTTCTGACACTCCCCAGGGTTCCTGCTCAGAGATGACAGGGGAACCCTTGGCCGGTGCAGCAGAAATGGTAACGAGGCGCTGAGATCCAAGACTTCGGTGTCCCTCTCCCCCCCCAGGGGACAGAGGCCCAACTTCCAGCCTCAGTGTCGGATTCTTCCACCTCTTCCAGTCTGTCCCCCTGGCTTACCTACGTGGGCAGGCCACTTCTCGTGTTCCCCTACCTGTACTGCGACATGTGACCCCTGTGCCCCATAGGGCTCCTGGGAGGGTCACGTGTGGGGGACACTTAGCATCTGGCTCAGGGAAGATTGTGAAAGACCGGTTCCTTCTCTTTCCTCTCTTCCTTCATGCGGTCTGCCCATTGCCCAAAGCCCTTCCGTCCCCCGCCCTCTGTCACCCTGTCTGGGGTCCCCCATTCTGTGCTCAGCCCAGCTCAACTCCTCTTGCGGTTCCAGAAGATGAGCAATGTCCCAACTGCCCTTCAAGAAAGAGGTGGGCACTGCCAGGCTGCGGTGGCTCTTCCAGCCAGAGGGAGAGGGAGCTCCCGGGAAAGCCCCACAGGGGACGCTCAGCCCTCTTCCTCCGGCTGAAGGCCCCCCCGCTCTAAACTGCCCAGCTGACACCCACGGGCTCTCTGGTCTTCTCATTGGTGAACCCCGGGCCCTGCACAACACAGCTTCTGAACCCAGGAACTGGTTCCCCGAGTTGCGGTCTCTCACCCTGCTCAGATTGTGTGCCAAAGCCAGGAGGGAAAGGACACTGCCGACCCCCCACCCCCACCCCCCGGGGCCTCAGGCCACCTGGGGGCCAATGATGTGAAGGGAGCCACTTGGCCTGACTTCCTGCCCCTCCCCCACGGTTGGCCAGAGGCCCCAGGGCCGATGTCTGGCTCTTCTCCCACAGGCCACTCCTGTCCCCTGCTCTGTAGAACTGCTTTAGCGCCTACATTTGCTTAATCCCCCCTCGCCCAGGTGCTTCCTGTGACCCATAATGACGCTTAGTGGACAAAAGAGAACAGGGGCTCTCCTGGAGCAGGAGAGCAGCCCCAGCTTCCGCCCAGCCCACCGGCCTGACCTATTGCTGCTACTGCTGCTGCTGGGAATCCTGGTGCATGCTGGGAATCCAAGTGCATGCTGGGACTCCGGTCAGTTCCTCCATGCATTTTGGTTTCGCTTGGAACAGTTCCGACCTTGGAACTGTTGGTTTCTAGTCCGTGGTGTGCACTCCCCGCGATGAAGGTAAGAACTCCGTGGGAACAGAGAGACTCCTGAGGACTTGAGTGCGTGGGAACCGGCCACCCACTGCACAAACCCAACTCTGATCCTGAAGACGTCTACTGTGCACCAGCTAGCAAAAAGGATCCACAAGAAAGTGTTCTTGACTTCTTAGGAGGAGACTGACTCTAAGGTCTAGGCTGCTGCTATGAGAGGCGAGAACTAATCCTGGAACATGTGCAAGACGCTGCTCACGTGGACGCCACCCGTGGATATGTCGGGTCCTGAAGGTGGTGCAAACACAGCTGCACACACTGAGGCTTTGCCATATATCGTGATGCCCCATGAGCCAGCGGCACCCATTCATTGAAGCATCTTATTGACCCCCTGGGAAGAAGAGCTTCATAAGACCTTTTAGCAAGTTCCCAGGGGAAGTACCCCAGAAAAAAACCCAGCAGCGGTCTTTATGATGTAAATACGAAGAGAGTAAAAGGTCCCCGGGTCTCTGGCTTCTCAGAAAGACACGGAAAAACTGGATTAGGAGATCCAGTTCTCACCTTGGCTACTGAATGAAAATTTGAGGCGAAGACCAATGACTTAACAGCTCAAGTCCCACAAAGAGGTTGGATCAGAAAGAACATCTTGGGCCCGAAGAACAAAAGGGAGGAAGAGTGTGTCTGGGAGGAATAAGCCTGCCGTACCTCAGGGTGATAGGTGGCCGCTTACTAAGTGGCTCACCAACTTTATTTAAATTAGAGATTGCAGGGGAGAGGGGCAGAGGGGGAGAGAAAGAGAGAGAGAGAGAGAGAGAGAGAGAGAGAGAATCTCAAGCAGGTTCCATGTTCAGCATGGATCCCAATGCGGGGCTCGATCCCACGACCCCAGGATCACGACCCAAGCTGAAATCAAGAGTCAGATGGTCAACCCACTGAGCCACGCGGGTGCCCCAGTGGCTCCCCAGCTTCAAACATTGGTTTCTCACTGGCCAGAATGGAGCCCCTCTAGAAACTGTGACTCACTGGAGGTGTCCACGTTCTAAGGCCCTCAGCTGGAAGGAACATGGGAAAATGTTGGGCTGGTTTCTCTTCCTCCCGTGAAGAGAATGATGCTGGCTTCATCTTTCTTAGATACTCTAGAATCTGATTTACTGAAGACAGCGATGGTATCTGCAACCCCCCAAAACTGAAGGAGTCTCATGAGAATATCCCATGGTGCCGTTCTCTCCTGGCTCAGTACCCTGCAGACCACTTCTGGCTTTTTGTCCTCGTACTCCATGCATGGCCTTGCCCTCTGGCCTTGGTTCATAACTACAGAGAAGATAGGAAAAGAAAAGAGTTCTAACCAGACTTCAAGAACTTGACCTCCAGGGTCCTCGCTCAGCACCATGTTCAGAGCCGGTTCAGACCCCAAGGCCTCTTGAAATAGTCACCGGAGAAGGCATCTTGGAGGAGCCGTGCAATGGGTGTTTGCCTTCAGAAGCACCAGATCTCTTCACCACTGGGAAACCTGGCTGCGGTGCTCCCAGCTTGCCCGTCGAGAATCACACACATCCAGGAAAACCCTTGTTGGATCTTTGGCTCAGCGCTCCAATATGGCGGCAACAGCAGCAGCAGCAGCAGCAACAGTTCTTAGGAAATCCAGCCACCCCTCCCAGGGCTCTGGAGAGCAGCAGGGCTGGCCACCCGTAAAGAACCTACAATGCTTTCAAAGCTGGAGTTGCTGGCAGGAGTCCTAATGGTGGCCCTTGGTTTCTTGCAGACATTGATGAGTGCCTCTCAAGCCCTTGTCTGAATGGAGCCACCTGCGTGGACGCCATCGACTCTTTCACATGCTTATGCCTTCCCAGCTACCGAGGGGACCTGTGTGAGATTGGTACGGCCGTCTCGGCTTCAGCTAATGTTACTAACTGCTGCACCCCCTCCTTCTCCTTCACCCTTCCCTTCTAACCACAGGCTCTGGGCCCTGGCTGGGGGCCCCCAGGGTCCCTCCAGACAGCCATTTCAGGGGCCACGACCGAGAAGTCTGCCTCACTCACTCCCACTCTTCCTGCTGTTCCTTGTGGCAGCCCTCCTCCGGGGCATTGGCTGATCTGACCGCAGGAGAGACACGCAGGCCGGGCCAGCCTGCACTTTGGAAGGTGGGGCTCTGGGGGACCTTTAAAACACTAACCTTCTTCAGGGCTTCCAGACCTGCTGAGACCGCATCGAGGTCGGTGCATGCATCAGACTAAGAGGACAGAGCTGATCCCGTGCCTTTGTCTTGAAGGAAGCTGTGGGTGGGAGTCATTAATTGGTTCTCGCTCCAAATGACACCAAAGATCTTCCAGCAGTCATGAGCATGCGTCTGCCCGCTCTATTGCCCGTGGGACCTCCGCGGCCCCTCTGTGGCCTCGGGAGCCACCATGCCACACTGGCCACGCCGCCTCCCTCTTCTGTGGCAAGAGCTGTGTTCTGTCTGCCTGAGAGCTCCCGTGTCACCAGCAGGCTCAAGTCATGCTTGAGCAGGGACTGCTGCCCGTCACCTTGCCACCAGCACCATGACAGCTGCCATGTCAGTCAGTGCCACTCCGGCCCATGCTTCCTTTCCCCCCACTCCCGCGAGGCAAAAGGCTGGCCAGAGACGACAGAGCCTCACTGCAAGGGGCAGGGGCTGAGTTTCCCCCTCCTGGGCCTTGCCAACCCCCTGCTCCTGCACCAGGGCCGGGCTCTGCCAGGGGAGCTGTGTGCCCGGAACTTCCCAGGGCCGGCTGGAGCCCTCGGCTCTCTCACCTCTGGTGCTCCTGGTCTGCCCCCTGCCCTCCAGGATCTCAGGGCCATCCCCACTCAGAAAGGGGGAGATGGGGCTTGTAGTTACTAGCTACAGTAACCCCCACAGAACTAGAAGCGTGCCGGGGTTCAAAACCATTTTCTGTGACCCCTCAAGCTAAATGTCCCAGAAACTTCCAGAAAGCAGATGAAACCCCTGGGCAATCTCCCTTGGGTCCTAAGCAGGGTGGGGAGGAGTTTCGGATTGCATGTTCCTCGGAGGCACCGCTAAGGTTACGGGCCGGCGGAGGAACTTTAGGCTTCTGGAAGAAAAGGCCCGGACCCTCTTCTTACCCTGCCGCCTCCCACTCTCCACCTCCGCCCCAGGAAACTGGTGCATGGGGTCTTGGCCCGGGGGCTGGGAGGGAGGGGAGAGTCATAAGGCTTCTCTCCCCAGGATGCCAAAATATTTGCGCAGAGGACAAGCATCTGGCGTGTCCTCACGGACAACAGCTCTTAGATGCCAGACCAGGAAGGGAGGTGCTCTGCCAGACTGCAGGCAGGGTCTCCACGGGGCTCTGCACTCTGGCGGGGCACAGAGACGGTGCCGGGTCGCCCAGCTAAGCCAAGCCAGGCTCCGTCTCTTCTCCCGGTCCTGTCCCGCCGGTGTTTCGTGGCTCGGCTCCTGGCCCTGCTGCTCCTTCCGGGCTCCCTGCAATTCGGTCAGTGTCTCCCCAGAGCCACCATCCTGCATGCCCCGCACCCTCCCGGAGCAGCTGTGGCCTCCGGGTTTGCCTGCTCAGCTCGGCCCTCAGCCCTTCCGGCCCTGGAATGAGGTCTCTGGTCTCCCCCGGACGCCGAGCTACCTCTTTGCAGGCACCTTCTTTCCAGACCTTGGCCTCGCTCCATGGAGAAGCAATTGGCTGCAGGGGACCGGTGACCTTCCCCCCAACCCTCCTGCTGCTTGACCTCTTCTCCTCAGGCTGCTGGCCTCTGCGTGTCCTCTCTTTCTACCTTCTCCCGTGTGTCTTTCAGTCCTGCCAAGCACCCACCCCTCAGCCTAAGCCTCCTTGCCCTCAGGTCCCGGTCCCCCCCATCCTGGGTCAGCCAGACTATCGGTAGCACCCAGTAAAGGAGGCTCCATTCGGCCTGAGGGGTTCCTGGCCCTGCACTTGGCCCCCAGGCCTGAGCAGCAGCCCTCCCCACCCCCAGGAGAAGGAGGAGGAGGGGGTCTTAGAATTCCCTCTGTCTGCTGGGGTGCTGGCTGCTGTTTAGCAAGTGGCTCCTGAAGAGGAAGCAGGAGCCCTGACGCATAGCGCCTGCCAATCTCCCAGGTTTATAACACTCCCGCCAGGACCGATTTCCGGCTACCAGTGAGATGTCGCTGGGGGCAGAGATGGGGAGACGCACTCCCAAGAGCCGGCTCCTGCCCCTGCCTCCGTCCGTCCCCTCAGCCTGCTCCAAGATCTCCAAACCAGTCCCTTCCCCTGAACTCAGAACCCATTACCCACATAGGTTCGTGAGGAGAGAAGCTCCTCCCTCTTTTCACCTGCTCTCCAGAAATTAAATAAAAAGCCGGGGCCCCTGGGTCAAGGACCCCGGGTTGGCTACCTCCTCCTCTGAGAAAGAGGCAGATATCCTGGGCGCAGCTCAGATCGACAGACTTAGAGCTTTGAGTCATCTTTAAACCCAAAGCAGACTTACTTCTGTCCCTCTGTCCCCACCCGATGTGCCGTTTCACGCCCCCGGCGCTGCCTGCAGCTCCCTGCCTCCCTCACACACTCCCTATAGCTCCCTGCTTCCCTCCCCGGGGCTCCTGGGAGCCTCTGACCCATGTTGGGCCTCAACCTCAACACCTCCCACCTCGCCACCTCTTTTCTCCAGCCCTGCAGAGCAGAAAAGCTCTGGGGTGGGGTGGGGGTGGGGGGCGACATCAGGGAGAGAAAGGGTGGAGATGTGCCCAGAGGCTCTGGGGCTCCGGGGCCAGGCCTTCCTGGCTTCCAACTTCAACCTCATCCGTATGGGCCTCTCCCTTCAAGGACGGACACTGAAGGCCGGGTGGATGTAGGAATCTGGCGAAAGACTGGCGGCACTGGGCACGCCCAGTGGGCCCCGGGGCCTCTCTCTTCAAGCCCCCAACCTGTGTTGCAGACCAAGAGCTGTGTGAGGAGGGCTGGACCAAGTTCCAGGGCCACTGTTACCGCTACTTCCCCGACCGCGAGAGCTGGGTGGATGCAGAGAGCCGGTGTCGGGCACAGCAGTCACACCTGAGCAGCATTGTCACCCCGGAGGAGCAGGAGTTTGTCAACAGTGAGTGCGGCAGGGCCTCACCCGCCAGACGTCAGCAGACTCGGACCCAGAGAGGCCGCAGGGGTGGGAGGCGGGGGGGGGGGGGGGGGGGGTGTGCAGGGAGCGGCGGAAGGGTGTTTCCGCAACCAGGCCCGCACCGGAAGCCCACCACGTGCCACGGTCAGTGCCAGACTAAGCCCGTGGCTGTCACCAGTCTTCACCAGCTTGGGTGGTGGCCGAAGTGCACTCCGGACGTGCATGTGCTGAGAGCCTTGTCAGGGCCTTAGAAGTAGGTGACGTGCTCCCAGGAGCCCGCCTACCCCCTGCCACCACTCCATCCTCTCTGCCTCGGTTTCTCAGACACCCTCAGGGTGTCCAGCACCGTTCCCAACACCCACACCTCTCTCTAGACAACGCCCAAGACTACCAGTGGATCGGCCTGAACGACAGGACCATCGAAGGGGACTTCCGCTGGTCAGACGGACACTCCTTGGTGAGCCCCGGGAAGAGTTGGTGGCCCAGAGGAGGGGAGGGAGCAGAGACCCCCAGAGAGGGACAGAGCAGTCCCCCAGAGAGGGACATGGTCAGACCACATACACTCACTGAGCAGCTGCTGGGCTGGGAGCCCTGGGGGCAGGGACCATGTGTGGTTCATCTCTGCCTCTGGAGACCGGCCCAGGGCCGGGCAAGTCGAGTGAACACCGGCTGGGAAGAGGGGGACGAGGAGGGCAATGATGCAATGAAGGCACGCCACCAGAAGGGCCACGTGGAAGCTTTAGAGGGCTCCCTTGCCCGCAGAGGACTCGAGTCTGCCCGAGGAGGCGGGCAGACGGAAAGCAATATAGATGCCAAGTAGACAGTACACGTAGTCAGCGCTGCAGGTCAGCCAAGGACATCAGGGAAGGCTCCCTGGAAGAGGTGAACGGCCACAGAGCCATGTCTCTACCGCCCAATCCTACCTAAGCGAGGCAGCAGTGAGACCAGCCCCAGCCGGAGGGGGAGCGGCATGGGCTCATGGTGAGGGACTGAGAAGAAGGCGGCGTCAAGCTCCTGCCTTATCCTCACCCCTGTCCCCCTCCACCCCACCCCCGGCAGCAATTTGAGAACTGGCGCCCCAACCAGCCGGACAACTTCTTCGTCAGCGGAGAAGACTGCGTGGTGATGATCTGGCACGAGAAGGGAGAGTGGAATGACGTTCCCTGCAATTACTACCTGCCCTTCACGTGTAAAAAGGGCACAGGTGAGCAGCCACCTGGGAGGGGTCCGGCCTGGTTGGAGTCAAGACTTTCGGCTCCTGCCATGGGACCTGGGGGGAGTCCCCTGTCTCCTGACTGCTGATGGCCCTTCACCGCCGACCTGGGGGGTCTAGTGTCCCAGGGCCAAAGACAAGAGCAGGTCCACTCCTAGGGACCGTTGACAGGGACAGGTGATGGTCACAGGCTGGAGGACAGACCAGCCCCTACACACACACACACACACACACACACACAGTCCCCTGGGCACCAACACAAGAAAGTCACCCACGATGGCACATGGGTGGGGAGCCCCATTCTCTTTGGTTATCAGGCCCCCATCCTCAGCTCAGAGTCTGGGGATATTAGAGGTGCTGGTAGAACATGCCCCTCCCTTCTGTCCCTCTTCCCTATACTGGCTGTTTTCTTTCTTGCTTGCTTTTTAATGTTTAGTTATTTTTGAGAGAGAGAGAGGGAGACAGAGGTTCTGAAGCGGGCTCTGTGCTGACACCAGAGACCCTGATGCGGGGCTTGAACTCACGAACCATGAGATCACAACCTGTGCCACCCAGGTGCCCTCCTATACCGGCCGTTTTCGTAAAGAAGTCGCAGAAGATCTGCCTGGCTTTCCCCGCCGTTCCCACCTTTCTCCGTCCCTGTTGTCTTTTCCTCGCCCCCTCAAGACCCTCCTTCTGTTCCCACCCTGCTGGTCTAAATCACTGAGAACCCCAGACATTATAACCAGTGGTTTCCAGATTCTCGGCACGCCGTGAAAATGCCCCTTTGCCAGCCACCAGGGCTGGTGGCCGGCTGTCCAGGCTCAGTGCCCCTTCCTTGGGCTCTGGGCTGTCTCATGGCAGCCACAGGGGACCATGCGGGCTCATCACTGGCGTGCGTCCCTCTGAGAGCTCTTTCTCAAGGGTGTTTGCCCCTCAGTGGCCTGTGGAGACCCCCCGGTGGTGGAGCACGCCAGGACCTTCGGGCAGAAGAAGGACCGGTACGAGATCAATTCCCTGGTTCGGTACCAGTGCACTGAGGGCTTTGTCCAGCGCCATGTGCCCACCATCCGGTGCCAGCCCAGCGGGCACTGGGAGGAGCCTCGGATCACCTGCACAGACCGTGAGCACCACCCCTCTCCACCCTCGCCGGGCACAGCGTTAGATCCTGCCCCCCTGTCCTCCTTCCTGTTCCGGCAGCACAGCAGCAGCTGGCCCTCGCCTGGGGATCCCGAACACCAGCTGTCTGCACCATCCCTGGGCTCAGTCACACTCTCCCCCCTCCTGCCCTCAGGGAGGGCTCGCTTTCGGGCGAGGATGAAGGAGAGCGCAGGTGGCCCGCTTTCCCTTCTGACAGCACCTCAAAGCCCCTTTAGCCCAAGTTGGTGCCAAGAAAAAATCAAAACCAGAGAGCAGGGAGGTCAGGTTGCCTCCTCGAGCCCATGCTTTCTGCGGGGAGGGGAGGCGACAGAGAAGGGGCGAGCGGGGAGGGGTGAGGCCGGCCCAGCTCCCTTCCAAGCGGTCAAGATTCCCCCGTCTCCCTTTCACTGCAGCCTCCACGTACAAGCGCAGACTACAGAAGCGGAGCTCACGGCCCGCCCGGAGGAGCCGCCCCAGCACTGCCCACTGAAAGCATCCCGGACGCGCCCAGGATGCTGAGCCCAGGAGCCTCGCCAGGCTGACATCCCACACGGATGGGGTCCTCTTCTTGTCGCTTTCTGTCATATAAGGAATTCCATTAAAGAAGGAAAAAAACAAATCCCACATTGTGTATGCACCCACCCAGCCCCCCACCCCCTCCCACATCGCCAGAACCGCATCTGATTTTCCCCCCAGTGCCAAAGCCAAGCAAACGTATTGTAACCCGTGGACTGAGTTTAGAGACATTTCTTCAATCTCCCGTTGTGCCTTTCCAGGGACCAGCGCAGGGACAGGGGGAGAAGGGGAGGGGTTAAGTTAAATAAAGAAGATTATTTTTTGTTTCCTGACTTTATCCAAGAGCAGTGCAATCGTTGGTTCTTTCACCTCCAGGGAGAGCTAGGGAGGAGGGAGGGAGGGAGGGGCACGAAGAACTGGAGCCCAAACCGCAGCTGAATGTATTGGATGAGGACCCAGGAGGGCCGCACCATCTGCATCCAGGAGGGAGAAGCCTGGGAGAGAGGGGGCGGGTTCTGCCGAGGGTGAGGGGGCAGGAGAGAGCCATGGAGGGATCTTCCGCTGCGTGGGGGCCAGGTTCCCTCCCAGGGTCCCTCTTCCAGCGTCCTCCCACCCGGGTCTGCCACCAGAGCAGGTGTCGATCTCGGCAGGGCTGGGTGGGGGGCACTTCCTTCCCAGGGGGAGTGCCCCCCACCCCCTCTCCCCCCTCCCCCACCCCCGGGACTGTGCAGGCACCAGAGTTCCGTGCACCTATTTATATTTTTGAAAACAAGATTATGATAATTATAATAATAAAGACATTGGAAGAGATCTATTTCTTTTCTTTTCCCTTCTTTTTTTAAAGAGAAGGCAACCAGGGTCTGAGGACCACCGAAAGGGGCTCTTAAGGAACGGAGACAGTTGGGACGCGTTTTGAGCAAATGATCCCGAGTTGGGTGAATCTTGTCTGTCCAGAAGGCCTGGAATAGTCACACCTGTTGTGCTTTATTTTTGTGAGGGTGCCTGTACGTTTGGTGGACGGTGTGTGTGTGTGAGAAAGCCAACGGGTGCTGTGTGTGGATTTGCAAGCTGGCCCGTGGTCGAAGGACCATGACCATTAACTCACTTGAGTTAATGAGACATCTGGTCACTTTGCATAGTTTGGTTCTTTGATGGCACACTGCTCGCACAGGAGTTGGTGGGTAGAGTAAGTCAAGAGCAGAGGCAAAATCAGGATTTATGAGAGGGAACAAAAACAGTTGACGACAGCCTGGAAACGGTGAATCTTTGCCTACACGTAGTTGTGGTTAGCTAGTTAGCTGGCCACCGGCAAAAAGGTCTGGGCATCCTGCCCTTAAGTAGGCTGTAGGATAGCAACGAAAACGATTTCTTTAATTTTTTTAACGTTTTATTTATTTTTGAGACGGAGAGACAGAGCATGAACAGGGGAGGGTCAGAGAGAGGGTGACACAGAATCTATGCAGGCTCAAATTTGAAAACCACAGACATAGTGGTGGGCTCGAACCCACGGACCGTGAGATCATGACCTGAGCCAAAGTCGGCCGCCTAACCGACTGAGCCACCCAGGTGCCCTTCAATGAAAACGATTTCAATAGCTTATGGATTCCCCCAACAGACCTTGAGTTGGGACTGCATCAGAACCAAGAGGGTTTGTGACTCAGCTGGCCTGGGGCCGAGAAATTTGCATTTCTAGTAATTTCCCAGGGATGCTGCCTGGCCACACTTTGAGAAGCAAGGGCCTACGTGAAGAACAGGCTGTATAACAACTTACTGAGAGTGCCCGGGGTGTGCCCGAACAGGGGCAGCGGGTCTGGCTTCCTGAGGCTGGGGGAGGGGGAGCAGAGGGTGAGACACAGAGGGGGCTGGTCTCTGAGATCCTCGGGGTGGGGCACAGCCTCCTCTGTCCCCTGAGAGGCACCTCCCTCTCTTCTGGGCCCAGACACACGGTCTGGGAGTAGAGATGGCGGCAAAGCCGGCCGGGGCCTCCAGCCGCAGGGCCAGCACCGACACAGGCTGTGCCACGGGGCCGGTGAGCCAGAACGAGCCTCCTCCAGGCTGAATGAGGCCGAGAGGCAGACACGGGGAGGGGCCGCGTCTCAGCACCATTCATCATCCCAAGAAAGTACACACACGTGAGGGCCGCTCCCCAAACGGGGAAAAGTGAGAACAGAATGCAGGCTCTTTGGAACGAAGAGAGAAGGTAACACTGGGGAGGGAAACCGCTCCCTTTCCTGGGACTCCACACAGAAGCCGAGGGACCCGTGTCCTCCTCAGGGGTGCTGACCTGAGCCAGCAGCTCCACCGACAAGTGGGAGCAGGCAGGAGACCACAAGGCCCAATGCCCAGCCCCCGCCCCCACGCCCTGCCCTGCCCCGCCCCCAGGCTGAGGGGGAGGGGAGCCGCAGCCACCACGGGTCATTGCCCCCTCTAGGTGGTGCTGGCCTCCCTAGGGCAGGGACAGGGGCTACATTCAGTGATGGCAGAGAGCCCTCGTGAGCCCATGAACCTCCAATGTCCTGGAGGAGAGGGGCAGAGGGATTCCTGGGGAGAGGGGAGAGCCTTGAGGTCTCCACCAGAGCAAAGGGAGGATTTGGAATCTTGGATTTACCAAAACACAAACAAACAAACAAAAAACTCAGCAATTTCAAAATTCGTTTTTAACTTGAGAAGTATAAAAGCAATACAAAAATGGCCCCAACCTGCAAGGAACAAGGAACCACTCAATAAATAGAGCCTGAGAGGGGAGGGTGCGGGGCCCGTGCGGACAGCAGGTGCGTGGGGACTAGCGTGGGCGGTAGCAGTAAACGCCGTACCTGCGGCTGCGCGGGTCTGGGAAGCCGAAGCTTCGGACGCCAGGCTCCAGGGGCCCGCAGTTGGGACGCGGGTGAACCACGGGGTAGCGGGCGCTGCCATCTGCCAGCCAGCCGGCATCACAGCGGTCCAGGCCACGGAACTTCCAGGCGGCAAAGAGCTGGCCCACCTTGGCAATCCGGGCGCCATCTTCCTGGCAGGCCTCCTTGGCCTCGGCCAGCGTCAGCTTCTCAGGGTGGTCCAGGTAGTACACCTGCCCTGTGGGAAAGTGGGGTGTGAGGGCGGGGCAGCGCAGGGGGCAGCCAGAGAGGGCGGGGGGAGGGGGGAGCTGCAGAAATGCCAGTCTCCAAAGGCCTAGCAATTAGGAACCCAGGGGGGTCTGCCATGGATATTCAGGGGATACCTTCCCAGTTCTGACCCCTTCTCTGAGAGTCCCATCCCATCTGCCTAGGAGGGCTGGGGTCCCTCCAGTCCCTCCAGTCGTGTCTGTGCTCCACCCCACTCTTAACTGCACCCTGGGTGGGCACCCCACCTAGGCTGGACCAATCGGAGTCTCTCGCCCACTCATTTACTGAGCACCTACTACGTGCCCGGACACTCTTCTGAGTGACTGTGAATCCATGTCTGTTTTTATCTTCCCATGAAATGATCCTCTTTGTGGGACAGACGATGCTGTATTTGTCTATGATGCCCAGAGCCTAGGCTGGGCCCTAGCACGCAGTAGGCTCTCAAAACACGTCTGATGAACGAGGAAACCAGCGATTGGTGTGAAACAGCAGCAAAGCACTCAAACACTCAGCCAGACGTGGCTTCAGTGTCTGGCTTCAGTCGGCAGGTGCTCCAGACCTCCAGGCGAAGGTGCGGGCAGAGCGGGCAGGGAGGTCCTAACGTTCCCCCAGATGCCGCCCTCCCACCCCTGGCCTGTGCGTGGCCACGGCACTCACCTTTGAGGGCAGCGGAGAAGCAGAACACGTCATAGCGGTGCAGGCGGCGGTGACGCGGGCCGTAGCTGCGCACCCCGGGCGCCAGGCCCAGGCCACCGCAGGGCTGCCGGGCCAGCGTGACGGGGTACTGCACCGAGGCGTCCTGCAGCCAGCCCGCGTTACACCAGTCCAGGCCCTCCTCCCAGGCCCGGAATAACTGCTCGAAGGAGGCCACCACCGCGTCCTGCTCCTCACACGCCCGCTGGGCCTCGCGGAAGTTGAGCAGGTAGCGGCCCTGGGGGTGCTGGTAGGGAAAGACCACACCTGGAGAGGGAGGACAGAGGGGCTGGAACGGGTGGCCCAGCCGGCTGGAGACCCCGGTCCCTGCCCCCGGCACTCTGAAAACACGTAGTAGCTGGTTAAACTCATGAACGGATCAGCCAGTTAATGTCCCCACGTATAGAGTGGGAATGCCACCTAATTCACAGGGCTGTCGCAGGAACCCCAGAGCTGTGGTCTCCATTGTGTCCCCCCCCCCACCCCCGCCCAGATCATATGTTGAAATCCTGAGGCCTGATGTGATGGGATCAGGAGGCCACCCTCAGGAGGCACTTAGGTCATGAGGGTGGCACCCTCGTGAATGAGATGATGCCCCCTCGCCCCTTCCACCGTGTGAGGACACGGCGAGCAGTCTGTGACCTGGCCGAGGGCTCTCACCTGTCGGTGCTGGCATCCTCCCATCCCCACCGGCCCCGCCATCAGGGATGAGGAATGTGACCCCTCCGGCCGCCAGGTGGGCTAGGGAGGCGGGTGCCGATGGTAAGAGCCCTTGACTTGCATTTTATGTTCAACTTCTCAGAAGGAGGTACAGGAGGCGCTACCCCCATCCCTCATCTCACGCGGGAGGGGACGGGAGCTCCGAGGGGATGAGGCGTCTACCCAGGACGCCAGGCTGGGAGGGGGTGGATGGGGGGCCTGAACACGGTTCTCCGTCCGTCCCAGCCGTCTCCCTCACAGGTAGGAGAGGTCTGAGGACGCACAGCCCCGTGCTAGGGACAGAGACGGGACTGTCCACTGGAGCCCGCACACAGGGCCTGGCTGGTTTGGACAGCACTGGTTTGTGACTGTTGGGTTTTTTTGGTTTGGGGGTTTCGTTTTTTAGAAGAGCCTTACGTAAAAATCCAGAGATTTCACGTAAAAATATACACTTCTCTTGTCAAATCAGAAAGCCTGGCTGCACGGACTCTGCTTCCGGACCTGAGTGGGGCACTCCTTTGGGATGGGATGAGGGTTCAGCCACTGAGTGGAGGGTTCAGTCCCCCCTACTCCTGTCACTCGCACCAGGCAGCCTCTTTGGTTTTGGGAGCGTCTCAGCTCCTCTCTAATTGGCTGTGGGGCCAGTTCCTCTGAAGAGGGTGTGAGCCAGAGGGAGTAGAGGGTTCTGGAGCCCGACTGCCTGGGGTCGACGTCCTACGCTGCCATTCATGAGCTGTGTGACCTTAGGGAAGTTACTTGACGCCCCTGTGCCTCTGTTTCCTCATCTATAAAACCAGGCTGATGATAACAGCAGGGGTGGTCCTGAGGACTGCATGCTTGTCTAACGCACAGAGTTCTAGATGGTTTCTCAGGGCCTCACCCCGCAGCTCCAGCTCCACCAGGCCGCTCTCGTCCTCCAGCCCGTCAATGACCTCACAGCGGTAACGCCCGTAGTCCTCCGGCCGCAAGTCCCCGATCTGCAGCGACACTTCGCGCTCCCTGTCCTGCCGCAGACACACCCGGCCTCGGTAGTCTCCGAAGGAGCGGTGCCTCAGCCCGATGGCCACCAGCACATCCTGCTCCGGGGCCCCGTTCTCTGACAGCTTCCACCACTTGATGCGCACGGGCCTCGGGGACAGCAGGGCCGGCTCGTAGTGGTAGTGGCACGGCAGGGTCACATTGGCCCCTCGGTAGGAGAACAGGGTCTCCTCGGGCGTCTCTACCACCAGCCTCACCCCGTTGAAGACGCCTGCGGGAGAAGTGGGGTGCAGATGGGGACCCGTGGGGCACACGTGCACCCCTGCAGCGGCCACCCCCAGCTCATCCTCAGCTCCCGCCAGGCCCGGGAATTAACACGTTGCAAGAACTGCCCTAATGCCGCACCCGTCCCTGCATCCACGCGTTCTGCAATGGGACTCTGCGTCCCCTTCCCCTCGAACCCGTGCTGGCCTTGCCACTCGCTTTGACCAAATGAACTTGGCAGAGGTGACTGTTCTGAGCCTGGGCTCCAGGAGGCCCCGCAGCTTTGGCTCCTTCTCGGAACCCTGCCAGCCTCCATGAGAACGAGCCTGGGCTCACCTGCTGGAGAAGGAGAGCCCCACGTGGAGCAGAGACGAGCCCTCCCAGCTGAGGCCGTCCTAGGCCACGCAGCCCCCAGCCGACCTGTCCCCCGACTGCAGGCACAGTCTGTGAGGAAATGGCGGCCAGCCCAAAATGCTGACCCATGGAATAAGCAACAAAGCAAAACAGAAAAACCACCGCTGTTGTCTTAAGCCATTACGTTTGTGCATAAGAAGCTAGCTGATGTAGTTAGGTGATGAGAGCACCCCATATCAGGTGGCTGGTTGGGACTCAGATCGCCCTGAGTGTCCTTCCCTACCACGCTGACCACGGAAGAGCACAGCTTGTCCTTCGCTGTCTGTCCACCTGTCATCCATGATTCTTCCCCACATACCTAGAAACACAGGTGAGAGGAGGCCAGGACTTCTACAGGAGACAATACTCAGGGCTCACGGGTGCCAATAAACACAGAGCCTAACAAACACCCCCCCTCCCCCAGAACCAGATTTATGCTGAGGCTGGCTCATCTTTAGCTTGGGACCCAGTACAGAGGCCTATCTCCTGATCTTGGGCCTGGACTTAGACCCCTGGAGGGACACAGGGTGGGGGAGGGGGGTAGGCTTGGGGCAAGCAGGAGATAAGAGGCTCCCTGCAGAGGACCTCAGGCTGCAAAAGCCAGATGCTTTGGTGCAGTGGTTCCCAAAGCGGGGTCCCCGAGCCAGCAGCAGCAACATTCCTGGGAACTTGTTAGAAATGCAAACTCCTGGGCCCCAGCCCAGACCTCCTGAATCAAAAACTCCGGCGGGGGCAGGGAAGGCCCAGTGATCAGTGTTTTAACAGTTCTCCAAGTGACTTGGCTGGTCACTCAAGTTGGAGAACCCTGGGCAGGCAGTGGGCACGGAGGTTTGAGACCACAGGCCCGGAGGCAGCTAAGCCAGCCTTGCATCTCGGCTCCAACTTTCCACAAAGCTAATCTGATCTAGTCTAGAGACGTCCACCGACTCTGCAAACCACTTTCCTTATTTGTAGAACAGGGTAGTAATAGTACCAACGGCGGGCCGAGGTGAGGCCCAAATCAGGTGAGGTGGGAAACCTGGCACACAGAACGGGCCCAACAGACGTGAGTCAGGACTCCCATTCCGTGGCTACATCCTTTGTGTTCCCCAGTGCTCTTTGGTCAAGCTGTGTTTGAAGCTGTGACCCGAAGACCATGAGAACATTTGGCTGAATCATAACGCATCCGTACGACTAAACACTACACGGCCAGGAACCAAAAACACACAAAAAACAAGAAACACTACACAGCCAGGTAAAATAGCTTGGCAGCTGTATATCCACTCACTGACCTTGGGGGGAAGAGCTGTATTCTACGAAGTGATGGCAAGATCCCCAAATCACATGTATAGCAGGAGGTTGAAGACAGTTTTCTTAATCTTATGTAAAAGGCTGGAGGGATACATCTGAAATGGCAGTAATGGTTCCCTCAGGTGGGGGGAGCTCTTTGTGATTTTGCTCACACGTATTCAGAGACTGACGGGAAATGGTGAGATCACGGGTAGAAAGTTTCCGTTTGTAAGTTTCCTTGAATCTCCTTAAGGTAGCGTTTGTACAAAAAATAAGTTCTAGGGCAAAGGAGGGTGGGAGGTCAAGTCATGGATGCCCCAAGCCATCCATCACTGATTCCTGGAACCTGTGAGGGTCACCTTCTACAGCAAAGTGGAGTCTACAGGTGGGACTAAGTTAAGGACTGCAGCCACAAGTATCCGTTTAGAAGGAGGCCGAGGAGATGGGAGGATGGAACGGGAAGGCGAAGCGACCATGGAGGCAGGGACGGGGTGACGCAGCTGTTAAGTCAAGGTCCATCAGCAGCCACCAGACAGCGGGAGGGCCAGGGAACGGATTCTCCCCAAGAGCCTGAGGGAGGCTCACATCACGACCAGGGCCTGGGAAGTGTTTGTCCCCTCTGTCCTTCTGCAAACCAATCTCAGCATGGGTTCTTAAGACTGCGTGCCCTGGGAAGCTGGCTCAACTCTGTGAGCGTCAGTTAGCTCATCTATGAAATGAAATAATCCACGGGATCTGCTTTCGGGGCTCCAAGGGCAGCCGGCATCAGCTTGGCCCGGTTGGTGCCTTCATTACGCTGGTTAAGCTTGCCTATAGGTCAGGTGTTTGTGAGGATTATGAGACCACGTATGGAAGGCGCTAGAAGCATGCCTGACACGTAGTAGGTGCACAACACATGCTAACTAAACAGTCACCTGCCCAGGGGCGCCTGGGTGGCCCAGTCGGTTAAGCGTCCGACTTCGGCTCAGGTCATGATCTCACAGTTCATGGGTTTGAGCCCCGCGTCGGGCTCTGTGCTGACAGCTCAGAGCCTGGAGCCTGCTTGGGATTCTGCATCTCCCTCTCTCTCTACCCCTCCCCACCTCTCTCAAAAATAAACATTTTAAAAAAATGTTTTTAAAAGTCACCTGCCCAAAGCCACGTAGCTAGTAAGTGGCAAAATTGAGATTCAAACTCTCATCCGTCTAACCTCAAACCCCCTTTCCACTGAGGAACTCCAAGGGAGGTCACATTTAATTTGGATCTTGGAAAACTGGCAACTTCGGGAGCATTCTTAAGCGCACCTGTGTCCCGCACAGGTGAGATTGTCAAGTGCTTTCGGCTCCAATGCGCTCAAGCCTGAGGACCTAGCAAACGGAGTAACTGAACCAGCCCTTGCGGTGATCTTAGAAATGCACCTGGTCCCCTGCAAGGGCCCGGATAGGGAAGGGGCTGCTGGCTCCATGCCCTGTCCCCTGTCCCGGCCTGGAACCTGCATATCACAGCAGGAGCCAGGAAAGGTCTCGGTCACCCAGTGGAGCCCAGAGCCAGATCCAGGAGGCCGCCCACCTTCGCCGTGGCCGTTGCCCAGGTTCCAGCCATTGGGCTTGGAGTAGTAGAAGCCGTTGTAGAAGGGCAGCCCGGAGACACAGGGCAGCAGATACAACAGGAGCAGAGGGTGCATGGCGTCACGCACGGCCGCAGGGCCAGGGTGTCCGGGGCAAGGCTGGAGCCCGGGGCAGGCTGGGAAGAGGAGAAAAACCCATTAGAGAAGCCTGCTGCAGGGGGGGTCAGGGTCCCCTGGGTTCTAGCACCCACTCGTTCACTCGCTCAACAGATAATTATGGAGCATCACGAGCATAGGCACTGTTCTCAGAGTCTAGAAGATGCGCTGGAGCAAGGCCAGGTCCCTGCCCTCGGGGGACCGCACCCCACGGGCAAGATGGGCAGGGAGGAAGCCAGCAAGGTCTCGGGAGGAGCCAGGAGGAGGCAGAAGTCCGGAAGAAGATTTCACAGGACAATAGGGCAGTGTCAACTTTTCAAACCGGACGTTTGAATTTGAAAAGTTGTGAGCAGCATTTCTCAGAGACTAGACTGGAAAATCTCGGGGTGCATTCGTGTTTAGCGAGGGGAGTCCTGCATCGTCGAGCTTTGGTTTCAGACCAGAGATGTCTTTTGAGGGGGGGGGTGGGGCGGGGAGGTCACAACGTGCAATTTGTCTCTGATCCCGAGTCAAGGTCAAAACCAATTTTAAACACCATTCCGACCTCGGTGGACACACAGAATAGGCAGCTAGTCCGTGGCTGTTTTGTTTTGTTTTTTAATGTTGCATTTAAATATTATACCTTGATTACTGAGGGTTTTTTGGTGTGCGCACACACGCTCCTCCCCCGCATTTATTTCTGCACCCGAGGCTACCGCTTCACTCACCTGCCCCTCATCACCATTTGCTGAGCGCCTAAAGGTTTAAAAGAGCGGCAGCCTTGGAGGAAGTCAGTACAGAGCCGGGGCAGAGGCGTGGGCTGTGTGGGGGGAGCAGAGGCCAGCAGTGGGGCCGCAGAGAAGGAGTGCATGAAACTAGACTGCAGACGTGGGGGTTAGCCAGGCGGGAAGGACACTAGGGTGTGCCCAGCAAGGGCAGGGCAAACACAAAAGCCCAAAGGCCAGAGAGAAGGGAAGGGAAGGGAGGGGGGGGGGGGCTGGGAATGTGCTGGAAGCTGTCTGTACTCTTTTCTGCCCTGATCCCCGTGGTGGCTTCTCTGGGGGGGGGGGGCTGGCTTCCAGCAGGCTCCTCTCCCCAGCACCTGTTCTCTACAGGACCTCTAACCCTATTTCCTCCCTCTTTCCCCCCAAGACTTGGGGGGCAGTGGCTGTCATTGCTTGTCTGTGTCTTCTCCTTTGTTGCCCCCTCTAGAAGCTAGCCAGTCCTTATTAGAGTCTCTTTAGTGGAACCACCTAGGGTGGATTCTGTTCCTGCCAAGACCCTGACTGATCTAGGGGAGAGGCCGTGAGCCGTTGGGGCCCAACAAGCCGCTTTTTCCCTCTCTCCTTTGCCCCAAAGGCCCTGGGGTGCCAGGAAGGCTGTAAGCAGAGGGGCCACAGGATCAGACGAACGTCGCAAACTCCCCTCCCGGGGCTGAGTGGGAAGGGGAACGTGAGGCAGCAAGGACAGGGCAGCAGCAGGCATCTGGGAAGCCTGCTGATCATGCAGCCACGTGGAAAAACACTTAGGGTGTAATTTAAAATGGACAAAGCAGATGTGGGAATTGCCACTCTGCTATGATTGTAAGGTTGGGCCCCTGTGAGTGCGTGTTGTGTGGAAACCAGAACGGGAGGGGACAGCAAAAGAGATGGGGGGGGGGGGACGGGAGGGAAGAGGAAAGGAAAGCACGGAACCCGTAAGGGTGGTCGGATTATGCAGGGAACCTTCTTGTTTCCAGAACAGTTAGGAACTCTTGGGGGTGGGGGGGAAGCACAAATGTGCAGGAAGATGAGAGATAGAATCTACTCTCTTAGACGCCTTTGCCGAGAGCCTGAGGCCCGGGCTTGCCCTCTGTGCCGGGCATTACAGTAAGACCCCGCCCTTCCGAGGTCTTGCTTCTTCCAAGAGTCCCCAGGTGACCCCCATAAAGCCTCACGGGGACTTGAATCTGGGCAGCCCAAGCACAATCGGGCAGCCTACTACGGAAGTTTGGGGGTAGGAAGATCTGGGTTCAAGTCGCACCTCTACTGCTGACAAGCTGTGTGATTGCAGGCCGGTTTCCTCGTTTGGAAAACTCCCTGGCCTATTTCTCCCCCATATGGTCTGCTTCCCTCCTATAGTAACAGAGCTCTAGACAGGTGTGTGCTCAGCTGAACGCTGTATTCCCAGCCTCACTTTGCAGCTAGGAGAGCCAGAGCTGGCCAACGGCAGCAAGCCAAATGAACGTGCCACAGGCAGGCCTTGTGTTAAAACAGGGACAAGGGGCACCTGGGTGGCTCAGTCGGTTAAGCGTCTGACTCTTGATTGGGGCTCAGGTCATGATCTCTTGGTTTGTGGGTTCCAGCCCCACGTCGGGCCGTGCTGACCGGGTGGAGCCTGCTTGGGATTCTCTCCCCATCCCCCTTCTCTGCCCACCGCCCCACACTCACACTGGTTCTTTCTCTCAAGATAAACATTAAAAAAAAGGGGCGCCTGGGTGGCTCAGTGGGTTAAGCTTCCAACTTCAGCTCAGGCTATGATGTCATGGGTTGTGGGTCCGAGGCCCGCGTCAGGCTCTGTGCTGACAGCCTGGAGCCTGCTTTGGATTTTGTGCCTCCCTCTCTCTCTCTCTCTCTCTCTGCTGCTCCCTTGTTCGTGCTCTTTCTTTCCCAAATTAAACCTTGGAAAAAAAGTTTTTAAAATACAGTTAGGGATACCTCTTCCTAGTATTCTTTCCCTCAACGTGCTGGCACCCAAAGGGGCCACCTCCGTCTCAGATGTAAACCACAGGCTGAATGTTAGAGCTGTGCCCCCAGCCCTGGACCTCCCCCATCTGCACGGTCTCCTAAGAGAAACAACGTCCTATAGTATTAAGCCACCACATTTTGAGTCTCTTTGTGATCACAGCTTAGCCTCACTTGGGCTATCATTGGCATAAAGTTAACAGCTGAGTTTAATGAGCACTTACTCTCTCATTTAATCCTCACAACTCCTGGAGGTGGAACTTCTCAGTAGCCTCATTTTTATAGGTGGGAAACCAAGGCACAGACAGATAAAATCATCTTCCCGAGGTCGTCCAGCTAGGACGTGGCAGAACTGGGATTCGAACCCACTCCGGCTCCAAAGCATGGAAGGAGGATGTCAAATTCAGGGAGGTAGTGTGTGCAGAGCACGCAGTTCAGTGCCTGGCAGGAGGAGGTAGGAGGTAATTTCTGTTCCCTTCCTTGAGGTCCCACGTTTGGAACCCAGAAGGAGGTGGAATGAGGACAGAGAGGCTGTTGATAGGAGCTGGATGTCCCAGGGTCCACCCTGTCCCTGGGCGGGGCTCCAGCGGAGGGCTCGCCAGGCCAGACTGTCTGCCGCGTGCCCAGCAGCGCATCCGGCCCAGGTGCCTCCCAAGTGAGAAAGGGCTTCAGGATGAGCGAATGGAGGTGTTTCTGCTACAAAGTAATATTTGTGTGCTTGAAGAAAAACATATTTTTGCATTAAATGCATTAAAAAATAACAAGATCGGGGGCGGGGGGGAAATAAGGTTGGGACATATTGCTCAAAACATATGCAACTTTGCATCCAGAGTGTTAACAAAACCAGAAACAGTCCTAGTAAAAAAACGCCAGGACTTATCATTCTCCACTGACATTGGCACCCTGTCAATCAGCCCTTTGAAGCCTCCCCTACGGAGGCAAGTGCTTCCTCCTTTGAGATGTAGATCTTTTCGGGTATTGGATTCCAGTAGAAACCAGATTTACTGAAATTAAGAATCTGACCCAGGGTGAAGCCATCTTCATTTTTTTTTTTCCCCCCCAACTCCGGAGACCTGTCTTTGCAATTTCTTCATGTGATTCCTACATTTATCAGAAAACTTTTGTGTTAAGCGGCCATCCAGGCATCCCTCCCTCCCCAAATCTATCGCGTCCTTGAGTTGACATGGTGCAGAGTTTGGGTCTTGAGAGGTGAGAAGGGATGCTGTATTATCCAAATCTGTTGGGTTCCTGAGTTTTGGGCCCTGAACGGCAGGAGCCTAGACCGTGAGAGACCTTTGTACCTGTACTAAGAAAGGCACTTCCTGAGGACTGTGATTCTCAAGGAATCCGTCGCTTGCTAAAGCTTGCTCTTCGTGAGAAATCCTGTTCCGGTCGCTCCAATACATCAGCATGTTGAGAAAAATCACCATTGAACCGATGCCACTCGGTGTTATTACTGACCTCAGTCCCTTGTTCTTACCAATTGTGAATGAGGTAATTCCTGGCTCAGAAACACGCCCTGAAGCAGGAAAGACTTCTAGCACCTTGTGGTGTCCTCCAGGGAGCTCCTAGGCACCCCTTCCCAGCCCCAAAGACCCCAACACACACTCCCAACCTCAAGCCTGAGAACTGCACTTACTCCCTGGGTATTAAAGGGCTTCCGTGGCCAGCAGCTCCCTTGATCCTCCCAAGACCACCCCCACTCCCCCCCCCCCAGTCAGCAAGAATTTTATTCTCCCCAATTAATTCATAGGTAAACAGAGGCACAAAGCAATTCTCTAAAGGTCACGTGGCCAAGACAGTAGAGGCAGGACTCTACTGAACCCTTAGGCCAACCCCATCATGGTCTGTCACATTTAAGGACTGCCTTCCACTTGTCAATGCATCTTCACGGCTGTCCTTGCCTGTGGGTCTCAGTGTCAGAATTTTTGTCCCCACTGTACAAACTGAGGCTTGGAAATGCTAAGGTGCATGGCTAAAGTTACCCAGGGTAATAGACGAAGGAGCTGGAATCTGACCTCATTCGCTCAGTGAGGATTTATCACATATCTACCATGTGCCAAGCACAGCTCTCGGCCCGCAGGATACAAATCAGAAATCTTCCTGGAGATTACGTTCCAACAAGGGAAACAGCACGATGCAGGACATACGTGGTGTCAAAGCCGTGCATGTGATAGAAGAGGCTGAAGGGGGGGGGGGGGTGTGCCTGGAGACAGGATGGATCAGGACGCCTCCCTGAGAAGGGGACCAGCTGAAGGTGTAAACTTTGAAAATCCTAGGGAAAAGCATCCCGGGGTAGGGAACAGCAAATGCGAAGGCCTTTGGCAGGAATAGCCTGAAGTCCCATGAGGAGCGAGGAGCAAGAGAGAGGGGGGTGGGAAATGATGTTCACGCAGCTGTCACAGGACCACTGTGGACACGGAAGGGTTTTCAGCGGAGGACAGCTATGCCTCTGATTTACCTGATTCTAAGAGCAGCATCCAGGCTATCTCCCTACCTCAGCTCAAGTGCATGGCCTCATCCTGGCTTCTCCTTTCCAGCTAAAAGCAGCCCTACCTGGTTCTCTTCATTACTTCCCGCTCCTCCATTCTGGACACACCCCTGTCTACTCGCTGGTTTAGGAACACTACAGCAGGGGCACCTGGCTGGCTCAGTCGGTGAAGCCCGTGACTCCTGATCTCAGGGTTGTGAGTTCGAGGCCCATGTTGGGTGTGGAGCCTACTTAAAACAAAAAACCAAACCAAATTACAGCCAGTGGAGAGGTGTGATCTGGTCAACCCCTCTCTTTGCTGGAGGGTACCGAGAAAAACGAGTTCTGAACATCAGCCCTGTGTCCAGGAGCTGTGACCCCGATGGAAGCAGGCCCCCCCTCTTCCAGCCCTCTCTGGGCTGCACTCCTGTCAAAACATCTGACGTGTCCAGGCTGACAGATGCCCAGGTGACACCCGCTGGCTGGCTGGCTCTGAGAAGCCATTCGATTTCTCTGAACAGAAGCTTCCCTTCTCTGAACTGAGGTCTCCCCGTCCCCAGAGAAGACTAACAGGGAAGCTCGAAGGTTGAACCCAGTGGCCACCCTGAACGTTAGGCGAAAGCATAAAGCCGCGTCCTGATTGCAAGCCACGGGTGGAAGATGCCGCTCAGCTGTCGCCCGGCCCCAGGCCCGTCTCTGACCGCTCCCACTCAGGGGAGCAATGGACCGCCTCCGCTCCCCTGACCCGCCTATCCTGGTCCCCAGCCCCTCAGAACCGCCACAGAGGTGCCACCAGCTTGAAGGCCCAAGATCCAGTCCAGCCCAGTCACCTTGGCAGCTGGGGGCTCCCCAAATCAGCTGGAGCTCTGCCTGGGCAAAGACCCACCGCACCCTGCTGAGGGACCTCGAGCAAGTTATTCAACCTCTCTACATCTCCACGACCTCCTCTGTAAAAACAAAGGATCAATACTAGCCCCTCACTCGAGGGCTGTGGTGAGGGTTCTAGAAGATGAATTATGTCCAGTTGCAATATATGGCAGGTGTTCAACAAAGAGCCGCTAATACATCTCGGCAGAAGAACACAGGGGCAGATTTCGGGTCCTAGAGTCGGATTGGCCACCTGAATTCGGTCCTGGTTCCACCCACATATCAGTGGGGGCGCCCAGTTGGCTCAGTCAGTAGACCATACAACTCTTGATCTCAGAGTGGTGAGTTCAAGCCCCACGATGGGTGTAGAGGTTTCTTAAAAATAAAATCTTGAGGTGCCTGGGTGGCTCCATCAGTGAAGCGTTTGACTTTGGTTCAGGTCATGATCTCCTGGCTTGTGAGTTCGAGCCCTGCGTCGGGCTCTGAGCTGATGGCTCAGAGCCTGGAGCTGCTTTGGATTCTGTCTCCCTCTCTCTCTGCCCCTCCCCCAGATCACACTGTCTGTGTCTGTCTGTCTCTCTCTCTCTCTCTCAAAAATGAATAAACACACTTTTTTTAAAGATTAAAAAAATTTTATCAGTGGGCAAGTCACTGAGTTTCACTTTCCTCATCTGTAAAATGGGGGTCACAACAATTCCAATCAAAAGATTAAAGGAGAATAAGGAGGGTGAGCACTCAAAAGATTAGTTATTACTAGTGTTAACAGTGCACAAGGTGAACTCTCACGTTACTTCAGTGGATCTTTCTCCCCTCTCACTGCCTAGGAGAGAAAGCAGCCACCACTGCCTTCTCTTTACAGTTGGGGAAACTGAGGCTAAGGGCACACAGATGAGTGAAATACCCAAGGCTTTATCTTTGGTAACTCCGCCGGCAGAAGTTAGAGAAAATTCCAGTCTCCGGGCCACCCATCCTTTGCGTCTCCCAGCACCACTTGCCTCGGGTCCCCTCCACACACCAGAATAAGCTGAACCCCACCTTGGAAGGAAGATGGGCCACACACCTCCCCTCAGACTATTCTCACCGTGCGACGGCGAGCCGAGTCCCCCAAACTCCAGCAGGGGGCAGCATTGCCCTCCAGGACTCCATAAGCCCCAGCTCCGCGTGAGGAATTTGACTTCGGTGCCCCCTGTTTAGACAAGGCTGACCGGCGCCTTTGAAACCTGCGGGCCCCGTAAAGTGGAAGCCGGAGGTGTTTCCTACCAGCATTCCCACCCCGCTGGCTCGTGCAGGGCGGCGGGAGAGGGGCTCTGAGCAGAAGCACTCCCCGGGGTCAGCGCTGGGCACCGCGGTCGAGGCCGGGTCACAGGCTGCTGAGGCCACCCAGCGAGTTGGTGACACAGCTGGGTCCTTCCTGGCCGCTCGCCGGACCTAAATTCCTTCCCGAAGGATTCCCATCTCCCACCCATCTCCTTTCTCGCCGCCCTCTCTCTGTGCCTCTGGTCTCGCCGCCCTAAGGCAGAAACCCCGATGAACCGAGGCCTGAACCCGACGGGCATCCTTTGCGCTTGCCCTACGCAGAGGCCAAGAGGCGCAGGTCCGCCCGCCCGCCGCCCCGCGGGTCGTCCCCAGCCCCCCACCTCACCCCCGAGCCCCAGGGAACCCCGGAGCACGCGACACGTGCCGCGGGGCAGAGCCAGGCGCGCGGTGCACCGTGCTGGAGGCTGCAGGACCCAGACCGGACGAGACCGGCAGGGATCGGCGGGCCCCGGTGGCAAAGGGGCTGGACCGGGCGGTGGTCTCAGAGGCCTCGGGTTTCGCTGGGGATTTGCTTCCTCGTGGCGAGCCCAGGGGATCCGCGCCCCTCTCCCCGCACTCGCGCCCGCGGCGCGCCCCAGGGGCGATCAGAACCCAGCTCCGCCGGGCCCCGCGGTGCCCAGCGCACTCCTCCTGCCCGCTTTCCCGACCCTGCCCGAGAGGCCTGGGGCCCCGCGGGAGACCCAAAGCGGCGAGGGGAGAACCCGGCCCGCACGGAGGCCCGAGGAGCCCGAGCTCCCCCGAGCTACGCACCGTCCCCAGGCGGCTCCTCGACGGCCGGAGCGCTCAGCCTCGGACGGTCCGGGTCCCAGGGATCCTGAAGCGCTTGAAAGGAAGCTGCTGCGGACAAATCCCCGCGCTCCCGCCTGGCCAGCCCCTTAAAGGAACAGGCGCCCCTTTCCCTCCCAAGGGCTTGGGTCCAAAGGGAGGAGTTGTTGCCGACTTGCGCGGTCTCCAGCCTCGGCTCCGGACCACCTCCAAAACTGAGTGTCCACGAGTTGCTGTCACCCCTTTCTAAGATGTAAGTGGGAAATGGAAGAGGCGCATTAACTGAGGAGGGTCCCATTAATTAGATCACTCCCGTTACCAAAAACAGTGGGACTGAACAGGGGGAGCCCCTCCCCAGCTCTCTGCAGGTGGGCTATGGCTGCCGCCCACCTTAGGGAGAAGTAAGGGTAAGGAATGTCCTGCCTGCCTACCTTTTCCCCCTGTAAGACAAGAGGGCAGGGACATCCCTCCTGCCCATGATTTTGGCCGTCATGAAATCACCAGACTGCTAACTCCGTGTCTGGAGCAAAGATGCTGTTGGTAGTGGGTGAGGCTTGAATCGGTGGTCTTGGAAGGAGGGAAGGCGGTTAGGGGTGCTCCCTGCAGTCAGCAGGGGCAACGAGGCTTCTGACTGGTGCTCCAACAGGGGTAGGGCCCTCCCTTAGAATCCTGCCAGCAGTCTAATCAGCCATCCGGCCTCACCTCCCAGAACTGTTTGGACGGGGTGTCTTGTTTCCACCCTGGCCGACAGGGGTCCTGGGCTGGACAGTTTCCCTCAGCAGAGAAGCCGAGAGATCCTTCAACCCTAGCCGGAAGAAGGGCCACGGGGTCAGTGAGTCCAGAAACACCACAGCCTACGTTCATGCCAGCAAGCGTGTGTGTGTGTGTGTCTTACACAAGAGCCAGAAACACATCAGAGCACCAAGAGCTGCAGCGAACTAGAAGGCACACCACATCCGAAGTGAATGCCAGGCTTCCGGGAGCCAGTGAAGGTTCCTACCCCAGGAGGAGAGGTCTGACCACTGTGCAGATGGATTGGAGGGGTGATAAACAAAACACGAGTACCAGTTAGGAAACTCTTGCAAGCTTCTCTAATGATGGCATGAGCAAAGTTTTTGAGGCTTCCAACACACCAGGCTTTGCATCTGTATGTTCTCTCCCTTAGTCTCCACAAGGCCGTGGAGGCGGTCCTATTATCTCCATTTTACAGATGAGGGAACTGAGGCCCAGAGATCTCAACAAGTTGCCTCAGGTTGCTTGGAGCCAAGATGTGAACTCAGATCTTCCAGCCGGAGGCCCTGTGTTCCTCAGGACTCCACCTTGTTTAAACCAGGGGATCCCAGACTCCTGGGAGAGGCAGGCCAATGCATCCCGGTGCTGATGGCCACAGGTGAAGGAACAGGGGCGACATCAGGGGAGGGCGGTTTTGCTCCAGCAAGTTTCACACGCCAGCCAGGGCTGGCCCCCCAGACAGCGGTCAGGAATAAAAGCAAATCTGGGGAGGAGATGGTGAACGTCTGCAGAAGTGGAAAGACTACCCAGGCGAGAGGAGCCGAGGGCAGAGGGAGCAGGAGTGAGGGCCCCAGGCTCTCCAGAGGGGGACTTTTAGAAGGCCGTGACCAACTCCTCCAAGGTCGCAGAGATGAGGAGGGTCTGGGTGGCTTCAGCTACTCCGGAGCGACCTCGGGGCTCCTGGGCCAGGTGGGGGCCTTGTGACGACTGCTCACCAGCCCCCATGGCCAGTCAGCCGATGAGACTGGCCCACAGCAAACATTCCATGCCATGAACGGGGGTTGTGGACCTGTAAGAGTGAAGCTCTCCGTTTCCCTTTATGGGCCTCCCGACTTCTAGAAAGGCTCACGGCCCAGTTGACTGGGGAGGCGGAAGCATCCCAGAGCACAGGTGCACTGAAAAGAAGCTCCTCCCGCTGGCTGCGAGTCCCCAGGAGAGGCCAGAACAGGGCTGTCGATAGGAAAGGCTCCCCCGAGGGAGCCCAGATGCCGCCAACCAGCCAGAAGGACCGACTCCAAACACAATCCATGCAGCTCCACAGAAGAGGTCTCGGAGACGGGAGGGAGTGACCCGGCTGAAAAGACCCCCAGGGGCGGGGAGCCCCAGTCCCCATCCAGAGACCGCAGCCTGGGCCTTTAGTCTGTTCCTGCCTGGCTAAAAATCCCTGGCAAGGGGATTTCTCCGGAAGGAGCCACTTCCACACTAATTTTCCTCCCCAGGTTCCAGCAAAGCCACACCCTCCCTTTGGCAGCCGTGTGGCCAGATCTGCTGCCTAGAGATGTATGTATATCCCAGCAAGGCTCCCAAAGTTTGTTCCAGAAAATTCACCTTGTGTTCCAAGGCCTAGGATACTAGGGTGGTTTGACATACCTTTCCCAGCTACTCGGTCCCTCCTCTACCTGCCAGCCCCCTTGTCCCCGATCACCAGGGGGTGGCCGGCACTGCCCCCCCAAAGCCTGCTTCCTGACTGCCCCTGCATTGGGGGGCAGGGTGGGGAGAGCAGAGCGGGTACCCCTGGAGCTTTCTGCGGCCCCACAGCCCTGCCAGCGGCCTCTCGGGAACTAGTGTGCTCAGCCAGGAGGCCTCGTGACCACTTGGCTGAGCCCTGGCCCCTTCCACCCACACTGCACCCCACCGCTGGAGCCTCACACAGCTCTGAATGCAGCCCGGGTTCGCGGAGTTTCTAGCAGTTTCTCCGGCCCCTCACTCTGGAAGCGGAGAAAATGCTGAAGGGGAAAACCAACAGCCTCAGCCTCTCCTCCGGGCACGGAGACCGGCTGTGTGTGTGCCAGGCATCCCCTGGGCCCCTCACTGGGCGGCAGCCGTGGACCCCAAGGCTGCAGGAGTCGGTCTGGGGCGGGGAGAACGGAGAAGAGGCCCGGGCATGAGGACTCCGTGGGCCCCCCGACCCCCAATAGTCTCTCCCTTCTCCTCGTAAGTTCTCCACAACCAGCAGGTGATACAAGAATACTGGTATCTGGAAGGCCTGAGGGGAGCGGGGGGCAGCCCAGGCCAAAGCCCATGTGGACGGAGCAGTGATGACCACGGCAAGAGTTCAGGGGGTGATATAAATATATTTTGGAAGCTGCCTGTGTACTCTGGGGTAAAGAACCAGCACAGAGGGCGCCCCCCCGTGCCCACCCACCTCCACCCCTCTCTCCATAAGCCCGCCCCCCCCCACTCCCCCCCTTCTGTTTCTTCTTAGGCTTCAGGACAAGGGTCAAGAGGGGCGGGTCTCCAGGGAGAGAAGAGGCACGTGGGAGGGGGGCTAGGTGGCAGCATCAGGCTGAGGGACAGGAGACCGTTATCTCCAGCCTGGCGCCTCAGGGCCTTCCTCCAGGGCCGTGGGAACGCGGGGTGTGGGAGAGAGTGCGGGGAAAACAGACTAGAACCAGGGATCCGAGAGGTGCGGGTAACCCTGACTCCCTACTTCGCCCTTCCCTCTCCATCCCAGACCTACTCCACTCCCATGGTGTCTAAGAAAATGGGACGGCGTGAGGGCGGGGCGCCAGGGCCATGGGGGAGGGGGAGGGGAAGGAGGGGGGAGGGGAGAAGGAGAGAGGGGAAGTGACTGAAACCCCTGCCTCCCCTTCCCCCGTCACCTACAATCAGGAGGTGGGGTGGAGAAGGCCACAGGCCAACAGAAGGCCAGGAGGGCCAGGTGAGGGCAGGCGCCCCGCGGCCCTTCGGGTGGCGCAGGCCGGGCCTACCGCTAGCAGCCCAGCAGCTCCACACGCAGGGTGATACGGTTGTGCCAGGCTACGGGCAGGACGCGCACGAAGCGAGCCAGGAAGGGCATCTCAAACATGTTCTTCTTGTGGGAATTGTTGTCCAAGTTGCCAGGGAAGATCTGGAGGGGGCAGGGGGGAGAGGGGGCGGTCAGGAGGGCCAGCCCCCCCCACCAGAGCCTCAGGCCAGACTCAGAGGGTCCCCCCACCCCGGAGGGGTGACAGGGTCAGCCGGACGGACACTCACCTTGCTGTCCAAGGCCCCCTGGTCCCTGTACTCGGTCCAGTTCATGCTGTTGTTACTGTAGGCCACCTTGTAGGCTGCCACATATTGGATGTGGCCAAAGTCTCGGGCCCCCTGGGTAATGATGCCCGTCACTTGCCTCTGGGTGCCCAAGTCAACCTACAGGAAAAATCAAGCACGGTTTTCTTCATTTAGACCATCCTCCTGGAAGGTGGAAACAGGCAGACATGCTGGGGCATGACTTCTAGTTTCGGCAAAGCGACTTCATTTGGCACAACCTCAGTTACCCCATCCATTAAATGGACATAAATCCTACCACCTACTTTGTCAGACACGGTTAGACGCATCGCTGCAGTGAAGCTACGTTTCAGAGCGGGGGCCTTGGCCAACCCGTAGCCCATCCTCCCCACCCCTCAGTACAATGAGAACAAGGACAGGAGAGTCCACGGCCGGCTCCTGGGTGCCCTGCGGGGCTGTCCACAGCCTGGCCTTAATCCCGAGGGAGTCTAGATGCAGGCAGCTCCTCGCAGAACCTGGCTGCGCAGGCTAATGGCTCCTTGGGACCTAGAGACAAAGTCCCTGCCCCCCCCCCCCCCCCAGTCCCTGCCCACCCCGGGGAGCCTGCCTTCTGTACCCGGACAGGCAGTCCCAACGCCTGGGTGGCAGCAGGTGAGGCCCAGGCAAATCCTCGCCCTGCCAGGACTGTTTCCTCGTCTATAAAGTGAGCAGTCTGGTTTTCTGTGACCCTCATGCTTCCCAATCTCCTGAAATCCAAGGGCTGCCCCACAGTGTGTCCTCACACGCCAAGTCAGAGAAATCCTGGGGTGAGCCTGCCTGGGTCAGATGGCCCTCCTCTGTCCCCTACTGTCCATGGGCTCAGCCTTGTCACCCTGGAGCAGCTGGCGGAGATGGCCCGACTGCCACACACACACACACACACACACACACACACACACACACACACACACGTCCTTTCTGTGCCTGGGGCTTGGGGCCTTCGTGGAAATAGCCCTGAACTCCCCCACCCTCCCCCTCTGGAATCGCAGAATCAGGAGAAGGTAGGGCACGTGGGAGAAAAAAGAACAAAACAGAAGGAAAACAAGGCTTTTTCAGACCCTCCCTCTTGGGGAGCAGAAGCCTGGGGTGGGGGGTGGGGGGTGGGGGTCAATGATCAGCAGCCCAACTCCAGCCCTGGCCCTGGCCCTGCATCCTGACCCACCTGCAGCCACTCAGAGGCATCATTGGTCTGGGCGGTCCAGGCGTTGAACTTGCCCTGCTTGTCCAGCCTCGCGTAAAAGGGATACCAGCTGAAGGCATTCAGGCCCCAGGTCCTGTAGATGCTGGAGGCCGTGATCTGCCTGTCGGGGATGGTGTTGTCCTTCATGCCCAGGGGTTCAGCACATCCTGCCGGCAAAGGGGTTTGCCACCCAGGTCAGCATCCACAGCCTCCCACAAGTGTGAGCAAGAGAAGACCAGGGGAGGAACTCCGGGGGTCCCGACTGGTCCCTGGCATCCTCTTGGACAGAGGGGAAACCCCTTCCACCTTTGAGAGCCAACTTTCTCTCTGCCCACCTCGCCCGCTCACCTCTGCCAGCTGTGCCCTCCATACCCAGTCCTGCCCTCACTTGCCCTTCAGAGGACCCACCACCTTTCCCATCTACACGAGGGCAGGCCTTGCCACGACCTCCCTTCCCTCCTCTAACGCCTGCCTCATGAGACCCCTCCTCCAAGAAGCCTGCCCTGACCACCTCACTTGGGCGGGACTCGTCCCTGCTTTGGACTCGGCACTGCCTCTATCACTCCTACGGTACAGCTGTTGTCTAGGAGGCTGAGGCCTACAACTGTGGTCAAGAACCTCAGCAGCTGGCCTCTCCATCCAGCGCTCATGTCTGTCATGCGACCTACCACGAAAAACCTGAAGGCCGCGATTAGCAACCCCGTTCTACCGAATGAATGAAACTGAGGCTGAGTCATTAAGCACTGTGCCCACGACACACACACACACGCAAACTCCTCACCACACCACTCTGTGGCATCATCGCCACCATCCACGCCCCTTTGCAGAGCCAGGAAGGCCGGCCTGCTGGCGACCCAGTGATGGATGGGACAACACTATCCCCCTCCAGCAGGTGGCAGTCACAGAAGTCCAAACTCCTGGGGCTCAGGCTGGATCCTGTATCCTGCTGCAGCAGCCCCTCCCTGGGTGTCCACCAGGGGGCCTTCCCACACCCAACACTGGGGGCCTCTTCACCCGGGCTCCGCGGTGGGCCCAGCGGCACTGCACTACTCCTCTGCACCTGCAGGTGGCGGTAGCAGTTAGGGACGGGCAGAAGATAACCGCCCCCCCCCCCCCAAGAGAAGGATGGGTGTGTGTCACACCTGGCAGAATCCTTACTCCAGTCTGTCCTTGTGGGGAATTTGGGGGTGGGGGGAAGTGGGCCTGGAAAGCCATGCCTCCACCTGGAAGCAGGTATATGGCTCTTTACATCCCTGTCTCCCCAGATGCTTGCACATTGGCCACTGAAGACATTTGCCTCCTGGGGCGCCTGGGTGGCTCAGTAGGTTGAGCGTCAGTCAACTTCCGCTCAGGTCATGATCTCACAGTTCATGAGTTCGAGCCCCGTGTCAGGGGCTCTCTGCTATCAGCGCAGAGCCCTCTTCGGAACCTCGGTTCGTTCTCTCTCCCTCTCCCTCCCTCCCTCCCTCCCTCCCTCCCTCCCTCCCTCTCTCTCTCTCTCTCTCTCTCTCTCTCTCTCTCTCTCTCTCAAAAATACACTTAAATATATTACTTCCATTTCTTTTTTTATTTTAAAAAGACCTTTGCTTCCCAGGTGTGTCCACACCTGCTAACGCAACATCTCCTCGTGACGGTGGTGCCCCAGGTGACCCCCATGCTCCTCCCACAAAGAGAGCCCCCAGGGCTGGAAGCGGGTCGTTCCCAGGCCAAGGCCCGGGGCGGCTTTGCAGAGGATGCCAGGTTGGCATCATATGCTCAAGGTGGACCCTCCTACAAAACTGCTCCCCTGCCATTCACGCCCTCTCACCTCTGGGCATCCTGAGGAAGTCAAACAGCCCTCCGAGGAAAATGCAGTTGGGAGGGGCCCTGAGCCAAGGGCCCGGACTCTCCGCTCCGTCACTGACCCTGGGAAGGCCCCCCCAGAGAAGTGCTTCTCCTGCATCAACCCGGGATCTTGTTAAAATGAAGACTGTTTCCGCAAGGCTAGGGCAGGACTGGCGCCCACATTTCTACAAGCTCCCAGGTGATGCTCCTACTACTGGGTCCACGGAGGGCACTTTATGAGCAGAGGACTGTCACCCACCCAACCCAGTGAGTCTACAACCTGATCCAAGCCATCTTCCCCCATCTCTTCCCACGGGGCTCCCCTCACACACGATGACCCTCTGCCTTCATTCTCCCCATACAACCTAGGGATTCCCTTCTAGACACTCTCCAGTCATGTCCTATTAGCACTCCCCTTACCCCACATGGCAGCCCCTTGTTCTGAGCATACAGACCCGGATCATTAAAATGATCCATACGGCCCCTAACTTGTCTGAGACCTCTCTCCATCCACCTCTCCAGCCTCCCCACCCAAGAAGCTGCCCCTCACTCTCTAGGCTCCAGCCCCACTGGCCTGCCTTTTATCCTTAAACATGCCCCAGGGCCTTTGCACCTGCCAGCTCCCTACCTGCCCGGAATGCTCTTTCCACGTTCTTCACGTGGCTTGCTCTCTGTCATGCAAACCTCCATCCCAAAACTGTCCCAACAGGGCAATCCTCATGCCCAGGCCTCAGGGGCACACATGTGCACACAGGTACACACACCTGCACACACCAACATTCCAGCCCACTGGAACGCCGACTAGGGAAAGGAGAACTAGACCTCGAGGAGAGCAGACAGGCCAGCTTCCACAGCTTGTCAGGCTTACCCTCTCTTGGCCGAGGAGGGAGCCTTCTGGGATAGGACCTTGCAGGCAACTTTAATAGCCAAAGGCTGCAGAGCCCCCAGGCCTGTCTGTCTGGTACCAATAGCCTACGTTTCCTTTTATCAGAAGATTGTCTTAACTCCCCATTTAAACAAGAAGGCTCAAAAAGGCAATGACCCTGTGACTGGGAACGCGTGATGACTTAGGTTCATACTTTAAAAGGGTGGGTCTGGGGTAAGACCAGAAAGGCAGAGGAGCCTAGGGAGCCTTACAGTTCCGCCAGTGGCCAGCAGGTGGCGCTGTAGCTGCAAAGAGGGGGAAATACCCAGACCTCAGCGAGCACCCTGCGCCTGGGGGGTCCAGACATCAATTTTTCCTGCTCCTCAGAAACCTGTCCCTTTCTGGTGCCCCCTGTCCCTCCACCTGGGAATATCTCTGGAAAGGGCAGCAGAAAGCACCAGCTCCAGCCCTATGTCCCTAGAAGCCTCCATGTTTCTCCTGAATGATGAGTACAGGAGATATGGGGGGGGGGGGGGGGGGGGGGGGGGGGGCGCAGGGAGCACTAGGTGGGTGGGTGTCAAAAGCCCAGGGATCTAGACAAAGTTTTAATCCCTACCAGCCTGTGAGCCCTTGACAGATAATTTATCTGGGCCTCACTTTCCTTATTCATTCACTAGTTCATTAAATGTTTGAACAGAAGCACTTGGGTGGCTCAGTTGAGGATCCAACTTCGGCTCGGGTCATGATCCTGCAGTTTGTGAGTTTGAGCCCCACACTGGGCTTTGACACTGACGGCTCAGAGCTGGATTCTCTCTCTCCCTCTCAGTCTGCCCCTCCCCCACCCACGCTCTCTCAAAAATAAGTAAAACATTAAATGTCTTACTTATTTTTGAGCGAGAGTGACAGAACAGGGAAGGGGCAGAGAGAGAGGGAGACCCAGAATCCAAAGCAGGCTCCAGGCTCCGAGCTGTCAGCACAGAGCCCGATGCGGGGCTCAAACTCCCAGACTGGGAGATCCTGACCTGAGCCGAAGTCGGACGCTTAACCAACTAGCCACACAGGCGCCCCCCCCCCCCCCAAACTTTTTTAAATGTTTACTGAACATCTATGATCCAGGCCCTGGAAATACAGTGAACAAAACAGACTTCCCACCCTCATGGAGCCAACATCGGAAAAACCTAGTGCTATGTGGTCTTAGAAGTTCAAGGAACCAATCAGAAAAAGTGAAAGCCCTTTGAAAACTGAAGTGGTCTTTTTTTTTTTTTTTTTTTTTTTCCCTCTAACCAACCAAGACGCCCAGGGTTGGCAGATAGCAGACACCTAGGCGAGACCGCCGAGGGCCCGGTGACCCGTCTAGTGCGCATCTCCTGTGTGAGCCCGGGTCCCCGGGCCTTGTGCCGCCCCACCCAGCTCATCCTGGCTGAGAAAAGACGGAGCAGGGAAGGCCATCTCTTAGCATTGACCACAGCCCCCAGCACTCACCATTCAACTCGCATCCAAGGAGCTCGAAGCGGAGGGTACAGCCCCGGTGGCAGGTGATGGGCACCAGCCGCACATACTGCACCTCCAGAGGGAAGTCAAACAGGTTGACCTTCAGGCCGCTGTTGTCCGTATTGCCCACAAACAGCTAGGAGGAAAGAAGATCGGAAGGATGGGTCAGTGGGGGCAGTCCACCTTTCTGGGCTTGCCTCACCTTCCTCTTCAGCCCTGGGAGGCAGAGGTGGGGCTTAGCAGAGCCGGCCGGGGGTCAGCTCTTCCTCTGGCCACCCACAGCTCTCAACACAGGTTCCCCTTCTCCCCCACCTTTCTTGGTCATCATGGGGCCTGGGCAGAAACCCCGGTCTTTCACACAGGGCCACCTGGAATCTCTAGGGCGCCTCTGCAAATTAGAAAAAGGCACTCCTGTCTCAAGACACTTTATTATAATAATTTCCCCACAGACAGAAGTATACAAACATGATGTCTACATTCCGAACGGTGCTCACTTCGTAATGGCATCCTCGAGCAATGTACAACCTGCACAACTGCCCATGGTGGCCCTGAAGGCTCAGAATGCATCCCACCTCCACCACTCCAGCCATCCTCAACAAGTCACATTGAACCTTTCTGACTCTTATTCTCACCTGTAAAATTGGGGGGGGGGGAGGGTATTGTAACCACAGAACACGGGCATAATCCAGGTTTCCCAATATCTGGGAACCAAGGAGCAACGGCAGACCCACCTCATGGCTAATCAATCACCCAGCGTACACTCACTTCACTGGGAACCCTCAAACTGCTCTGGAGCCCCAGAGGGTGCAGACCACAGCCCTTCTTTTACAGCCCTCACCTTGTCTCCTGACCCCTCTGCGCTCTGGATAAACTGGAACTTGCGTCCGTTGAGGCTGTAGGCCACCTTGAAAGTCTTCAGGTACTCGGCGTTGCTTGCTCGGCTGGCACCCTGTGTCACCACGCCCGTCACCCACATCTTCCGTACCAGGTTCACCTGTACCCAAGGCGGAGACGACAGGACCCTGATCTCCCGGCTTCGTTATGCTCCCTCTGCTCCCCCCCCCCCCCCCCCAGAGTGGGAGCAACCAAGCAGGACAAAGGAGTGGGGACCTTCTCATCTGGGCCTCTCAGAGCTTTGGGCCCAGTGCTCAGAGGGGCTCCCGAAGAGGGACGAGGCCCCAAAGGCTTCACCCAGTGCAAACAGCCCCTCCACAGCCTGGGGTCTGCTCCTCCTCGTCCAGCCCGCCCCCGCCCCCGCCCCCGCCCCCGCCCCCGCCCCCGCCCCCGCCCCCAGACTGCCCTCTGCTTACAGATACTTCACCTGTGGGAACCACTGCCTTGCTACCTGGACCCCGGTTACGACCCCAGCGTGGTGACCCCCCCCACCCCACCCCCCCCACCCCCCCCCCCCCACCCCATGCAGACATCCTCGTCTCACCCTGTCCCCTCCCGGGACTCTGCCCGCCCTAGAGCCATTCTTTCTGTACCTGGATCCAGGGATTCTTGTCATAGTTGCTGGCTGTCCAAGCGTTGACGATGCCCGTGCGGTGCAGGCGGGCCAGCTCTGGGGCCCAGCGCTGTAAACCCATGAAGCCCAAGTACACAGACGAGGCAGAGATCTGCGAGTCGGAAATGGCACCCGTCTCCATGCCCAGCGGCATGGCGCAGGCTACGGGGGGAGGGGCGGGGAGAGGGGGACGTGGCTGTCAGGCGGCCACCCGAGCCCCAGAGGACCAGAAAACAACACAGTGTGGCCTCCGCTGAGACTCAGAGCAGAGACCCGGAAAGCACTACGAGGGCCCGAGAAAGGTGCACGGTGAGGAAGAGGGTGGGCCGGATGCTCGGGGGTTGGGGCGTGGGGAGCCAGGGCCGCCAGAAGGTGCCAGGCCGGCACTTGTGGCGTCTCCAGAATCTCCTGCAAGGCTGTGGTAGGTGGTCTTGTCTTTACGGGGCATCTAGCAGCAACTATGGGGGAGTGGGGGGCAGGCAGGGACTGGACGAGCGGGAGAGAAGACCAGCGTGGCCTGCTCTCCTTCAGGGTCCCCAGCCCACCAGGAGGCCCACCTGGTCCAGCCCCACCCCTGGCTCCCCTAGGATGGCTTTGGGAGGCAGGCACGTCAGGTGGCAGGGAACAGTACCTGTTTTGCACACAAAGCAGTAAACACATCTGCCTGGACTTTTCTACAATCCCACTGGCAGGACTTTCTGGGTGGGGCGTGAAAGCCATCCTGTTTTCTCGCCTGTCCTTCGCGCCTTCCAACTACTGGTCATGACCCAGCCATCTGCGGAGTCGCTCCCGGCCAAGGGGCCGTCACCTTCACCATTATCCCAGGGATGTGGTCCCAGGGGGCCGGGCCCCTCTTATCCCCCAAACAGAGAAGACAGGGACAGACCTACTCTTGCTACAACACCCCAGGTTCATGCTGAGCTCAGTGCTATGCCACTCTCGCAGGAAAGTGAGACCAGGCAGCCAAAATCAGAGCGGGGGGGGGGGGGGGAGGGGAAGGGAGGGATGTTGAGCAGGGATTTGCACCCAGGTCTGTCCTCACACCCCACGTGTTCACACTCTAAGGGACCCAAACGTGCATTCTTTGGGCCTGTGGGGTCCTTGTGGGCTCCAAGAAAACATACCACCTGACCAACAAGGAGGGGCTGCGACGGCCCCTGGGGGCCTCCCCTGCCTTCTGCCCCAGGAGCTGCCGTGTCCAACCCGGGGCAGACCCCAGGCCACGAAGCAGGAGGCTAGGTGTGCATAATTCCAACTCAGGTACACCCATGGTTACCTTGGCTCCCAGCACGGTAATTAGTGGGCACAGCTGACCCCACCCAGGGCTCTGTCTGCCTTAGCGACCCCCCCCCCCCCCCACGCATGCACACACGCACACACATTCCTCCACCCAGGATCTCAAAGACCTTGGCCTTAGCCCACAGACCCAGGGACAGCCCCTGGGTGCCACCTCCTCTGAGGTGAGTGGAATCGAAGGCACTTTGCCTGCTCTCCTCCAGGCCCTGCACCCCCCCAAGTGGCCCAGCACCCCATCCTCCTCCTCCTCCTCCTCCTCTTCCTCCTCCTCCTGCCGGTCAGCGAACCACAGAGAACATCCCCACATCTGCCTGAAGGAGAACCGCCTGCCCCTGTCCAAGACGCTTAGTGACAGGCCCACCGGACCGAAGAAACCAGACATCCCTAAGAAGTGGACTCCCCCACCCCCAGCAGGAGAGGAAGAGTCCCAGCTTGGTAGGAGGGACTCCAGCTGGGCCAGGAGGGAGGACGCGTGGACAGCCACCGCCAGCACTGCAGGCTGGGCACCCACCCAGGGCCATTCTGTGGCCGAGTGGATAACCAAGCAGGCCAGGCAGGTCAGCCCCTCTGCAAACGCCAGGCCTCTGACCGCCTGACCATGAGGGGACGGCCCAGCCTGCCCAGGCCTCTCCCTCCTCCCTGAGCTCTGTGATGAGACCACAGTCAAACTTGGGCCAGGACCTATCAGACTCTAAGGCCCAAGCCTTACTTCCTGAGCTGCTGGGCCTGAAGATTAAGAAATGTGTTTGCTGGGGCGCCTGGGTGGCTCAGTTGGTTAAGCGTCTGACCTCAGCTCAGGTCGTGATCTCATGGTTTGTGGGTTCGAGCCCCGTGTCGGGCTCTGTGCTGACAGCTCAGAGCCTGGAGCCTGCTTCCGATTCTGTGTCTCCCTCTCTCTCTGCCTGTCTCTCTCTCTCTCTCTCTCTCTCTCTCTCTCTCTCTCTCTCTCTCTCACAAATAAACACGTAAAGAAACCAAAAAAGAAAAAAATGTTTGTTTTCCCCTCTTGGCAGAAAACTCTCAAGACTTAACCCTAATGCTACGTATCTGGTTCACGGTGACCTAGGAAACGGTATTGCCATGATCTCTGGGGTTACCGCCACCCTTTCCACCCCCCCCCCCCCACGCCCCCTACAGTGACATCAGGCCTAGCCTGTGGTGGAGAACAGAAGGCCGAGCAGGAATTCGCCTGGGACAACAGGACCGCTCATTCCCCTAACATGGCCTAACTCTGAGGCTCTGTCAACCCCCATCTACCAGAGGAGGCCCTGATGCAGGGAGTGAGGCCAGCGCGTGGCCTGAGCTGCTCAGGATCCCCCCCCCCATAGGAGCATTCACCCCCAGATACTCACTGATCTCACAGTGGACACCTGTATAGCCATGAGGGCACTTGCAGATGTACTGGGTGAAGATGTCCCCCCGGTGTTCGTCCTTGATCACCTGGCATTCAGCATCATTGTAGCAGGGGTTGGGATTACAAGGACCTAGGGGTGAGGAGGCAGGTAAGATGGGCAATGGATGAGGAAGGAGGTGGGGACGGAGACAGCAGCAGCAGCAGGTGCCCGAAAGGACCCTCTGTGCAAACTCAGCCCCATGCCCGCCTCCCCCTTCCCAGCTCCTCCCTCCCCCCTCTGCCTGACGGAGCCTGGGCCAGCCTGGGGCCGAGAAGGGTCATATGTAGGCGAATCAGTCCAAGTGAGGGAAGCACCCAGCTCTCCAACTGGCATGGGGAGTTTCCAGGGAAGTGCCGGCTGACGGCGGGAGAGGTGCAGGGGGCCATCGCTCACTAGGGCTGCAGCCGGGAGCCGGGTGCAGAGTGGGGGGCACGGCCCAGGCAGGTACCTTTCTCGGTCTCATTGCAGATGATGCCTGTGAAGCCTTCAGGGCAGAGGCAGTAGAAAGGGGTGTTGTCCCGGCCCAACAGGCAGGTCCCACCATTCAGGCACTGGCTAGAGTCACAGAAGTCACCTGCAATGGCAGCCCGGACTCATTCAGTGAATACTGGGGTGGGGCGAGGGGAGAGCTGCTGTGTGCGTGCCGCGTTCCTGAGACAGAGAACCCCCAGGTGTGGTCCAGGCTTCAAGGAGCCACTGGAAAGAGGGGGACGGTCACTAGGTGATGCGGAGGCTTCGGGAGCTCTGACAGAAGCCTGCAGGAAGGGCCACTGGAGGTGTGGTTCCTGCCAGCGTTGGAAGCTTGGCAGAGGGACATGTGAGCTGGGTCTAAAAGACAGAGTGAGGTGCCAGAACGGGGAGTGGGGAAAGAACATTCTAATGATGAGCAGAAGCCCAGGGGGCATGGTAAGTGGGAAACAGGGAGACAGAGCTGAAAAGGTAGGGAGGGACCTTAGGACTGACGAGCTCAGACTTGGCATCCCGCAAACCAGGGGCTCTCAACCTCCCTTCAGCTTCCACCGTTTTCTACCGGGGCAGGGGGGAATCAGAGTCTCAAGTGTGAGGGGGCAGTGGGGAAGCCATTTCCCATCCTGGGAAGGAGAATGGAAAAAAGGCCATCTGCAGAGACGTGTGGATGGGCTCCCCCGGGGCAGGCAGGTGTCTTGGGGCTACACAATACCCCTCTGGCTCCGGGTGGGAATGTGACAGGAGTGGGTAAGGTGAGAGGCCTGGAGAGCATCTAGGAGGCTGTCACAGGCCTCCTAGTGACAGAGGAAGTCAGATGAAGGGGTGAGGGGGCCGGGCAGAGTTGAGAAACACTGCTGACACAGGAGAAGGGCTGGAGAGGTCTTCACAGCTTCTGGCTGGGGGCCTGGGTGACAGATGTGAGCTTATTCGTGCAGCCACCAGGCCAGCCAGGCGGGCGGGGGACCTTCTAGCTGACCTTGGCATCCCAGAAGACCCGACCCCATCATTTGGGGTAAGACATCAGAAATCACTTTTCCTCCCCACAGAGTCGTGCCATCCCAGACCAGGGGGCCCTCCTGAAATCTCAAAGTGCCAGAAAGCTGGGCCCAGCTCCGGAGGAGGGAACAGAGGGGAACAGGGATCAGCATTAGTGAGCACCTCAGAGCTCCACCTCAGCCCCCGCCTGGGAGCTTAAGGCGGCTCCCAATGAGCTATTAGTCACTGGCTTTAAATAGCAGGTTAATCCCTCCTGACCTGGCAGACTGCAAACACTGCCACAGACAGAGGCTTGGGAATGGCCAGAATCCTGGGCCACTGTCCCAACAAAATCCAACTCCTCCTGCCCCCCCCACCACCACCACCACCACCACCCCCCCCCCCTCTCTCCTTTCTGCTCCCGGGCAAAGCAGTCTGGTTCCCCTGGGATGAAAAGGAAAGTGAAAGGTGGCCCTGACCCCACATCGCCTGACTCACCTGCGCACAGCACGCAAGGTGCTTCCCCGTTCCGGGAAAAGCCAGGTCACCCTGTACAAAGCTACCTTTGGGATTTCAGAATCCTGCCTTCTGGGAGATTTCCCCAGGGACATTTTGTGGGGACAGAGAGGAGTAGAAACGGACTCTTCCGAGATCCAGCTGTCTCTCCCGGTTTCTGGGAGAGCCACCAGTGCCCAGTGCCCAAGGGCCTGGGAGCTTGAAGTGCCCTTAAGCCTAAGGCTCCAGGCCCTGGGGGGTCAGACTGTCACAGGGAGGCAGCTCTAGGACTCAGCTTTGTTCCCCCTTCCCCTTGCTTTCTTTGAGAAAACGATGCAGCGGGTGCCCGAAGAGTGCCCACCATGGCACCTTTTCCCAGCCCTGGAGGAGGCTGTGCGGGCCCCTCGAGAAGGGGATGTTGCATCCCCGGGACCAGCCTGCCGGAGGCCCAGCTGTGCGCGGGAGGCCTCCTGGGCGGGGGCGGAGCCAGGAAGATACAGCAGCACGCCAAGGCCACGGGAGGGAGTCAGGAGCCACCAGCCCCGGGGGCAGCCCTCTCCAAGTCCCTCCCCGGGCTCTTAGCCCCCTTCGGGGCCCCACCTAGAGCCCCGGCCCTTCCTCCGCCTCCCCAGCCCTCGCTTATCCGACCAGACACCTACAAGCGGGGATGCAAAATTCCAATGAACAGACCGGCCGCCAGCGCTTGGGAGGGATTTGCCAGGGAAAGTTTGGCCGGACGAGTCTTCTCAATACAAGAGTCCTAGAAACTTCCAGGTGGAAGACGCGCGAAAGTCACGCACAGTTCAATGGCCTCATTTTACAGATGGGAAAAGAGAGACCCTACACAGCAGATTCCTTTGTTATGTGTAAGCCGCATCCCTGGGGACCGTTGGGCTGTCACCCGGTGTCCCCGGTCCCCGCCCAACTCTCAAGCCTGTATCACTGGCCAAGAACGCCCGGGCGCCGAGACCGCAGGAGAGGCCGAGCGCATCCCCGCCGGCGGGCGGGACGCGGCCGGAGAAGTCGCCCCTCCGCACGGCCCCGGCTCTTCGCCCAAGTTTGTAAACAGTGGAGGTGGAGGGAGGGCGCCGCGGCGAACTTCCGAGCGGCGCGGAGAGGAGGGGCGAGGGCCAGAGGGCGGCGCGATCGACTCACCGGAGAAGGCGAAGAGTCCCGAGGCGCAGAGGAGCGCGCCGCAGAGCGCGGCCAGCAGGCGGGGGCCCGGCATGCCGTGGGGACGCGGGCGCGGGACCGGGCGCTTTGGCCGTGCACACCGCGGGGTTCTCACTCCCGCTCCCGGACGGGAATAAATCAGGCAGCGCCGCCCCGCCCCCGGCCCGCGTGCTCCGCCCAGGCCCTCGGGAGGCGGACCCGGGGCGGGGCTCCGCGGCCAGCGAGGGAAGGGGGGGCACCGGGGGTTCCGCGCCCCTGCCTCCAGCCCGGGGCCGCGCCCGGCATCCCTCGTGAGCTGGGCCCGCCGGGCCCGAGTCCTGAGCCGACTGGACAGGGAAAGGCTCAGAGGGAGCTGTTTGGTGTTCCGTTTTTTTTAAGACTTAAGAAAAGATGCTTAGCCCTTATTCATAACGAGAAAAATGCAAATTAAAAGTACAGTGAGTGCCAGGTTTTGCTTATCAGATTGGCAAGGGTCGAATTATTAGCACACTGTTAGTGCGAGGCTGTGAGAACAGGCCGAAGCATGCGTTGTGGGAGGCACTGTAAATTGGTTCAGCCTCTCCAGACAGCTGCCTGGTAATACCTATCCAAGTGACCAACGCCGAGACCCTGAGACCCAGCAATTCCACTTACAGGGTTCTTTCGATCCAGATTCATATGTATATAATGCCATGCACACAAAGATGTCCTAGCATATCAGAGCAGCATTTTTTGAAATGATAAAAGGCTAAAAAGGGAAGCGGCAAACTTTATAGAAAGGGTCCTATAGAAAGGACTTCAGGATTTGTAGGCTGTAAGGTCTCCAGGGCAACTGTTCACCTGTTCACCAACTTAGCAGGTAAGCGGCTATGGTCTCCGAGGACAGCAGCACAGTGGTTGCCCTTTTTAAGGGGAAGGAAACCAGGGGGTCAGGGTAGGAAGAGACTCCTTTGTTACATTGCCTTTTATCTAAATGATTTTTTTATCATATGTAAATATTACATATTCGCAAATAAATAATTTTAATAGAATTCCAGTCATATTAGCCTAAAAGAGAAAGAAACAAAATCCAGACATCTCCCTTACCAGCTATGTTGAGACCTAGGTTAGGACTAGAATTAGACCTAACCACTGGCAGGAGGCCCTTCTTAAAACTGTGCAGAAAGAAAAACCACAGGGGTGCCTGGGTGGCTCAGTAGGTTAGGCATAGAACTTTGGCTCAGGTCATGATCTCACGGTTCGTGAGTTCGAGCCTCGTGTTGGGCTCTGTGCTGACAGCTCAGAGCCTGGAGCCTGCTTCGGATTCTGGGTCGGTCGGTCTCTCTCTCTCTCCTCTCTCTCTCTCTCTCTCTCCCTCCCTCCCTCCCTCCCTCCCTCCCTCCCCTGTTCATGCTCTCTCTATCTCTTTCTCGCCCAAAAATAAACATAAAACATTTTTTTCTAAGAAATTAAAGACCTAAATAAACGGAAAGTCATCCTTGTTCACAAATGGGAAGACTCCTATTGTCAAGATGGTTAACACTCCCCAAATTGATGTACAAGTTCAACACCGTCCCTATCCACATTTCAGCTGTCCTTTTTGCAGAAATTAACAAGCTGATCCTAGAATTACACGGGAATGGATGGAACCCAGGATAGCTAAAGCAATCTTGCAGGGAAATAAAAGTTGGCAGATTCATGCTTCCCAACTTCAAAATGTGTTACAGTAATCAAGACCGCATGGTCCTGGCGGAAGGGTAGACCTATAGATCAATGGAATAGAATGAAGAGTCCAAAAACAAATCCGTCTATCTACGATCAATTGATTTTCAACAAAGGTTCCAAGACAATTCAGTGAGGAAAGAGCAGTTTTTCGACAAATTATTCTAGGACAACGGGATAACCACAAAAGTATGAAGTCGGACTCCCTGACCACACTTATTACAAAAACTCACTCAAAATAGATCAAATACCTAAATATAAGAGCTAAAACTATAAAATTCTTGGAAGAGAGCAGATCTAAACCATTGTGACCTTGGATGAGGCAATGCTGTCTTAGATAAGACACCAAGGACACAAACAACCAAAGGAAAGAATAGATTAATTGAACTGCATCAAAATGTAAAACTTTTATACTTCAAAGGACACTATCAAAAAAAGTGAGAAGACAGCCCACAGAATGAGAGGCAGTATTGCACATCGTGTGTCTGATAAGGGTCTATATTCAGAATATTAGAATGCTAATAACTCGTAATGTAACAACAAAGGACAACCCAATTTTATTTATTCATTCATTTATTTATTTAACGTTTATTTGTTTTTGAGAGAGAGAAAGAGACAAAGTGTGAGCGGGGAGGGGCAGAGAGGGAGGGAGACACAGAATCTGAAGCAGGCTCCAGGCTCTTGGGTCTGTCAGCACAGAGCCCAACGTGGGCTTGTACCGTGAACCTTGAGATCAGGACCTGAGCTGAGGTCGGACGCCTAACCAACTGAGCCACCCAGGCGCTCCAGGCTCCCCAGGACAACCCAATTTTAAAATGGACAAAGTATTGGGATAGATATTTCTCCAAAGAAGATATACAAGTAGCCAAAAAAGCACATAAACAGATGATTAACGTTATTAGTCATCAGGAAAATGGAAATCAAAATCAAAACCACATGAGATAACACTTAACACACCCACTGGGAGGGCTATAATCAAAAAAGATAAACACAAGTGTTAGTGAGGATATAGAGAAACTGGAAACTTCATGCATTACTGGTGGGATTATAAGATGGTGCAGACACTGGAAAACAGTTCGGCAGTTTGTTAAGAGACTAAACAGAAAGTTATCATATGACCCAGCAATTCTACTCCTAGCTGTATACCCAAGAAAACTGAAAACATATGTTCATACAAAAACCTATACACAAATGTTCATAGCATCGTTAATAGCCAGCAACTGGAAACCACCCAAAAGCCCATCCGCTGATGGGGGCATAAACCAAGTAGCACATATCCATATATCCATACAGTAGAGTGTTGTTCAGCATACAAATAAATGAAGGGGGCACCTGGGTGGCTCAGTCAGTTGGGCGTCCGACTTCGGCTCAGGTCACGATCTCACGGTTCGTGAGTTCGAGCCCCACGTCAGGCTCTGTGCTGACAGCCCAGATCCTGGAGCCTGCTTTGGATTCTGTGTCTCCCTCTCTGCTCCTCCCCTGCTCATGCTCTGTGTCTCTCTCTCTCAAAGATGAATCAACGTTAACAAAAATTTTCAAATAAACTTTTTTTCAATTAAAAAAAAAAAGTACCAGTACTTAGAAATCTGTCTCAGCTGGCAGAGAGGGCTGGGGGCAGAGTGTCCTTGCTGGTTGTCGCTTGCACCTGCAGAGTAGAAGCTCCTGATCGCCCTCACCAGTTGCCTGGCACAAATGCACAGGTGCCCAGTTAAGTCACATTCAATCATTAAGTCATTCACGCATTTATTGAGCAGTAACTGTAGTGACCATTGAGGCTGGAAACCCTCACTGCACGTTAGCATCACTTGGGAAGATTTTTAAAACTACGGATGACCAGTGGGGTGCCTGGGTGGCTCAGTCGGTTAAGCGTCCGACTTCGTCTCGGGTCATGATCTCGCAGTCCGTGGGTTCGAGCCCCACCTTGGGCTCTGTGCTGACAGCTCAGAGCCTGGAGCCTGCTTTGGATTCTGCATCTCCTTCTCTCTCTGCCCCTCCCCCATTTGCGCGTGCGCGCGCGCTCTCGCTCTCTCTCTCTCTCTCTCTCTCTCTCTCTCTCGTAAATAAACATTAAAAAAAATTTTTTTTAATACAGATGACCAGGATGCATTCCAAAGCAAATAAATCTCCATCCCTGAGGAGCCTAGGAATGAGTATTTTTGAACCTCCCCAGATGAAGCTAATATGAAGAACCATTGGCTAGACTCACAGAGGAAAAACACAAGAGACCTAGGCCTTGGGACCAGGAGCTGACAGAGGGTTTTAACAGGTGAAGGAAGGATAGAGAGGGAGGGGATTTTCTTGTATGATCTGACCCGTGTAGAGTTCAGTGGGCTAGTGACACTAGTTCCTTGGTCTGAACACTCTTCTTACCTGATACTAGAGCATTTCAGTATTACTTGGTTGGTTTTTCTAACCATAGCATCATCCATGATCATCTGAAAGAGGTAGTCCACTTAAAGGCTTCAGATTTTGTTCATATACACGACAGGAAACCAGGTATACTTTTTTTAGTCATGCCCCTACACAATCAGAGAATATATTCTGTCTTCCAGAAACTTAACAAAAGTCCGTTAAGTTGACAAAACGCGAAGCTGATGGGGCCGTAGGGTCTAAAACTTACACCAAGTTGATTCAGTCTCCGAATCACAGTCTGACTATGGCAAGACCTACAAAACTTGACCTTGGATTCTGCTTTGGGCAAATTCACTGGAAGGACATTACCCAAATAGAAAGTAATGTTCAAAGATTCGACCCGGTACCGCTACTTATGGTGTTGAAAAATTGATAACAGTCCAGGGGCGCCTGGGTGGCTCAGTCGGTTAGGCGACTGACTTCAGCTCAGGTCACGATCTCGCGGTCTGCGAGTTCAAGCCCCGCGTCAGGCTCTGGGCCGACAGCTCAGAGCCTGGAGCCTGCTTCCGATTCTGTGTCTCCCTCTCTCTGCCCCTCCCCCGTTCATGCTGTGTCTCTCTCTGTCTCAAAAATAAATAAACGTTAAAAAAAATTAAAAAAAAAGAAAAATTGATAACAGTCCAAACTGCCCCGAGGTGAAGAGCTAAATAAGCATGCCAGGACACAGCCCGGTAGAGCTGTGACAAGTGAAAAGGGTGTGGAAGTTTGCACGTGAAAGAATACGAAAAGCGGAATGCCTATCTACAGCCTCCGTACTCCCCAAGAGCTCACCGAGGTTATAAAAAAAAAAAAAAAAAAAAAAAAAAAAAAAACCTCCCACAGAGACGAGTGTACGTAAAAACAAAACTCGAAGGGGAGTTGAGTCACGACTGGGCAAAAACACGTATGATCCCACGATTCTGCTTAGAGAAGCATCTAAAGTAGTCGCACTCACAGACAGAAAGTAGAGCGGCGATTGCCAGGGGCTGGGGGGAAGGGGCAGGGGAGCTGCTGTTTAGTGGCCACAGAAAAGTTCTGGAGACTCTGGCTCACCCTAGTGCAGACGCAACGCCACTGAACTGCATACTTGATTAAGACGGTAGATTTTCTATGTTTTTTTACCCCAATAAAAAAAGTATCGTTAACTTTACAAAAGAGAGAGGGGCGTCTGGGTGGCTCAGTCGGTTGAGCAGTGGGCTCAATTTTTTTCTGCTCGGGTCATGATCTCACATTTCGTGGGTTCCAGCCCTGCCTCCGGCTCTGCACTGACAGCGTGGAGCCTGCTTGGGATTCTCTCTCCCTCCCCCTCTCTCCGCCCCTCCGCTGCACATCCGTGTGGTGCCTCTCTCTCTCTCTGTCTCTCAAAATACATAAATAAACTTTAAACAAAATTTAAAAAAATAAAATGGGGCACCTGATTGGCTCCATCAGTTGAACAGCCAACTTCAGCTCCAGGCACAGTCTCATGGTTTGTGATTTTTTTTTTTTTAACGTTTATTTATTTTTGAGACGGAGAGAGACACAGCATGAACGGGGGAGGGGCAGAGAGAGAGAGAAACACAGAATCGGAAGCAGGCTCCAGGCTCTGAGCCATCAGCCCAGAGCCCGACGCGGGGCTCGAACTCCTGGACCGCGAGATCGTGACCTGAGCCGAAGTTGGACGCTCAACCGACTGAGCCACCCAGGCGCCCCTCATGGTTTGTGATTTTGAGCCCCTGGGTGGGCTCTCAGCTCTCAATGCAGAACCCACTTCAATCAAAAATAAACAAACATTTAAAAATTAATTTGTTTCTTTAAAAAATAAAAAATAATTGGGGCGCCTGGGAGGTTCAGTCTGTTGAGCGTCCGACTTCGGCTCAGGTCACGATCTCGCAGTTCATGAGTTCGAGCCCCGCGTGGGGCTCTGTGCTGACAGCTCAGAGCCTGGAGCCTGCTTTGGATACTGTGTCTCCCTCTCTCCCTGCCCCTCCCCTGCTCACGCACTGTCTCTGTCTCAAATGTAAATAAACATAAAAAAATTAAAAATATATATTTCAGGTCCTACAAAGAAAACACCACAGGATCGTATGACCTAACACGAAAGACAGAAGGGAAAGCAGTTTAGATAAGTGACTGGCACAGCCTTCTTCGAAAAGGTAACATTCGCACTGAGACCCTGGATAGGAAGAAGCCAGCCGTACAAATGACCTGAGGAAGGGGCACCTGGGTGGCTCAGCTGGTTAAGCATCCGACTCTAGATTTCTGCTCAGATCATGATCTCATGATTTGTGAGATCAAGCCCCACATCGGGCTCTGTGCTGTGAGCCTGCTTAGGATTCTCTCTCTCTCTCTCTCCCCCTCCCCCTCTCTCTCCCCCTCCCCCTCTCTCTCCCCCTCCCCCTCTCTCTCCCCCTCCCCCTCTCTCTCCCCCTCCCCCTCCCCCTCCCCCTCCCCCTCCCCCTCCCCCTCCCCCTCCCCCTCCCCCTCCCCCTCCCCCTCCCCCTCCCTCTCCCCCTCCCCCTCTCTCTCCCCCTCCCCCTCTCTCCCCCCTCCCCCTCTCTCTCCCCCTCCCCCTCTCTCTCCCCCTCCCCCTCTCTCTCCCCCTCCCCCTCTCTCTCCCCCTCCCCCTCTCTCCCCCCTCCCCCTCTCTCCCCCCTCCCCCTCTCTCCCCCCTCCCCCTCCCCTCCCCCCTCCCCCTCCCCTCCCCCCTCCCCCCTCCCCTCCCCCCTCCCCCCTCCCCTCCCCCCTCCCCCCTCCCCCCTCCCCCTCTCTCCCCCCTCCCCCTCTCTCCCCCCTCCCCCTCTCTCCCCCCTCCCCCTCCCCCCTCCCCCTCCCCCCTCCCCCCTCCCCCCCCCCTCCCCCCTCCCCCCTCCCCCTCTCTCCCCCCTCCCCCCTCCCCCCTCCCCCCTCCCCCTCTCTCCCCCTCCCCCTCTCTCCCCCCTCCCCCTCTCTCCCCCCTCCCCCTCTCTCCCCCCTCCCCCTCTCTCCCCCCTCCCCCTCCCCCTCCCCCTCCCCCTCTCTCCCCCCTCCCCCTCTCTCCCCCCTCCCCCTCTCTCCCCCCTCCCCCTCTCTCCCCCCTCCCCCTCCCCCTCCCCCTCCCCCTCTCTCTCCCCCTCCCCCTCTCCTGCCCATGCTCTCTCAAAATAAATAAATCAAGATTTTTAAAAAAAAAAAGGAAAGCAGAGGTTCTGAGAAAGGAACAGAACAGAGAGCTCAGAAATTGATCAACACAGTCCCTGAGTTTGACGGAGGGGCCACGCAGTATGGCGCAAAAAGGAGGGTCTTTGCAACAGATAGTGCTGGCGCACCCGGATGTCCGTGAGCCAAAAGAATAAAATCAGAAACAAACTTCACACCTTCGACAAAATTTAGCTCAAAACAGATCATAGGCCTTACGGTAAAACACACAAAACTCTAAGACTTCTGGAAGAAAACAGAAAAAAACCTGCATGATCTTTGGTTCGGTGATGACTACCAAAAGCAGGGTCCATGAGAGAAAAATCGACGTAAAAAATGGGCTTTATCACAAGTAAACTGTTGGCTCTGGGAAAGACAGCGTTAAGAGAATTAAAGGACTAGCCACAGACTGGGAGAAGATCATTGCAAATCACTATCTAATAAAGAACCTGTATCCGGGATAAGTAAACCCATCTTAAGACACACAAACAAGAAAACATGAGGTTCGTGGGGGGTTCTGTGGGTTAAGCATCTGACTCTTGATTTCCGCTCAGGTCGTGATCTCACGGTTTGTGAGTTCGAGCTCCGCATCAGGCTCTGGCCCAACAGCACGCCAAGCCTGCTTGGGATTCTCTCTCCTCTCTCCCTGCCCCTTCCCCGACTCGTGCTCACGTGTCCACTTTCCCTCTCTCCCAAAATCAGTAAATAAACTTCAGAAGAAATTAAAAAAAAAAAAAAAAACTTCCATGGAAAAAACAGTAAGAACTACGGTCCCTGGGTGGTTCAGTCGGTTAAGAATCCGACTTCAGGCCATGATTTCATAGTTCAGGAGTTCAAGCCCTGCATGGGGCTCTGTGCTGACAGCTCGGAGCCTGGAGCCTGCTTCAGATTCTGTGTCTCCCTCTCTCTCTGCCCCTCCACTGCTTGCACTCTCTCTTTCTCAAAAATAAAAGATTTTTTTTAATTTAAAAGAAGGAGAAGAAGAAGAAAACACAAAACCCAATTTTTGGCTTTTTTTTTTTCAACGTTTTTATTTATTTTTGGGACAGAGAGAGACAGAGCATGAACAGGGGAGGGGCAGAGAGAGAGGGAGACACAGAATTGGAAACAGGCTCCAGGCTCTGAGCCATCAGCCCAGAGCCCGACGCGGGGCTCGAACTCACGGACCGCGAGATCGTGACCTGGCTGAAGTCGGACGCTTAACCGACTGCGCCACCCAGGCGCCCCGAAACCCAATTTTTAAAATGGGTAAAAGATCTACCCTGATCATGGAACCTGCTTAAGTTCCCCTCTCTCTCTCTCTCTCTCTCTCTCTCTCTCTCTCTCTCTCTCTCTCTCTCTCTCTCTCTCCTTGTTGCTTTTTCTCTCTCTCTAAAATTAAATTTAAAAAAATGGGGAAAGATCTAAACAGGCAAACAAAGACATATGGCTGAAAAAAAGACCCATGGATGGCAAATAAACATATGACAAGGCGCTCAACACAATTTTCCATTAAGGAAATAAAAATGCAAACAGCTATGAACTGTCACTGCATACCTACTAGAATGGCTAAAATCCAAAAAACTCGACCACACCAAACGCGGACAGCAGTGCAGCGCTTCGGGAAGGTTCGTTCGTTGCTCAGGAGAACGCTCGAAGGCGCAGCCACTTGGGAAGGTTTGGCCATCTCTTGTAAAGCTAACCACACACTTTACCACACGACCCCGAAGCAATCACGCTCCTAGGCTATTTGCCTAAGGGAATTAAAACCCGTGTTAACACAAAAACCTATTTGCTGGAAAGAAAATAAAATGTTTACCACAGATCTGTTCGTAGTCATCAAAAACTGGAGGCAACCAAGTTGCCTTTCAGGAGGGAAGTGGGCCGAGTGTGGAACAGCCATACAATGGAATACTGTTCTGTGAGAAAAGGACCGAGCTATTGATTCACACAACAACGTGAATAAATCTGAAATGCAGAGGGGAGGCAGGGGGGATTCTAGGTGATGGGGTTGCCCTGTACGATCCCGGGCTGATAGATATAAGATGCTAGGCAGATGCCAAATCCTAGAACTTTGCAGCACAAAGACGGAGCTTTCACATGTGCACATTAAACAAACAAACAAAAAAAACCCAGAAGGCTGGGAGACTCCAGAATATAAATGCATTGCAAATGTATGACATAACTTCACTGTAAGTAGTTGGGGGGTTGTGGCGGGGCGGGCAGGGGAGGGGTGGGTAATGGAGAGGAATTGACCTAAGTAACTTTGGAAGACAGTTTTAGCCAACAGCCGTGAGGTTAAGGCAAAAGGAACTGTGCATAACCGCTGAAGCCTAGAGGCAGCGAAGTTGGTCCTCCCAGAGACACAGGTTAACAATTCTGAAAGTGCCGTGCCTGTGTCCTGGGGTCAGACCAGGAAGTGGAGGGTGCCCGGGAAGGCTCAGGATTCTCACTGCTGGAGAAGAAAGTCGTAGGTAAGCAAGGAGGACAAAGCACATCATGCTGGGGTTGTCAGAGACATCAGTACGAATTCGTGTTTTAAAAAGGGTTTTGTTTTTTTTTTTTTTTTAATTAAGTAGGCTCCATGCCCAACATGGGGCTCGAACTCATGACCCTGAGATCAGGGTCGCGTGCTCTACCAACTGAGCCAGCCAGGCACCCCAGTATGAATTCATGTTTAACTCAATTTAGATACAGATGAAAGGTACAGAAATATAGATAAGTGCATATACACGCATAGGTATGTATACACAGGTTTGAATGCATATGTGTATTTCCTGGCTCTGCTGACAGGGACTAGAAGCTGCGACGGCCTAGTGCTCAGAATTTTGTCTGTATTGCATGCTTCTAATGCAAGAAATCAGGGGTTTTGGAGAAATAGCCGATTCTAGGGCTAGGGCAGAGAGAACACAAGATAAGCTTGGAGCTTCCAGAAAGTGCTTCAAAAAACTAAAGGATGGGGTGCCTGGGTGGCTCAGCCAGTTGAGTGTCCGACTTCGGCTCAGGTCATGATCTCACAGTTCATGGGTCCGAGCCCTGCGTCAGGACAGCCCAGAGCCTGGGGCCTACTATGAGTTCGTTTTCTCTCTCTCTCTCTCTCTTTGCTGCTCATGCTTTGTCTCTCAAAAATAAATAAACATTAAAAAAATTTTTCTTAATTAAAAAAAGGATGAGGACATGTGAAGAGAATAAAAAAGCTAGGCCAAAAGAGTTCCCAATGGGCACCTGGGTGGCTCAGTCCACTTAAGTGTCCGACTTTGGCTCAGGTCATGATCTCATGGTTTGGGAGTTCAAGTCCCTCATCGGGCTCTCTGCTGTCAACACAGAGCCCTATTTGGATCCTCTGTCCCCCTCTCTCTGCTTCTCTCCCACTTGCTCTCTTTCTCTCCAGATAAAAATAAACATTAGAAAATAATAATAAAAAAAATCTAAAGAGTTCCCAATCACCAAATTGGGAAAAAGGCAAGCAACCAAATGAGGTATTAGATTATAACCCAAAGTATAAGATAGATATCCATGAGTCCATAACAGTATAAAGGACTGAACTAATGAATGAGAACAAATCTCTCTTACAGAAGAATTGCAAATAATTTAGGTACATAGTCCCTCCTCCAGCAGGTAGGGCTTACTGGCTCTCCCCTCACTTTGAGCATAGACTATGTTCAGTGACTTGTTTCCAAAGAGTAAAGTACAGGAAGGATGGAGAGAGAAGTAATTTTTCAGTGGATCAGTGTTTCAGAAAAGGTACCTTCTCCTTTCCCCAGGCGACCAAGGTGAACAGTGTCAGTGAGGAGTCCCATGGCTAGCATTGTCCGAAATGATATCATAAGAAGTGTTTCTCCCAAGAACCCAGAACCCTGGCCTAACCTTCAGAAAAACACCAGACAAACCAAGTTGCAGCACATTCTACAAAACCCTAGACCAATACACCGCAGAGCTATCACGGCAAGCCTGGTCCCAGACCAGAGGAGATGAAAAGACAAGATGGTAAGTGGATGTGGCATTCTGGACGCCATCCTGGAACAGAGGGTATTATTGGAAAAACTAGTGAATACCAATTAAAATATGGAGGTTAGTTCATAACGACGGGCCAACGTTGACTTCTTAGTGGTAAGGTAAGACACGGACGACGGGGGATACTGGGTAAGGGATCGGTAGGCAGGGACTCTCGAACTGTCTTTACAAAGTTTCTATAGATATGAAAGTACTCTACAATTTTCAAGGTGGGCAGGGCTTGAGAAAGACACAGGCTTCTTGCTGATTAGCCAGGAGCAAGAGAGCCACCATAACTGGACTGGCAGAGGTGAGAGGAGTGAAGCCCAGAGAGGCTGCAAAGTCAGACCGGGGTCAGCCCTGGCAGGGCCCTGGCAGCTGCATTCGAATCCTGGTTGTGCCTTATGTCAAGTGGGTGATCTTGGGCAAACTCTTTGCTTTCAAAAACAAAAACAAAAACCTAATGCCCAACATGAGGGCGGTAGGAGGTGAAGCTTTGGAAGGCGCTTTGCTCGTGAGAGTGGAACCCTCACGAATGGGATTGGTTCTCTCATAAAAGAAGCCAGAGAGCTCCTTTCCCCCTTCCAGCACATAAAGGACTCAGAGAGAAGGCACCTACCATCTATGAACCCGAAACCAGGCCCTTGCTAGGCACCGAATCTGCTGGTGCCTTAATCTCGGACTTCCCAGCCTCAAGAACTGTGAGAAGTACGTACATTTCCATTGTTTATAAGCTACCCGATCTCTGATGTTTTGTTATAGTGGCAAGAATGGGCTAAGACATGTTTCAATCTCCCTGAGCCTCAGTTTTCTCATCTGTGAAATGGAGCAGTAGTAATACTTTCCTGATGGTTTCCACTTTGAGGCTGATATGGACATCTTTGTACATGTCTTTAGGTGAACATTTGCACACGTAACTGTTGGATATTTACCTAGGAGTTGCTAGAGCATAAGGCATGCACATAGTCAGCTGTGGTGGATACCTTCCAACAGTGTTCCAAGGTGGTGGTACCCCTCTGAAAGATTTCACGTATTTAATTTTGTGCAGAGAATAAAATCCACCGTCCCTTTACCAGTGACTTTACCAATCAGTCACTCAGAAAATGGGAAGGTGGGAAAAAGAAACCAAACACAAAAGAGAACATGTCCTGGGGCACCTGGGTGGCTCCGTTGGTTAAGTGTCTGACTTAGGTTGTGATCTCACAGTCAGGAGATCGAGTCCCACGTTGGGCTCCATGCTGGGCACGCAGCCCGCTTCAGATTCTCTCTCTCCCTCTGTCTCTGTCCCCCGCCAAAAAATAATAAATAAAATAAATATATATATAAAGGGGAAAGCACGCGCTCTGTAATTGTGTATCCACAAAGACAAAACTAACCAACGGCCTGGAAGTCAGAATAGCAGTTACTCTCGGTGGATGGCTAGGGACTGATAGAGGCACAAGAGGGGCTCCTGGGGGGCGGCAAATGTTCCGTTTCTGGCTCTGAATGGCTAGCTATGTGGGTGTGTTTCCTGTGTGAAAATCCATCAAGGTGTGTGTTTTGCATATCAATTGCACTTTGGGAAAACTTTATATTAAAGAAGATTCTAGAGGCACCTGGGTGGCTCAGTCGGTGAAGTGAAGCATTCTACTCCTGATCTCCGCTCAGGTCATGACCTCACGGTTCGTGGGATCAAGCCCCATGTCCGGCTCTGCACTGACAGCAAGGAGCCTGCTTGGGATTCTCACTCTCCTCTCTGCCCCTCCCCCACTCACGTGGGAGCATGTTTTCTCTCTCTCTCTCTCTCAAAATAGATAAATGTTTAAAGAAGATTCTACCGAAGGACTTTAGGGAAGAGTGCCACTATTTCTAAAGGTTGGTTCTGGCTGCCGCATGGAGAATGGGTTCTAGAGAAATGAGAGGGAGAACCAGAGACCAGCTGGGAGGCTAGTGCAGGGTGGGGGGTGGAGAGACAGTGGTTGCTGGGAGCAGGGGAGGGGAGGGGGTGCGGAGCCGTAAAGGAAAGGATAAATACTGGAAGTATTCTGGAAGTGAGCTGACAAGACTTGTGGGTAAACAGGACGCGTGGGGTTAGGCACAAGAGGGGTCAAGGATGACACCCAAGTTCCGGTCTGACCGACTAAGTGGACAGCACTGACTTTTACTGAAACAAATTGCCTGTTAGTCATCTCTCTCATCCACACCCAGGAGGCTCCTTATCTCCAGGCTTGGGCACGGTGCCCAGCAATAGAAAAGGAAGCACCCCTAAAGTACTTATGGGATGAATGAAATGACTCTCCCCGCTGGGCAGACCCAGAACCAGGGTGTGGAGGTGACGGCAGAGCAGATCATATACGAGAGAAGGAAGGACTTAAGTCGCGGGAATAAAAGGCACAGAATAGGGAACATGATCGATGATATCGTGATGCTGTTGTGTGGTGACGGGCGGGGACTACACTTGGGGTGAGCACAGGATAACGTATAGAGAAGCTGAATCACTATGCTGTACCTCTGAAACTGATATAACATGGTATGTCGAATATACTCAAAAAATTTTTTTAAGTTTATTTTACTGGGGTGCCTGGGTGGTTCAGTCAGTTAAGCGTCCGACTTTGGCTGGAGTCATGATCTCACGGCTCGTGGGTTCGAGCCCCGCGTCGGGTTCTGTGCTGACAGCCCAGAGCCTGGAGCCTGCTTCGGATTCTGTGTCTCCCTCTCTCTGCCCCTCCCCCATTTGCACTCTGTCTCTCTTTCTCAAAAAAAAAATTTTTTTTTAATTTTTTTTTACGTTTATTTTTGAGACAGAGACACAGCATGAACGGGGTGGGGGGGGGGGCGCAGAGAGAGAGGGAGACACAGAATCGGAAACAGGCTCCAGGCTCCGAGCCATTAGCCCAGAGCCCGACGCGGGGCTCGAACTCGCGGACTGCAAGATCGTGACCTGAGCTGAAGTTGGACGCTTAACCGACTGAGCCACCCAGGCGCCCTTCAAAAATTTTTTTTACAAAAATTTATTTTGAAAGAGACTGTCCACACCATGTGGTAATCGAACTCACAAACCATGAGATCATGACCTGAGCTGAAATCAAGAGTCGGACGCTTAACCGACTGAGCCAGGCGACCCTCAAATAAAAATATTTTTTTTAAAAAAAGAGAGAGGGGCGTCTGGCTGACTCATTTGGTAGAGCATGAAACTCTTGATCTCGGGGTTGTGAGATTGAGCCCCATGTTGGGTATGGAGCCACTTCAAAAAAAATAATAAAAGTGAAGATTTAAAAATAATATTCACTTCTCCCTGCTGTTCCTAAAAATAAAGTAAAAATAATAACTAAAAAAAATAAGGAGAGAGAGAGAAAGACATGTTTCCCGGTGATGGTAGCTATGCACGCAATGGGGGATGGGCTGCTGTCATGGGGGGGGTTGGGGACGGAGGGGGGGCTCCCTGTGCCCGAAGGGCTTGAAGCAAGGGGCATGTGTTAGGAGGACAGAGTAGGAGAGGGACAGTGAGGACAGGTGACCTCCGAGGTCTACACCACCTCCAGCATGCTGGTTTGTGATTATTGTCAACGCTTCCCAGCCCCATCCAAGCGCAGAGGGAGGAAGGGGTTTCCGCTGTGGGCTCCCCTCCTCCGCTCCCCACCGCCGCTGGGAATGCAGGCATCACGTGAGCTGGAGCAGAGCGACAGGCAGGCAGCCCCGCGCTCACACCCTCCAAGCCCACACCCCCTTTCCCAAACCAGATGCTCCGAATACACATCATGATCTGTGAGCAAACATCCCAGCCCAGGGACCAAACAACCCCCTTTTGTTTTGAAGCCGGAGACCAAGGGCCGGGGGCCAGTGCTGGCGAATAAATATGCTTTGAGCTGAAAAACGTCAAAGTGTTTTCTCACTGAAACCAACAAGGGTTGGCCAAATTCTGAGGTTCCTTTATGTGACTTTCCGTCCTTCGGCTGGGGCTTCAGCTGACTGCCATCCTCGCTGATGTCTCTGGCGACTCCCTCCGCCCTGACAAAGTTCCCCTTCTCTGAATACTCGAAGCCCCGACCCTCTGGCCCCGGCCAAGATCTATTTATACCGAAGTGGAGCCCTGAGGTGTCTCCTCGCCGGGACTGTCTGCTTCTCTGAGACCGGCAGCCACGTATTGTTCAGAAAGACTTAGACCTGGGACCTGGCTCCGAGCCCCAGCCTCACGTCTCACCTGCGTGGTGACCTCTCCCAAGCTGCTTACTCAGGCACACTTTCTTCATTTAAAGTCTGGCTCCTTTCCTCCTCTCCAGGAGGTCAGTGACAGGAGCGAAAGTTGCCTCCTGGGCCCGGGGAGGTCCTAGGCGTCTCCATCTGCTGTGGAACATGTTCACATCTGGGTTGGGCTATTTGGTCTGCAGAGTAGAAAGGATGTGGAAGAAATGCCTTAGAAAGATCTATTTTTATAGGGCTCTGCTCAAAGCCTTTCTAAGCGGGCCAGCCGGACATCTGGACAACCCATCGCATGAATGAAACCAGAGCGAGGCCATTTCCGGAAGAACATCAAGTCCTTCCCTGGAAATTGTTGAAAAACAAAACTAACCCGGGTCAATTTGAAGATCTCATTGGCTTTATTAAACGATTTGCCAATCGGGTACATCCCACCCAGCAAGTAGAAAGGAGCTCCCTCAAGTTACAGAAGAGGAAAGATTTTTAAAGGCAGAGTTGGGGGGGGGGCGGGGGGAGAAGGAAAGTATTCGCCAAGAATGCCTTGTTTTAGGCAAGATTGTCCTAAGGGGAATGGAAAGGGTCTATCGGTAAATTTCCTAAGTGCTGACCAGGAAATTCCACGTTGCCTGGTTAAAGGTTACATTCCTGGGAGGGTTGAAAGTGCAGTTAGGTTAGGTATTAAGTCTCGGTTCACTGACGTGAGGCCTTAACATAAGTGACTCCATTTTGGGCCTGTGGCTTTCTTTTGAACAAAATCAAACTCAAAGAAGGCTGGAGCCAGAGCCCCAGATGGGGCAGGATCGAGGAGAGGTGGTCAGCACATCGCAAGCCCAGGAGGGCTCATCACTGGCTAATCCCCCCCACCCCCACCCCCACCCCCCGTACTACCCAACGCCCAGTCTCCTTCTATCTCATCCCCCAGCTGGGGGGCCTCTCGTTAAGGATGTGGTAACCTCTTCTAAGCAAAGATCATGGACCCGTTGGGAACTGCTTGTCCTCCTCCTCTTACTGCCGTCCGTCCCCTTTCAGGCCAGTAGCCCTGCTTGTCAGACGCTCCTTCTGCCATTTCTTGCAAGAAAAAGTCAACCCTCTCAGTGAACCGAGTAGCAGACTTAAAATCTCTGACTTCTTGCTCCACACCTACTGCTCTGTGGCTCCAGCCTCAAAGCCTCCTAGAACTCAACCCCCGAGTCCCAGCGGATGTCAGATGAACGGCCACAAGTTGCCACGTGAGCAGGTGGGGCAGCCCAGCCTTTGATAAATTTCAGATGTGCCACTGTGCCTGAAGAGAGCCCGGCTTGGCTGTATGGGGCGACCTCTCCCCGGAAGGGGGAGTTCGGACTTGGTTTCCTGCCCCAATTCCTGTGCCACATACTTGGCCAGCGGCCAACAGCCTCCCTACCGAACCTGGACTGTGTTCGTTCATTCATTCAAAAATATTTATTGAGCAGATGCCAAGTTTGTGTGGTGTAAGGACCCACTCAGAACCTGAGAGTTGATGTAAAGAGTATTTTTAAATTTTGTATTTTAATTTATTTTTCTTAAGGAAACCCCATGCCCAACGTGGGGCTCGAACTCACGACCCTGAGATTAAGAGTCATACGTTCTACTGTGTGAGGCAGCCAGGTGCCCCAAGAATCTTTAAAGCTGAAGATACTTGAGATTCAACAGATGAAGGAAAAAGCCTTCTGAGAGCTTCCATATCTGACTAAAAGCAGACACTTCTAAGAAAGGAGGGTTGCCATAAATTCCTTCTTTGGGGCAAGTCGATTCTCAGGAAAGAGTGAACCTACTAAAAATCCCCTCTCTAGAGGAGTTTTATGGCCCTGAAGAAGACAGAAAAACCATTCATTCCTTGACAAACATGATCACAAACGTTCTTATGTCCCCCTTTGTTCTCCTAAAGAAATTACTTCCTATTAGAGCCTTTTCTCCCCCTTTCCTTTCCCCTACTAATTTAGATACACGAGCCCCTAATTCTAACCCCCTCATTTGAGTTACTCATCATTAAGCACTCTGGTGTGTAAATAAATTCTTTTTCATTTGTTCATTGGTCTTTTGTCAGTTTAAGTCACAGGCCCCAGTGACTGAACTTAAGAGGGTAGAAGGAAAGTTTGTTTTCCTCCCCAACTGGGAGTACTGGTTTGTACTGGATCTTCCTTTACCCTTCAGTTCTCAGCAGGGCCTGGAGCCCCTAAACCCCTCACCTAGGATTGCCAACCTCTCGATCCTTCTCACGGGGCCCTTGGGGCTGTCCCTGTCCCTAGCCTTACTCCCCTGCTGTCCTTACTCTCCAAGTATCTACTCACCTCAGCAGAGGTGCCTGGCCTCGAGCTCAGAATCTACTCCTTCCCTAGCACGACCACAGGCGTGGGCTATTTGCCTTTCTAGAAATCAGATTCTAGATTCTATTTGTTTTCTAGAATCTAGAACGTTGACTGATACCCTGGGGGCTCCTGCCAGACGGCACGGTGACTTTTGGTGAAAGGAGTTTTGGCAGAGTCCAGACGCCTTCAAAGTCCCACCAGCAAGGGGCTTGAAGAAAAGCCTCATTTTCCCCATAGTCCGGTTCATCGTTGCTGAAGCAGCTGCCCCCTCGTTTCCAAAGGGCAACATCTGTTCTCAGAAACAGTACCACCTAATCCTCGCGGAGGACAGGACAGTGTTCCTAGGCGCCGTACTGAGTTGGTAGCACGCAGGGGCGAGGCACAACCTATGTGTTTTCACCCGCCTGGTTCTGCAAAGATGCCCTCCCTCATCTCTGGCCGACGCCCCCAGATCCTTGGAGCGGAAGAAGGGGCGGGTGGGAGCTAAGAGACTCTGAGTCCTACCAGTCATAAGGCAACATTAGGAGCTCATGAGGTCGTGGGGTTCTCAGTCCTCCAAACTGAGATGGAAGCTAGTTCTGCCATTTTTGTAGTGGGACAACTCGAACAGGCTAATAACGTGTGGGGCCCAGCGCAAAATGAAATACAAGGCCCTTTGTTCAAAATGTGTTAAGAATTTCAAGGGGCACATGGGTGGCTCAGTCGGTGGAGCATCCAACTTCAGCTTCAGGTCATGATCTCACGGCTCCTGGGTCTGAACCCCACATCGGGCTGGCTGCTGTCAGCCTGTCAGCCCGGCACAGAGCCTGCTTTGGATTCTCTGTCCCCCTCTCTGCCGCTGCCCCGCTTGTGCTCTCCCAAAATTAAATAAATACTTTTAAAAAACCATTAAGAAGTTCAAGATGACAACAGAACTATGTTTATTTTTTTTTTAAGTTTATTTATTTTGAGACCGAGACGGCACAAGTGGGGGAGGAGCACAGAGTGAGAGGGAGAGACAGAATCCCAAGCAGGCTCTGCAGTGTCAGCACAGAGCCCGATGCGGGGTTCGAACTCACGAAGCCATGAGATCACGACCTGAGCCGAAACCAAGAGTCGGACGCTTCACTGACTGAGCCCCCCAGGTGCCCCGACAGCAGAGCTTTAAGTCAAGTGGGGGTCCTGCCCAGCAAGGGTCTCTGGGAGACAGGTCACTCTCCCAGGAAGCCAGCCCTGGGACAATTTGGGGCAAGTTCCTTTCCTTCCCTCCGATCAAAGGAAGTAGTTGTGACCTGCGCGAGGCCAGGTACCTAGATGGAGCTAAAATTTGGTTTGTTCCCGTATCCTGTCTGTATCCACAAGACTGTTATCTCTTGAGGGAAGTGACAACCTTTTCCAGCTTTTGTGACCACAGTGCCTGGCATACAGCAGGTGTTCCATAAATGTTCTCAAGTTCTTGCTCTTCCTAGAACCTCCCTTTCAAAGAGGACCGGTCTGCCAGTTGCTTCCGTCAATGTCTTATTTCCTTGCTCGGGTCACGGGGCCCTGGGGCCTTGGCTCCTGAATCCCCACCCCTACGCCAGGGATTGGACGGTCCACTTCTCTAGTTTTCTTCCACACGTGAACTCTCCGCCATCTGCTTGGCACTTTACCCTCCGGTTTCAATACTCAAGAAGGTGTTACAGATACTGCCCCTCACCTGGAGAAACAAAAGCTTATTCGTCAATCATGAATTTCAGAGGATAGCACAAAACATCGCTTTTCCCATCAGGGCCAGCCTTGGCTAGAGACCCAGGCACCCCTTTTTCTCTCCGCAAACCCCCTGTCCTCTTTGGGTCCTCTCCACCCTCCCCGCAAGCCTGGCTTCACCCCGGCGGCTGCCCTGTGTGGTCCGGACACCTGGGGTCTTGTTCCTGGTTCCATGGAGGAAAGCGGGTGGATGGGGGCTCCGGGGGCCTCAGGCCTCTCAGATTCACGTCGGTGACAGTCAGCAGGGCAGACAGACCTTTCTGTCCCCTCCCCTAACGGGACCTTGCTTCATCATTACGCTGTAAGACCTCTTTCCACTAGGATGGGAGGGAGGAGCTGAGGTGTGGAGGCGCACAAAACCAATCAGTCCCCTGGAACTACAGGTCACAGTCGGTCCAGACACTTCCCCGAGCCTGCAAAGTGGCCCTGGAAAGTTACAGATGGTTCATTGGATTCCCCGTCCTCATACTGAGACTTTAGTATCTGCCAGGCCAGATGCCGAATGCCAAGGGGTGACGAGGAGGCCCTCGAAGCCCAGGGGGGAAGCAGGCTCTTCCAGGACTATCAAGGCAAACGGCAGTAAGGGCTATGTGACCGCTTCTAGCAAAGACCACAGTGGCTCTCAGAGACGGGACAGACAACAGATGGCACACTCCCTTCCTCTCTCTGGAAGGCCTCCTGCTGCAGTTCTGAGGACTTTTTTTGTAATGTTTGTTTATCTTTCAGAGAGAGCACGGGGTGGGGGGAGGGGGAGAGAGAGAGGGAGAGACACAGAGGACCAGAATCGTGCTCCAAGCTGACAGCAGAGAGCCCGATGCAGGCCCCCGACTCGGGAACCGTGAGATCACGACCTGAGCTGAAGTCAAGAGTTGGACGCTTAACCCGCCCGAGCCGTTCGGCGCCCCTCGTGCCTTTGGATGCCAGATGTGTCTGCAGAACTGTAAACCCATTTCCTGCTTGAAGTAGCAAACGGACGCCCGCTCGGTGCGGGACCTCCCTGGTGAGCGTGGAAGAGGGATCTCCCAAGGCCCTCTCCTTCAGAGTTAGCTCCCGGCACCTGACTCGTGAGCCCTTGGAGCGGCTGTCCCCGGTGGCTTCCCCCACACCTCCCAGAGAACTGTCAGGCCACCACCGCTGTCCTGGCCTCCCCCCGGGGAGAACCACGGGCCCCTCTCCCGCTTACTCCAAACACCCTGACCGGTTGCCCTGACTCTGCTGTTGAGATCTCAGCCGGCACCACCCCCTTGAGCGGGCTCTGACCCACCCCGTGCGGCCCAGTTCTCAGGCATCGGGCCCAGCGTTCCACACACCGCACGCCCCTCCTTGCCACTGCTCGGAGCGAGAATGTCCTGTCCCCTTCGAGGTCCTTCTAGGCAGACTAAGGAGCAAATTGAGGTGAGACAAACTGACAGGAGAAAATAAAATTTAATTTCGTACGTTCGGAGAATCCACACAGACGTGGGCATTCCGAAGATGATGAGGCAAAATGAGGTACGTTAGGGCATTCTGAACGGAGAAGGGGGTAGGGGGTCTGGGCTTCGAGGGGAGGAGATGCAGGAAGATGAAAAGAGTAAATGTTTGGTAAACAAGTGTTTGCTGAGAGGCTCGGAAATGGAAACATCGACAGAGAGGACTTTGATCAAACAGGCCTGGCCGAGTTCCGACTTCCTCCGTGGCTGCTACCCAGTTCATATGCTAATGTCGTCAGGTGTCCTTCCGGAGCAGCTCCTCTATCTGAATTCTTCTTGGACCACGAGGGAGATAGGCAAGGAGCTTCTCCGGCATCTGACGGGTTTTGATTGTTTTGTAGTTCAAAATCCTCTTTATGCCAAGGTAGCCCATCTTGGGGCAACCTACCCTTTGGCCCCTCCAGCATCCCCCAAATGACTGCCCATTGCTAAAGTTGCCCTAGGTTGGGGCACCTGGGTGGCTCAGTCGGTGAAGTGACTGCTTTGGCTCAGGTCATGATCTCAAGGTTCATGAGTTCGAGCCCCACATCGTGCTCTATGCGGATGTGCTCTATGCATCGTCCTCTATGCAGGAGCGTGGCTCCTGCTTGGGATTCTCTCTCTCCCTCTCTCTGCCCCTCCCCTGCTTGCTCATGCCTGCACATGATCACACTCTCGCGCGTTCTCTCTCTCTCTCTCTCTCTCTCTCAAAAATAAATAAACTTGGGGCGCCTGGGTGGCGCAGTCGGTTAAGCGTCCGACTTCGGCTCAGGTCACGATCTCGCGGTATGTGAGTTCGAGCCCCGCGTCGGGCTCTGTGCTGACTGCTCGGAGCCTGGAGCCTGTTTCAGATTCTGTGTCTCCCTCTCTCTCTGCCCCTCCCCCGTTCATGCTCTGTCTCTCTCTGTCCCAAAAACAAACAAACAAACAAACTTTAACCCCGGCCAACACAAAGCCCTCTCCTCTCCCCACCCCTCAGCAGGCCCTTCTATTTCTGCTCTTCCAACAAAATTTCTCCCAGGAGAGACTCTGGCTGTGGCCTGCCCCTCTCCCTACTTCATCAGGGCTCCCCTCTTTCATCAAATCTCCACTGTGCCCATTTCACAGTCGGGAAGACCAAGCACAGAGAAACCTCTCTCACTTGCTGATTGCCCAGGGACTCAGCAGCTGGGCGTCTTGCCCGGAAGCCCAGGCTCTGAGAGCAAGCCGAGTGGATCCTGGCTCGGGAGGCTGGCTCTCCTGGGAAGAGAAGCCTTCAGAGCCACAGCAGTGGGCAGCTCCCAGGCTCCCAGCTCTCCCTCCAGCCAGCCCGCCCTCCCTCCCTCCCTCCCTCAGCCATCGAGCTTGGACTGGGGGCAGGCGCCCAGGGGGCCCGGAAACTGCCTGCAGCCTCCCAGGGGACCTTTCAGACCCAGCTGTTGTTGAGGATCAGAGAGCCAGCCAGAGACCTGGCCACGGGGAGGCTGCAAAGGGGGCTTTTGTAGAGGACAGCGGAAACACACACTTAACCACCGGTGACACTTCCTCGTCAGCCACCCCCCTCCCCCAGCCCCCGGCCAGCTCTCCCTGCCCCCTACCCCCACGCAGTCCCAGAAGGCCGGCTGGCACGGAGCACCAGCACGGAGAGTTCCTTCCCAGCGCGGCAGTGAGCTCCAGCCATGGGAGCAGATGCACATTCTCAGGGAGGCCGGGTCCCAAGGCCTTGGCAGGGACCGTGCCAGCTGCCCATCGCCAGCGAGGCCATGAAAAGGAGGTGAGGCGTGGGAGCCGGTCCCTTGGAGGGGCCACCATGGGACCCACCGGGCGGCCATCAGGCCTTGGCAGAAAGAGAAAACATTTTTGCTCTTAGAGAGAGTAAAGAGAAAAGGCAGCGTGGCCCGGCGGGCCAACTTCGGCCAGTCTTGGAGGGGGGTGGAGAACAAAACCCTTTTTCTCCAGGTCCTCGGACCTTCTGCCAGCCTGGGCCGTCGATTGGTTCCTTCCCAGCTCTGGGGAGGTGTGGCGATCAGGGCCGCCCAGGGCCCATTGAGGAGAGGCCCTGAATAGACACATAGACAAGGAGACCCTGGCCCGCTGATGCTCCTTCCCAGAGCCGGTCTCACGGGCTTTGCATTCCGAGAGACCCACATTCGCCACCCAGGCCGCCTAACGTCTGTGAACGGCAGATGTTTAAAACCCTAAAGACCCGGTATCTGGGTATGTGAAGATCAGGAGCAGAGTGCCGACACAGTGTGCCTTCTCTCAAGGAGGTGGGGAGGGCAGACATCATGTTTATGCACCCTTGCTCGTGTGTGCCCAGAGTGTCTCTGGAAGGATAAACAAAACAAACAAACAAACAAAATGGGCTCTTTGGGTTGACTCCAGGAAAGGAAATGGGTGGCCAGCTGAGGAACATGGGAGGGAGGGAGGCTTTTCAGAGGGTACCTTTTGGAACTTTCAAGTTTTGAATGGTTTCAATTACTGTATATCGAAAAATATAATTTGAGGGGGGCCTGGCTGGCTCGGTCTGTTGAGTTCCCGACTTCGGTTCAGGTCATGATCTCACAGCTCTTGGGTTCGAGCCCCGTGTCGGGCTCTGTGCTGAAAGCTCAGAGCCTTGAGCCTGCTTCAGATTCTGGGTCTCCCTCTCTCTCTGCCCCTCCCCTGCTCGTGCTCTGTCTCTGTCTCTCTCTCTCTCTCAAAAATAAATTTTAAAAATTATTTTTAAAAAATTAAATAAATAATTTGAATTAGATAAACAAAACACAAGGGTAGCAGTGAGGTCCCCGCTAGATTGCTGGGAGGATGAAGCAAGTTAATATCGATGAAACTCCAGCAGGATGCCCGGTGCGTGACGGGCCCTCAGGAAGCGGTGTCAGAGCCCTACGGGGTTCTGAAGCAGGTGCACCAGCCCGCACGGCTGGGCCAGAAAGAGCGGGCACAGTGCTTCCTGCCACACAGGTGGGACCTTGAGGTCCAGAAGGGATGTGCCCAAGTCACACAGCTGGACATGATGGGCCATGGATATTGGACTGGAATCCTGTTCCCAGGCTCCTCCTGGGAACATCTGTAGAAACTAGAAAAACTATTTAAGATCTCTGGAGATACCAACACCAGTGAGAATCAAACTCTTCGGAGATGGCATGAATTTCAAGGTCAGCCTTCAGATGAGCAAGCAGCCCCAGCCTTGGCTGAGCAGGGCAGACCTTTGGGTTGGGGTCTAAAGGCGGTGAGGCCAGATCTAAAATCTAGTCTCCTGCCGAGAGCCAGTCCACCCAAGAGGCCCATTTGTCGAGGGACCACATGCTTCTATCTGTGGTTTCTCTTTCCAGCCGCAGGCTTGGCATCGGCTAGAGAGAAATCCCTTTCCAAAATACCCCAGCCCTGCCCTCACCCAGCAGCCTCCTCCTCTACCAAGATGGCATGCCTACTGTATACGGGGCCTTCAGCAAGTCCGTTGGGACACCAGGAGGTCTAAGGAAACTGTTGGAGCTTCTAGTTTCATTGGAAGCTAAGAGCAGAAGTCCTGGCTCTGCCACTCCCTAGCTGTGTGACCTCGAGTCACGCACTTCTCAGTCTGCAGCCTCTGCTTCCTCATCTGGAAAATGGGCATTGCAAAAGCAGCTGCCTAGCTCGTTCTGAGGGTTAAATGAGAATCCACAGAAGACGTGTAAACTGTCCATTGGAAGCGCCCAACCCGTGGTTCTATCAGCCACTGCTGTCACGCAAGAGAGAAAGGGGAAAGATGCATTAAAAAAAAAATTTGGGGGGGGGGGGCGCCTGGGTGGCTCAGTTGGTTAAGCATCCGACTTTGGCTCAGGTCATGATCTCGCGGTCCGTGAGTTCGAGCCCCACGTCAGGCTCTGTGCTGACAGCTCAGAGCCTGGATCCTGTTTCAGATTCTGTGTCTCCCTCTCTCTCTGACCCTCCCCCGTTCATGCTGTCTCTCCCTGTCTCAAAAATAAATAAATAAATAATTTAAGTATTTGAGAGAGTGAGCGGCAGAGCGGCAGAGAAAGAGGGTGAAAGAGAGAGAGAATCCCAAGCAGGCTCCACACTGTCATCGCAGAATCCAATGTGGGGCTTGAACTCACAAACTCGTGAGATCCTGACCTGAGCTGAAAATCAAGAGTCAGATGCTTAACCAGCTGAACCACCCAGGTGCCCCCGGAAAGATGCATTTTAAGACAGGACCAGGGGGGCCTGGGTGGCTCAGTCGGTTAAGCATCTGACTCTTGATTTCAGCTCAGGTCAGGATCTCACGAGTTTGTGAGTTCAAGCCCCACATCTGGCTCCTTGCACTGACAGTGTGGAGCCTATTTCGAATTCTCTCTCTCTCTCCCTGCCCTTCCTGCACATGCTTTTTCTCTCTCTCTAAATACATAAATAAAGTTAAAATTTTTTTTGATTAAAAAAATAAGACCGGACCAGAGGTTGGATGAGTGACTTAAGCCTACACAGCATTATCACTATTGGGATTCCCAGAAAGAATGCCAGGCTGGTCTAGAAGACGCCAGGGGCAAGTGGATCTTGCATTGGGCCTTGAAGCAGAGAAAAAAGGAGATGACGTTCCAAGGAAGAGGCTCAGTGATGGCAAAGTGGGGGCTGGGAATGAGGCCGGCATGTGCGGTTGGAGGAACCAACACAGCAGGCTTTGTCTTTGGGGAATTAGCCCCTCGTCCTGTAGACGAAGCCCCACGGTGTGAAGGCAGCCTCTGCCGTCCCCCCTGGCAGCACCCAGGCTGGGCCAGAGGCAGAGTTCCTGCTCTCGCCTCGTTGGTATCAGTTTGCCCCCTCTGTCTGGGTCCACCTGCCAGGGCCAAGAATGCCTCAGGGGATTCAAAAACACCTTGGCTTCATTCCCGATCCTGGGAAAGGCCAGTGCGGACAGATGACCTGACACCGTGCCCACTGCCCTCACCATGACTGTCCCCGTCCCGCAAGTGTGGCTCTGCCGCGATCAGACTCCTTTACTTGGGCAGTCGATAGAACCTAGCACCACCTGCTCCTGGTCACACTGTACATGCTCATTATCAGAACTTTAGAAATGATAGAAGCACTTTAAGAAGAAAAGAACCAACACCTTCGTCTCCAACCCAGAAAGAACCTCAGCCATCATTTGGCCATGTACGTCCTTCCAACCTTTTCCTATGCGTGCAGTTTTGACAAAGTCAGAATTTGTGCCACATGAGGCAGACTTCTCAATTGGCCTCGGGGTGCCTGGGCGGCTCAGTCGGTTAAGTGCCTGACTTGGACTCAGGTCATGATCTCGTGGTTTGTGAGTTTGAGCCCCGCACCAGGCTCTTTGCTGTCGGCGTGGAACCCATTTGGATCCTCTGTCCCCCTCTCTGTCTCTGCCCCTCCTCTGCTCATTCTCATATTCTCTCTCTCTCTCTCTCTCTCTCTCTCTCTCTCTCAAAAATAAACATTTAAAAATCAAATAGAATGGCCTCACTGATCCCCACCTCCTGGAAGTCAAGCCTTTGTGTGATGCCCTCCCTTTGAGTGTGAGCTCAACCCAATGACTTGCTTGTAAGGAGGAGAATGTGGCAAAAGTCAGAGTGTCAAGTTTGAGATGAGGGTCCATCTTTTCTTAATTTTTTATCTTTATTTATTTTTGAGAGTGAGACAGAGCGCAAGCAGGGGAGGGACAGAGAGAGGGAGACAGAATCTGAAGCAGGCTCCAGGCTCCGAGCTGTCGGCACAGAGCCCGACGCGGGGCTTGAACCCACGGACCGTGAGATCATGACCTGAGCCAAAGTTGGACGCCCAACCGACCGAGCCACCCAGACGCCCCAAGATGAGGGTCCATCTTCCTGGCACTCATTCTCTCCGGCTCTCGTCACAGGCTGTGCTGATAGGAAGGACCACTTGGCAACGAACCAATGACAGCGTCTCCAACCTTATGGTCCTGAATCCTACCAACAACCACACGGGTCAGCCTGCAAGCAGATCCTGCCACGGTAGAGTCTCCAACTAAGACCGCAGCCCCTATACGGCTTTGCGAGAAACTCAGAACAGGTGGACCAGCGCCACGGTTCAGGTTCCTGACGCACACAAAGTGTGAGATAATAAGTGTACATTGTTGGGGCCCCTGGGTGGCTCAGTCGGTTGAGCATCTGACTCTTGGTTTTGGCTCAGGTCATGATCTCATAGTCGTGAGATCGAGCCCCATGTCAGGATCCACGCTGGATGTGGAGATTTTCTCTCCCTCTCCTTCTGCCCCTCCCCCATGCGTGTGCATGCACACTTGCACACTCTCTCAACAAAAAGAGCACTTCTTTAAAAAAAAACGTTCAAAAAATGAAATAAATGTGCATTGTTTTAAGCCACTGTATCTTGAAATCATGTCATACAGCAATATACAACTAATAAATTATGTATATAATTTTATAAACTAATCTTAAAGGCTGACATGACCACATTAGCATTCTCTTTCTTTATCATATCTCTCTACAAACATCATGCTTGCTTGTTGCTTAATGCTTCATCCATAATTTGTTTAACCATCCTATGGTGGGTCCTTTGAATTATCTTCTGGTTTTCACTGTGCAGTCAACATTGTTATGCTGAAAGCATCAACTATAAGACAATCTCCTCAGAACATAAGTCCATAAGAATTACTGTGTCTGAGAGCATGATATACACCATTTAGCAGTAGGACTTATGACAAACTCCCCACCCTACCTCTTTAAGGTACAGTTTATCCTTTTAAATCCTGGGTCTATACACCAGACTACTCGACAAAGTTGCCATAAGGTCAGGCTGAGAGCCAAGGATTTGGCTGGGGTCAGAGGTTAATATCTTAGAGAAGCCATAAAACAAGAGGTTCAGGTTCAATTTTCCTTTCCAGAGCATTTGGTCCTGGAGGAGATTGAGGGTACACCTTCTAGATTCTGTTTACTACAAACTCAATGTCTAAGCAAACCCCTTCTTCTGTCTCTCGGGGTTCCCATTTATCACTGTGTGACTTTGGACAAGTACTTAACCTCTCTGTGCCCCCGTGTTCTCATATGTAAAAGTGGGGATTAAAAATAATACCCACGTCATAGTATTGTGGGAGAATTAGATGATTTAAAATATGTAAAGTGCAGGGCACCTGGGTGGCTTAGCCGGTTGAGCGTCTGACCCTTGATATTGGCTCAGGTTGTGATCTTGGTGTTGGGAGATCAAGCCCGCGTCGGGCTCCATGCAGCCTGCTTGGGATGTTCTCTGTCGCCCTCTCTCTGCCTGTCCCCCACTCATGCACTCTCTCAAAATAAATAAACATTTAAAAAATAAGGGGCACCTTGGTGGCTTAGTCGGTTAGGCGTCTGACTTCGGCTCAGGTCATGATCTCATGGTTTACGAGTTTGAGCCCCGCGTCGGGCTCCGTGCTGACAGCTCGCAGCCTGGAGCCTGCTTCAGATTCTGTGTCTCCCTCTCTCTCTGCCCCTCCCCTGCTCATGCTCTGTCTCTCTCAAAAGTAAATAAGATTTTTTTTAAATGTTCTAATAAAATAAAATATGCAAAGTGCTTAGAAAAGTGTTGTATATAGTGCTATTGTGTGCGTGCTCTCCTTCTCCGAGGAGAGCGAGGTGATGAAGAGTTGAGCAGACCCGGCTTTAAATTCTGCTGATTATGAGCTGTGTGACCTTAGACGAATGACTTAGCCTTTCAGAGATTTGATTTGTGGATTAGCCATGAAGCTAACGAAGCTTTCGGAACCCTCATCTGCCAAGGTTCTGTACCTCATTTCGTACAATGTTTAGAATTGTATCATTGCAATTTACATGTAATTTGCAAGTGTGTAATTACAGAAGAGGGCCCCCAATTTTATAAGCTTCTGGGCCTCAAAAACCTGGGTTGATCCCTAAGAAAGGTGGTACCGTATGGGGTGGTTATAAAAATTGAACAAGGTAATGTGTTTAACGACTGAAGGTAGCATGTGGCACATAGAAAGTCCTGACTTGTAGATAGTAGCTCCTTCTTTGGAACATACGAAAATAGAACTTGCTTGCTTCTTTGTTGCAGGGGGAGGGGAGGCCTGTGTGGCTTAGTTGGTTACGCGTCCGACTTCAGCTCAAGTCATGATCTCAGGGTTCATGCGTTTGAGCCCCTTATCGGGCTGTGTGCTGAGAGCACAGAGCCCGCTTGGGATCCTCTGTCCCCCTCTCTCTCTGCCCCTTCCCCTGCTCATGCTTGCTCTCTCTCTCAAAAATAAGCACCAAGAACTGGCTTTCTTCCTTTTCTTCGTTCATACACGTAACCGCTTCAAGAAACTTCATCTACAAAAACCAAATTTTAGAAACTAAAGCAGAGGCTGATCATTCTAGTTGTAAGTTGACTCACTGACGTTACTTCCTTTGTTTTTTTGAGTAATCTCTATGCCCAGTGGAGGGCTTGAATTCAGGACCCCGAGATCGAGTCATGCGTTCCTTGTGCTGCGTCAGCCAGGCACCCCTCTGGCTTGACATTTTTAGTTGATGTCTGAAAAGCAGGGATCCGTCCGCTGGCCAACCAAACATAGTCACTGAGACACAGGAAGTGCTTGGAAATCCTGAGAGGACGTCCCTGCGGAGAACAGAGGAATAAACACGCCTGGTACCCTGTGCGGCTAAACTTCATTGCCAAAGCTGGAAGAGGAGGGGGGTGGGTGGCCACACCCTCCCAAACCTAGATGACGGGACTCTGCCTTGTTTTTGTTTTTTGTAAACATCCAGATGACTTCCTCCTCTTTCTTTCATTAAAAAAAAAAACAAAACAATTTTTTTTTAAGACAGTAATGAAGGAAAGAACCAAAGCAGGTAGGCGTCCCTCTCGGCAAAGCCCCTGGTGATAACACAAGACGATAACGAGGAGGTTGAGACCAGGTAAATAAAGCCAGCGGTAAACAACAGTAAAAGGACCAGGGGCTGGTGGAATGTGGGAGGGAGAGGATCCAAGACGGGGGCAGCCAGGCAGTGAGTCAGCCTGGAGGCTTGGCTGTCCCTCCTCCCCGCGGCCCCTTGGGGAGGCAGGGCTCAGACCAGGGACACGCCTGATAAGCCCGGTCAGAATCCAAAGGCCCCAGAATCCCCTCCTGGATCTGGTGTTCTCTCTCCCTCCGTGACTGTGGCTCCGTCCTCCACATCCAGCCACCCCTTGCTTGTGATTCCAGCCTCTTGTATCCTAAAACAGAGCCTGTGTAAAGGACCCATCTCTTTCAACCAGGGGCGTTTCATACCTGGCACCCGGTGGCTCGTGTGGCCACCTCCTCACATGCCTACATGACCTTGGCTGCACCCGCATTTTCTAGACCAGACGGATCCCCCCCAAGTAATGATTCTAAGCCCTGGCAGTTCTGGGTAACAGAGTGGCAAGGGCACCGATGCCTCAGACTTGCACGGTGTTCTCCCTTGTGTGACTTTGACAGTCATGTAAATTCTTCCCTCGGTGCCATAAAATGGGGGGAGTGATAGCCACGTGGCCCGCCTTACTTGAGGGTCGTGAGGAGGAAGTGAGCTGCTGTGTGGGAAAGTGCCTTGCAAAAGGGAAGCTATGTAAGAAAGCTAGATCGTGGTAATAAACTTGGGAGATTTCCAGTCCCAGCCTGATGTGGCACATTCTCCTTCCGTGTCCTGCAGCGACCTGGAAATGCTGCCTGGGCCCTTTCCCCAACCCCCGGGGTCCGTCTGTACGTCCCAGGCCAGTGCTCAGAGAGGTCTCCTCAGTGCCAGCTTGGACAGTGCCTGGGCCTTGTGAGCGTGTCTCACTGACTGCCCTCTCCCCGGGACCGATCTCCTCCACGTCTCCCGCTTCCTGTTGATATCCAGCCCAGGACAGGAGCCACCAGGACAGGAGGCAAGTCCCTGATGGCCGAGCATCCTCCGGGAAAGTGAGAACTCCATCTCCTCAAGTGTGGCAGGCGAAGGAGAAGTTCTATTGTTGAAAAGTTTGGGAAATTCTGCTGACCCAGATTCAACCTTCTCTTTCCCTTCCCTTCCCTGCCCATCAAGGAGATAAACAGTAACCTGCGGGGGTGGGACAACACAGTGACTAAGGGAGTAGTTGGGGGGTTTTAGTTTGCCCCTCCAGTCACCCTCTGTTTTGGGGATGTTTTAAAGGCAATTTTCAAATACATGGAAGTAAAGTAAATAGTAAAATAAACCCTTCGGATCACCTCCAACAATTATCGATAATTAAGAACATGAAGGGGGGTGCCTGGGTGGCTCAGTCAATTAAGCGTCCGACTTCAGCCCAGGTCATGATCTCACAGTTCGTGGGTTCGAGCACCGCGTCGGGCTCTGTGCTGACAGCACAGCCTGCTTCGGATTCCGTGTCTCCCTCTCTGCCCCTCTCTTGCTCGCACTCTGTCTCTTTCTCTCCCCAAAATAAATAAATAAAAAAGAACATGAAGGGGGAGAGATTTAAGGACGAATTCCACGGCCCGAATTCCAGTCTGACCACCAATTAGTGCTGACACGCCGGGCAAGTTTGATCTTTCTAAGCCTGTTCCCTCCCGCATTAAGTGGGAATGATAACTGGGAATAATCACCTTGATAACTCCTCGTTCTTGAGGCGTAAATGAAATAGTAAATGAGATAGGGTAGCCCTAAGGCACTAGCTGAACGTCCCCAACAAGGAACGTGCTCGGTCATTAGTGATAATCATTGCCAGAGACCATGTGCTAGAGGCTAGGAGTGTGGGCGGGGGCAGGCCGCCCCAAGATGGGCCACTTTGGCAGGAACGTTACTTTGAGTCAAAAGCAATCAAAACCGCCCAGGTTCAGGAAAAGCTCTTCACCTCCCCCACAAAGGCCTGCTTGTACCAGGAAGAGGGCTATTAACAGAAATTCCTGTTTACCCAAGAAACACGTCTGTGTAATAGGGCAACCTTTGTTTAGCAAACAACTTCTCTCACCTTCCTGCTAATGCTCTTCCTCCCCCAGACCCCCACCCCTCTCCTTAGCTCAAATAAGCATCATGTTGCCTGCCTTTGGAATTGACGTGTCCCTGTGGATTCGCCCTATGTGTGCTATGAAATTTGATTTTCTCCTGTTAATCTGTCTCCTATCAATTTGATTCTTAGTCCAGCTAGAAGGACCTCGAAGGGCGGAGAAAACTGTTCCTCCCCAACAGGGTTCTGGGGCCAGACTGCCTGTGTTTGAATCCCAGCTCAGTTTCTAGCTGTGTGACCTTGGATAAGTTGCTGGCCCTCTCTGTGCCCCAGTATGTTAACAGCATTACCTACCTCCTGGGTGTTTTGTTAGGCATGTGCAAGTATAGCATAGGGAACAGCATTTGGCCCATGGTAAGGGCTCCATAAAGGTTGACTTTGGCACTGTTTACACAACCTGTTGAACTTCACTTCTTTTGGCATTTTGTACATTCCGCTCACACCTATACGCATCCTCTTTCAGAAGTGGAATCTCAGAGTAATCTTTGGGAAAGTCTGGAAGAAGGAAAGAAGGAACGTCTCAGGAGTCTCCCTTCCACTGGACCATGCCACTGAGGCCCCTGCCATTTTCCTAGCAGAAATATCAGACCCACGGGCCTAACTAAGAGTTACATGTTCTGATTTCTTGCTCTTTATGTGGGTCACAGATTTTTCACAGGGCATTCAGAAATGCTTTTAGGTTAAGTCGACACAACCTTGAAAAGCTGGAGTCATAAACCAGGAGAGGCTTCACAGAGTTCTCTGTCCCCCAATAGCTGAACAAAAAGAATCTCATTTCTTGAAACCTTTAAAATGCTGCCTGACCCTTCACAGAGCCCCGTCACCTGGAAACCCTGGAGTAGCATCCGGGGACAAGTCCGTTTCGTTATTCTCCCCTCATGGAGCAGACACTCACCAGGTATCCCGCGGGTGCCAGGCCCAGGATGAGGGGACAGGGCGTGCCCACTTTTCTCTGGGGGGAGGGACCCTCAGCTGGTCACTTACCACATCTGGGCTTTCTTTTTTTGATAGGGTACACCCAGATGATATCCAGAGTCCCTTGCAAACGTTGCCTTTTGTGATTATGTAATTCTATTTTTTTTAACGTTTATTTATTTTTGAGAGAGAGAGATGTGCACGGGGGGAGGGCAGAGAGACAGAGGGAGACGCAAAATCGGAAACAGGCTCCAGGCTCCGAGCGGTCAGCACAGAGCCTGACGTGGGGCCGGAACTTACAAACCATGAGGTCATGACCTGAGCCAAAGTTGGACGCTTAACCGACTGAGCCACCCAGGCACCCCTGTAACTCTATTTTTGACGTGACATGCTACTATTCGAACGATCTGATTCTTTTGCCCAAAGGGGGAGTGGGAGAGAGAAACTGGGGGGCCTGTGGCTTCTGGAGATGGGGGTTCACCTCTCGGCCCCCATCTGCCCACACCACCTCGTGCATCCAGATATTTACAGAGGTGGAAACCACAGTTTTTTCGCAGCTTTCAGACGGTGTGGCCAGCTCATCCCATCTGACCCCCTGTTTTGTTTATTGAGGGAAAACACCAAAAAACCCTACTACCAGGGTCACAGACAGGCCGAACCCATGACCTCAGGGAAGGCAGTGACCTGGGCCTGTGCCAAGAGGAAATCGCAGTGGCCTGAGGAGGGCTGGGCCTTCTGCTGATGCCGCAGACAGAATACCATGAACTGGCAGGAGACCTTCTGAGCCCACGTCCTGACCTCTTCACCCCACTGCCTGCTTCTACAGTTGTGCTCCCATGGACTCCTCGCAGGGAAATGACTTTCTTTACTCTCCGTTGGATTAATTAAAGAATGCAGTTGGGATGCCTGGGTGGCTCAGTCGATTGAGTGTCCGCCTCTTGGTTTCAGCTCAGGTCACGATCTCACGATTGGTGGGATCGAGCCCCAAATCGGGCTCTGCACTGACAGCACAGAGCCTGCTTGGGACTCTCTCTCCCTCTCCCTCTGCCCCTCCCCCAATCACACGTTTTCTTTTTCTCTCAAAATAAGGAAATAAACACTAAAAAAAAAAAAAAACGAGTTTAGGGGCACCTGGGTGGCTCAGTCGGTTAAACATCCAGCTTCAGCTCAGGTCATGATCTCAGAGTTTGTGAGTTTGAGCCCCGCATCGGGCTCTGTGCTGTCAGGGCAGAGCACATTTCAGATCTCTCTCTCTCTCTCTCTCTCTCTCTGCCCCTCCCCCACTTGTGCATGTGTGTGTGCACTCTCAAACTTAAAAAAAAATGAAAATAAATAAATAAATAGATAAATAAATAAAAACAAGCTGTTAAGAAGGGCAGTTGTCACTCTGGAAAGAAAGCTGACCAGGGGTGGTAGGTTGAATCATGGTCCCCATTATCCACCGTCCCTTCCAATAAGAGGAAAATTGGTCCCTACCGTGAGACGTGTGGCACCTCCCTGAGGACAGACCCTTTTCCACCCCCTTGGCATGCCCGGCCATGTGATTCAGTATGCCCTGCGACATGAAGGCGGAAATAGCCGAGGCGGCTCTGAGCAGAAGCTTTAAGAGCCATTGCACATCTCCTCCAGAGGTCTTACCCTTTCCTTCTGCCTTGAGAGTACGGGGTTCCAGACAGCGGCTCCTCCTTCAAACCGGGTCCTGGACTGGGGAGTCACACCTGCAGCCACCGACATTTAATGGGACTGAGAAACGGGCCACGCTTGTTCTGCACCACTGAGATTTGGGAATCGTTTCCTACTGCGTCATGACCTCACAGAGGCTAATCCAGCAGTGTTGCCCAAGATGGCGTCATGGCATCCCTATTTTTCTCTCCTGCCTATTCAGGTTAAAATCTGAACACTGACGATACCAAAATAAAAAAGCTTTTGCACAGCAAAGGAAAACTATCAACAAAATGAAAACGCAACCAACGAAATGGGAGAAGATATTCACAGATGATATACCCTATGAAGGGTTAACATGTATGTTGATGTTATTAATATGTTATTAATATATATCAACGTTGGGGCGCCTGGGTGGCGCAGTCGGTTAAGCGTCCGACTTCAGCCAGGTCACGATCTCGCGGCCCTTGAGTTCGAGCCCCGCGTCGGGCTCTGGGCTGATGGCTCGGAGCCTGGAGCCTGTTTCCGATTCTGTGTCTCCCTCTCTCTCTGCCCCTCCCCCATTCATGCTCTGTCTCTCTCTGTCCCAAAAATAAATAAAAACGTTGAAAAAAAAATTAAAAAAAAATCAATGTTAATGTTATTAATATATAATTATATTTATATTACTATGTATAACCAAAATAGATAAATAACTTCTACAACTCAGCACCAAAGACACAAATAATCTGACTAAAACCACAGGCAGAGGACCTGAATAGACATTTTCCCAAAGAAAACAGAGATGACCAACAGACACATGAAAAGATGCTCAACATCAGGGAAATGCAAGTCAAAACCACAGCGATGTCACCTCACACCTGTGAGAATGGCTAAAATTAAAAAAAAGACAAGGAACAAGTGTTAGCAAGAATGTGGAGACAGAGGAACCCTCATGTACTATCATCGGTGGGAATGCAAACTGGTGCAGCCGCTGTGGAAAACAGTATGGAGGTAACTCAAAAAGTGGAAAATAGAATTCCCCTACGATCCAGTAATGACACACTACTATATTTGCCCAAAGAATGCGAAAACACTAACTCAAAAGGATATATGCACGCCTATTTTACTGCAGCATTATTCACAACAGCCAAGATATGGAAACAACCCAAGTGTCTGCTGATAGATGAGTGGGTAAAGAAGATGTGGTGTGTGCATAATGGAATATTACTCGGCCATAAAAAAGAAGATCTTGCCATTTGCAACAACATGATAGACCTAGAGAGTATAATGCTCAATGAAATAAGTCAGAGAAAGCCAAATACCATGGGATTTAACTTATATGTGGAACCTAAAAAAAACAAATAAGAAGGAAAGAAGTAGGGAAGGGAAGGAAGGAAGGAAGGAAGGAAGGAACCTAAAAACAAGGAAGGAGGGAAGGGAACAGAGAAAGAAAGGAAGGAAGAAAGGAAGAAAGAGAAGGAAGGAAGGAAGAAAAAAAGAAAAGGAGAAAGACCCATAAATACAGAGAACAAACTGGTGGTTGCCGGGGGGGGGGGGGCTGTGGAATGGGTAAAACAGGAGAAGGGGATTTGAACAGAAAAAATTTAACCCCCCCCCCCAAAAAAAAAATCTCTGAGTCCCCATTCCATCATTATCTCACCCCTGGTTGGACAGCACTGGTCATAGGAGAGCATCAGGACTTGTGCGAAATCAACTCTAACCAGTAGCTAAACCTCAGGAAACCGCCAGCCGTCGATTCAAAACGGTGAGTCATGTGAAGGCAGCGCTCTTTCCCACTCCGCAGGATTCTCTGCTCTCTTGGGATATAAACAACACAAAATGTGGTCGTTCTGTTTCCCATCTTCCCGACTGCAGTGGCCCTGGGCTGGCCGCCCCCAGACCAGCCACAATGGCATATTGGTTATTTTGGATTTAAGTTACTTAAGGAACAGTCCGTGCGGGAACAACACCCTGACTCCCCTTCACCTCCAGATGAAAGAAACAATCTCCCGAGTGAAAGGTACTTCGCTCCACAAGGAGGTAGACAAACGTCTGTACCATCAGAGAAGGGGAATGCAGAGCTGAAGTCCACATACACAGACCTTTTTACTTTTACTAATTTACCATCCCAGGCCAAATTCTGTTTAGATTTCCATTTTTGTTTTTTAAGAGAGAGAAAGGGAGAGAGAGAATCCCAATTAGGCCCCATGCCGTCAGCACAGAGCCTGATGCAGGGCTCGATCTCACGATCCATGAGATCGTGGCCTGAGCCAAAATGAAGAGCCAGATGCTTAACCAACCAGGCCACCCAGGCACCCCTAGAGTTCCTTATTAATTGAAGCTTCTAAACATAAGGGGTTTGGAGTTGTTGCTTTGTTCGTTTTTACCCTGTCGATTTCTCACAGGGTGTTGTTTCTCTAGAAAGTATAAAAGCTGTTTTCCTTGGAAGCACCTGGTTGGTTCTGTCCAGAGCATGCAACTCTTGATCTTGGGGTTGTGAGTTCAAGCCCCATATTGGGCCTTGACCTTACTTTAAAAAAAGAAAAGAGTGGGGGCACCCGGGTGGCTCAGTCGGTGAAGCATCCAACTCTTGGTTTCAGCTCAGGTCATGATCTCTCAGTTCATGAGTTCAAGCCCTGACTCAGGCTCTGCACTGACAGTGGCTGGCTCTCTCTCTCTCTCTCTCTCTCTGTCTCTCTCAAAATAAAAATAAACATTAAAAAAAAAAAAAGGCTGGGGCGCCTGGGTGGCTTGGTCGGTTAAGCGTCCGACTTCGGCTCAGGTCACGATCTCGCAGTCTGTGAGTTCGAGCCCCGCGTCAGGCTCTGGGCTGATGGCTCAGAGCCTGGAGCCTGTTTCAGATTCTGTGTCTCCCTCTCTCTCTGCCCCTCGCCCGTTCATGCTCTGTCTCTCTCTGTCTCAAAAATAAATAAACGTTAAAAAAAAATTTTTTTTTAAAAAAAGGCTGCCCGCCTTGATCATCTCTTTGGGTCTCAGTTTCGTCATTGTGTCCACGGTGCTTAAGTTTTATGTGTCAATTTAGCTAGGCCGTAGTACCCCCTTATTTAATCAAACATGAACCGAGGTGTGGCCGTGAAGGTGCTTTGTGGACGCGCTGACTTCCAGTAAAGGATAGGGTCCAAGAGCGAAAACTGAGGTTTTCTGGGAAGGGAAATTCTGCAGCACCACTTTCTGCCCAGATTCCCAGCCGGCCCTACAGCTTTCATACTCAGCAACCTGGTCCTTAAAATCTCTCTCCGTCTCTTTCCCATTCCTCCCCCTCTAGAACCAATCCAGGTTTTGCTGTAATCCTGGGAAGTGACCTGTTCTCACGGTCTGTGGGGCTTCTGGGACTGGGGCCCCTGGTCTCAGCAGGTACTATTCACACTGGGGGAGATGAGGGGGTCTTTGAGATGGGGGTGCTCCTCCTGACCAGCTCTGCACAGAGTGAGGCTGGGGAGCCCCTCCCCCTCTTCCCTGCCCCCCCACCCCTGCATTGCCCCCACAGCAAGCAGGCCATCCTTTGCTGACTTCTTTTCCCCTTTAAATTTGTCCTTCAATGTAACTTCAGCAGCATAAAAGCAAGTCTCTTGATCAAAGACTTATCGGCAGCCTTTATCCTTTTGGAGATGACCTATCCCTGCAGTCTCCGTTCTTTTTTTCTGTCTTTCCCGCCCTGCCCCACCCCCGATTCCCTCTCTCCCTCACTCTTTCCTCACATTTTCTCTCATTCACACAAAAGTGAGGACAATCAACATAGTGGGACCGAGAAGCTGAGTGCCCTGGGAGGTAATTATAAAGGGCAAGGGCAAAGGGGTGCCTGGGTGGCTCAGTCGGTTAAGCATCTGACTTCAGCTCAGGTCATGATCTCGGGGTTTGTCTGTCTCCCTCGCTCTCTGCCCCTCCCCCGCTCGTGCTCTCTGTCTCAAAAATGAATACACATTAAAAAAAAGGGGAGGGGGCACCTGGGTAGCTCAGTCAGTTAAGTGTCCGACTTCGGCTCAGATCATGATCTCGCAGTCTGAGTTTGAGCCCCGCATCGGGCTCTGTACTGACAGCTCAGAGCCTGGAGCCTGTTTCAGATTCTGGGTCTCCCTCTCTCTCTCTGACCCTCCCCCGTTCATACTCTGTCTCTCTGTCTCAAAAATAAATGAACGTTAAAAAAAAAAAGAAAAACAGAACAAAGGCAGGAAACAAGCCAGCCCCGTGGCTTGGAAGGACAGGGACGGGCACAAGTGTAGGAGACACTCCAGAGACCCAGTGGGCAGAACCCGGGGCCTGGCAGTGTCTGAGAGCCTGGTCGGCTGGTGAAGCCATTTACTGACACAGGAGACAAAGGATACGAAGAGTGCTGGTGAAGGGGTCGTGTGGTACAGTGGTTTCTGATAAGAGTACACGTTTGGTTCTCACGGGTCCTGGCATCAAGCTCCTAAAACCCTTGGAATTTCCTAAGAAATGACAGCAATCAAGTTTCCCTTTGTTATTCATGGCAACAGGCTTTCCATCACACAAGTTTATGTTAATGAGTGACTTCTGGAAAGCCCCTGGGGTTCGGAAGGCTGGTAGCCAAGTTCAAACCTAAAGGAGAGAGTTCAAACTTTGAGCCCCACTTGCCCACCTCTGGGGAAGGGAGAAGGGATGGTGACTGAGTTGAGTCACCTACGGCCAACGATTTAATCGAGTGCCTATGTAACGAAGCCTCCACAAAGACCCTCCAAAAGGATGGGTTAGTGAACAAGAACGTATCCAAGAGACAGGAGGGTGGTGAGGTCCGAACTCCACAGGGACAGACGCCCAGACACCTCACCTGTGTATCTCTGCAGCTGGCTGTTCCTTTATCCTTTGTGATAAACCGGTGATCCAGCAAATACGCTGTTTCCCTGAGTTCTGTGAGCCACACTAGGAAGAGGTCGTGGGAGGTGTCCCTTGAGGAAGGGGTCGTGGGAACCTCTGATTTAAACCGAAGGGTCAGGGGACGCCTGGGTAGCTCGGTCGGTTAAGTGTCCGACTTCAGCTCAGGTCACGATCTCACGGTCCGTGGGTTCGAGCCCCGCGTCGGGCTCTGGGCTGACAGCTCAGAGCCTGGAGCCTGTCTCAGATTCTGTGTCTCCCTCTCTCTGACCCTCCCCCGTTCATGCTCTGTCTCTCTGTCTCAAAAATAAATAAACGTTAAAAAAAAAATTAAAAATAAATAAAAATAAAAATAAACCGAAGGGTCAGAATCACGGGTAACAATCTGGACCTGTGACCGGCGATTGGTGTTTGGGGAGGGGCCAGTCTCTTGGGACTGAGTCCCTAACCTGTGGGATCTGATGCCATCTCGGGTTACACAGTGTCGGAACTGAGTTAATTGTGGGATATCCGGCTGGTGTCGCAGAATTGTTCAGGGTGGGGTCCCCCCACCCCCACAGACACACACATATCGGGTGACCAAAAGTGTCCGGAGTTAATGGTGGAGTAGTGACACTAGAGGAGCCACACAAGAGTGTTTTTTTCCTTACAGGTGGAGAAAGTGATTGCAGTTAAGATTTTTTTTTCCTTTTTAATTTATCGATTGATAGTGATCTCTATGCCCAAAGTGGGGCTCAAACTCCCAACCTCGAGATCAAAAGTCGCCTGCTGTACCGACTGAGCCAGCCAGGTGCCCCGATTGTGGTTAAGATTTTAAGGTGTCTGGGGCGCCTGGGTGCCTCAGTCGGTTAAGCATCCAACTCTTGGTTTAGGCTCAGGGCATGATCTCATGGTTCCGGAGTTCCAGCCCTGCATGGGGCTCTGTGCTGACATTGCAGAGCCTGCTTGGGATTCTCATTCTCTCTCTCTCTCTCTCTCTCTCTCTCTCTCTCTCTCCCTCCCTCCCTCCCTCCCTGCCTCTGCCCTGCTCCTGCTCTCTTTCTCTCAAAATAAATAAATAAACTTTTTAAAGATAATATAAAACATTAAAAAAGATTTTAAGTTAACTATGAGACAGCTGTGTGAACGGAGCAGGTGCAAGGAAATCTGGGGCTGAAGCTCAGGAGAGTTGTGCAGAAGGTATGTGTGGACACAAAATACAGGACAGGGAGGGAGAGGTATAGCTGTGGGGGTGGGTGTGATCGGCCAGAGAAGAAGTCTCTTGAGTGACAGGAGGCCTTGGGGCTGGCTGCTGGGGACATTCCGGGCACTGAGAAGACCAGCAAATTAAGAGGTACCAGGAAAGAGGAAAAATAAGGGACAGGAGAGGCAGCCCATGTGGAAGTTCCAGGGAAGGAGAAGAAAGGAAACAGAGTGGAAAAAATAGAAGAAAATATCCATAAGCTGAAGAAAGGCCTGAATCTTCAGACTGAAACAAACCCCAAACCCAGTAAAACCCCTAGACACAGGCTGATGATATTATAGCTCTCTAAGGATAGAGAAAAACATGCTAAAAGTTTCTGGAGAGAGAAAATCAGGTCACCTGCAAGATAAATATCCAACTAGGCTTAAACTTCTCATCCGCAGTATCGGATTCTAGAATATAATTGAAACAATGCCGTCTAAAGTCTCAGGAAATGTTGTTTCGACCCTGGAATTGTATGCCCAGCCGAAAGATCGAATAAAAAATTTCTCAGATGCAGAAGAACCCAACATTGACTCCACACATGATTTTTCTGGGAAAAAAAAAAATCCAGGGACACACTGTAGCAAAATGAAAGGGGAATTTAGGAGAAGGAAACTGAAATCAATGGAGGAAGACAATATGGGGAGGAGGGGAGGGGAGCGGGAATCCCAGAGGGGCAGCTGTCCAGAGACCCGTAAATTAGTGGTTCAACTGGAGCAGGAAGTCAAAGAGTCACGTGAAGACTGCTTCCAGGGAGAAAGTGGATTCAAATCAACGGTGAGTATTAATCCGAGTATGATCTTCATTCTCCACCTCCATAAGAAAAGGGGGGCCAATGAAAGAAAAACTCTAGGAAAAACAAAAGAAAGTCAGGACCCACATATGAAGCAAGCTACCTTCTTTCCTTAAGTTTATTTTGAAAGAGAGCGCGCGCGCACATGCACAGGAAGTGGGGTTGGGGGGAGGGAAGGGGGGGAAGAGAGAATGAAAATTCCAAGCAGACTCCTCGACCTCAACACAGAGCCCAACACGTGGGGCTCGATTCCACAAACCATTAGATCGTGACCTGATCCAAAATCGAGAGTCAGACACTTAACTGAGCCACCCAGGGGCCCCTCTATGTATGTATGTATGTATGTATGTAAGATCTATGTTCGACATGGGGCCTGAACTCACAACCCTGAGATCAAGAGCTGCATGCTCCTCCAACTGAGCCATCCAGGTGCCCCAGACTTTTTACTTTTTAAATTAAGGTATAATGTACGTAAAGGAAAATGCTCAGACCTTACAAGGGCAACTTAGTCGGTTTGGACAAATGTGAACACTTAGTTAACATCATCCACTTACACTGCCAACGGGAGGAGAAACATTTCTATCACCCGAGGAAATTCCCTCGCGTCTCCTCCCCGTGGAGCCTCTCCACCCAAAAGCAACCACTGATCCAACACAAGCTAATACCGAGAACTAGACAGAGCATCATAAGCAAGAGTCCATCTGATCTTGATTCTTAGGACATCTCTTTCAAGCAACACAAGTGTAGTGGAAAGAAGTCCATGGACTTCTTGAGGGATCCGATAACAATTCTTTGTCCTAAAATTATAAATGATACTTCTGGCATTTATTTCCTGGAGTTGCTATAACAAAATTGCCATAAGCCTGGTGGCTTAAGAGAAATTTCTTCTCTCCCAGTCCTGGAGGCCAGAAATCTGAAATCAAGGTGTTGGCAAGGCCATGCTTCCTCCAAAGACTCATCTTTCTTTGCTTCTTCCAGCTTCTGGTGCCTTCAGGCATAATTCGGCATAAGTCATCACCTGGGAGGCCACCAGGTTGCTCGTCTGAGACGGGAAAAGCCAAGAGAGACGAGCTAAGAGTCAAAGCAACGCATTCAGGCAAAGTGCTTGTGGCTGTGTGCCTCCAATCTCCGTCTCCATGGCCATGTTGCTTTCTCCTCCTCCTCTGTGTCTGCTCTGTGGGTCCTTAAAAGGACACCTGTCATTAGAAACAGTGCTCGCCCAGAAAATCCAGGATGATCTCATCTCAAGATCCTTAGCTTAATTATATCTCTAAAGCTCCTTTTTCCAAATAAGGTCACATTTACAGGTTTCACACATGAATATATTTGGGGGGAGGGCCACCATTCAGCCCGCTATAATGGGTTCTCATTTTTTTTTTTAGTTTATTTATTTATTTTGAGAGAGAGAGAGAGAGGACAAGCAAGGGAAGCGCAGATAGAAGAAGAGACAGCATCCCAAGCAGTCTCTCTGCATCCCAAGCAGAGCCTAACACGGGGTCGAACTCACAAACTGTGAGATCATGACCTGAGCCGAAATGAGGAGTTGAATGCTTACCCGACTGAGCCACCCAGGCACCCCTGGTTTTCAATTTTTAAAGCCAACATCTGGACTGGTGTTGCCATTAGAAATAAAATGTGAACAGTGTATGTAATTTTAAATGTTCTAGTGGCCACATTACGAAAGTAAAAAGAAAGGGGATATTAGGGACTGAATGCTGGTGTCTCCCAAAATTCACATGTTGAAGCTTTGACCCTCAGTATAGCTTGGAGATGGGGCCTCTAGGAAGTAATTAGGTTGAACGAGGTTATAAGGGTAGGACTCTAATTCGACAGGATTGATCCTTTACGAGAGGAGAAGACACCAGTGCACTATTGATGAGAATGTAAATTGTGCAGCCACTGTGAAAACCAGTGGGGAAGAGTCTCGACAATTTTAAAATAGAGCTACCCTATGATCCAGCAATTCCATTTCTGAGTATTTACCCAAAGGAAATGAAATCAGTATCTCAAAGAGATACCCACACCCCCATGGTCACTGCAGCATTATTCACAATAGCCAGGACATGGAAACAACCTAAACGTTTGTCAACGGATGAATGGATAAAGATGTGTTGTGTATACACAATGGAATATTATTCAGCCATAAGGGAAAAAAAGGACATCCATGAGGCGCCCGGGTGGCTCAGTCAGTTGGGCATCTGACTCTTGGTTTTGGATCAGGTCATGACCTCACAGTTTGTGAGTTCGAGCCCTGCATCAGGCTCTGCACTGACAGCATGGAGCCTGCTTGACATTCTTCCTCCCTCTCTCTCTCTGCCCCTCCCCTGCTTGAGCTCACACTCTTTCTCTCAAAATAAATAAACTTAAAAAAAATTAAAAATGGATCAAAATCTAAACATAAGAGCTAAAATGATAAAACTCTTTAGAAGAAAACAGTAGTAAATTTTTGTGAACTTGGATTAAACAATGGTTTCTCATGTATGACAAAGCACAAGCAACAAAAGAAAAAACAGAAATTGGGCTTTATCAAAACCAGAAACTTTTGGTTTTCAAAAAGGCACTTCAAAAGACACTAACAAAAAAGTGACGCCTGGCTGGCTCAGTCGGTGGAGCGTGTGACTCTTGATCTCGAGGTTGTGAGTTTGAGCCCCACATTGAGTGTGGTAATTAATTAAAAATAAAATAGTTCTGGGGCGCCTGGGTGGCGCAGTCGGTTAAGCGTCCGACTTCAGCCAGGTCACAATCTCGCGGTCCGTGAGTTCGAGCCCCGCGTCAGGCTCTGGGCTGACGGCTCAGAGCCTGGAGCCTGTTTCCGATTCTGTGTCTCCCTCTCTCTCTGCCCCTCCCCCGTTCATGCTCTGTCTCTCTCTGTCCCAAAAATAAATAAACGTTGAAAAAAAAAATTAAAATAAAAAAAATAAAAGAAAATAAAATAGTTCTTAAAGTGAAAAACCTCACTGAATGGGAGAAAATACTTGCAAATTGCATGCCTGATAGCAGTCTAATATCCAAAATATAAAGAACTCTTTTTTTCTTTCTTTCTTTTTTTTTTTTTTTTTTAAGTAGGCTCCAAGCCCATCATGGAGCCCAACGCAGGGCTCAAATTCACAACCCTGAGATCAAGACCTGAGCTGAGATAGAGTAGGAGGCTCAGGGGCACCTGGGTGGCTCAGTCGGTTAAGCGTCCAACTTTGACTCAGGTCATGATCTCTCAGTTCATGGGTTCGAGCCCCGCGTCGGACTCTGTGCTGACAGCTCAGAGCCTGGAGCCTGCTTTGGATTCCGTGTGTCTCCTTCTCTCTCTCTGCCCCTCCCCCACTTGTGCTCTTTCTCTCTCTCAAAAATAAGTAAACATGGGGGAGGGATGTTCAACCGACTGAGCCACCCAGATGCCCCAGAATATAAAGAACGCTTATAACTCAACAACAAAAAGACAACCCAACTGGCATATGGGCAAAGGATTTGAATCAATTGATATTTCTCCAAAGAAGACCTCCACATGGCCAACAGGCACACGAAAAGATGTTCAACATCATCAGCCATTGGAGAACTGCAAACCCAAACCGCAGTGAGATGCCACTTTGCACCAACTAGGGTGGCTATCACCAAAAAGACGGACAATAAAAAGTGTTAGTGAGGATGTGAAGAAATTGGAACTCTCAGACATTGGAATGTGGGCAAATAAAATGGTGCAACCACTTTGGAAAACAGTCTGGAAGTTCCCCAAAAGCTTAAGCATAGAGTTATTATATGACCCAGCAAATCTACTCCTAAGGTCATACCCAAGAGAAATGAAAACATACGTTCATACAAAAACGTGCATACTGATGTGCACGACAGCATTACTCCTAACAGCCAAAAAAAATGGAAACAACCCAGATGTCCCTTGACTAATGAATGGATAAACAAAGTAGTATATCCACACAATGGAATACTATTCACCAACAAAAAGAAATAAAGTAATAATATGTGCTACGACACGCACAAGCCTTGAAAATAAATGAAAGAAGCCAGCCCCAAAAGGCCACATATTGTATGGTTCCATTCGTATGAAATGTCCAGAATCAGAAACCCATGGAAACAGAAGATAAATAGTTTCCAGGAGCTGAAAGGAGGCGGGAACAGAGTGCTGCTCTTGGGTACAGGGATTCTTTTTGGGGTGACCCAGCAGAGGCTCTGTACCCAGCAGAGGAGGTAATGGGATGGGCGCCTGGGTGGCTCGGTCGGTTAAACTTCCGACTTCGGCTCAGGTCATGATCTCATGGTTCATGGATTCCAGCCCCGTGTTGGGCTCTGTGCTGACAGCTCAGAGGCTGGAGCCTGCTTCGGATTATCTCTCTCTATCTCCCCCACTCTCTCTCTTCCCTGATCATAGCCTGCGTCTCTTTCTCTCTCAAAAATAAACAGTAAAAAAAAAAAAAAAAAAAAAAAAAAAAAAGCAATGGGGGTGGGTGCCTGTCTGGTTCTGTTGGTGAAGCATACGTTTGTGGATCTCGGGGTTGTGAGTTCGAGCCCCACGTTGGGTGTAGAGGAAAAAAAGAAGGCGATGGGTTCTACTGATGTAGAAGGCGGGGTGGAGTTGAGGATTTAATGAGGGATTGCGTCTCCACTGACCTTTCTAAGTGCAGGGGAGTCCCCTGGGGCGGACACCATCCCAGCCACGCTCTGCTGCCCAAAGGGCTCTTTGACGGCCAGGAATCCTTTCCTTGGCCCCTGCGGTGGGTCCCCTTGCCACGGACGACACCGAGGCGGCGTCGGAAAAAGACATGCTTCCAAGTGCTGGGCAAAATGTCTCTGCGGTCTCGGTGAATAGATTCTTTTGCCGTTTTCCCAGTAAGTGACTCACTCTGCTGGAGGCGACTCCGGGGGCACTTCCTGGACACCCACTCACCTGGAAAAACTGAGGTGGCTCCTGACCATAAGCGCGTCTCCCGCTGCCTGTAGCAGAGACAACACGCTCATTGTAGGGGGAAGTGGGTCCTTCTCCCCCACTCCTTCCTCACCCCTCCTTCCCCACTCGCACCCGATCCCCTCGGTGCCAGAGCCGGGACACAGAGCTGGCCCGGGGACTGGAGAACCGGCCAGGACAGAGGCCCAGCGGAGAATCGTAATGAAGCCCAGACGTCCCCGGGGGCTGCCGGAGCTCACCCGCAGGGACAGAGCTTCCCCGGCCTTTCCTGGTGGCGGAAATGGCCACAGCACGAGACTGGGCGGTGCGGGTCTGTTCCGCCTCCGTCCCCACGGGCCGCGCCTTGGTCCCCGAGGAGGTGGCCCCCTCTCTGCCCGGGGAGAGGCGGCGAGGAAAAGGCGTCGCCGGAAGTTGAGGCGTCCCCTCTTCCCCGGCGCCCCCTAGCGGCCACGCAGCCCCGCTGCTTTCTCCCCATCCTTCCCCTCCCCTCCCCTCCCCTCCCCTCCCCTGCCCTGCCCTGCCCTCCCAGCGCCCGAGCGGAGGGTTCCAGGGCGTCAGGGACCCTTCCTTGCAGGAGTCCAAACGCTTCCCCGGTGGTAGCCCGCCCTCGCACATCCGTCCCCAGCTCCCCGCCTACACCCACGACAGTACATGTGCTTTGAGTAGCCATTGCTTGAGGAAGTGCTTTTGAAAAATTGCACTTGCGTAAGTAAGCGGGTGAGTAAATTAGTAAGATGCTGCTTGCCCTCCGACGAGGCCCCTGCTGTACGTCTGGGTGTGCAGTGTGTGCTCAGCTCCCTGGTGTAATCCCGGGAGCTTCCCGGGGCCTCGGGGCGGGGACCCCTGTGTGACCGAACAGACAGTGGCCGCAGCCCCTGCTGTCAGGATGTAGGCTCTTCAGGCAGGTGTTCCGTTTCACCGGGAAAGTTCCAGAAGCTGCTGTCCTCTTCAGCCGGGGCTGGCTGAAATTCCCAAGGGAACGGGGATGCTGTGGGGCGTCCCGTGTACGCGCTGCTTCCAGGCCGGACCCCTAGGACTCTGGGTGGAAGGGTCTCTGTTGCCATGTGACCTCGTCGCCTGCGTGACTCAGTCTGTCAGCCATTCTGGCGTGTTGAAGGACGTTCCGGTGCATCAGGTCAGCGGGTTCCTCTCACGATGGGGCCACGACTGTCCTCGCAATCTCCAGCGTGTTGTGAGTGCCTACTGTGGGCAGAGGGCTTTTCAGAATTTTTGAAAAATAGAGATCAGCGTCCTTGTTCTCCAAAACATATAGTCTTATGGGAAGGAGGGTGATAACAGGAGTACATGTAAGAAAATAACTAAAATTCTGTTTAATTCCGGCCAAACCAGTTGAGCACTTGCGTGAGGAGTTGTACGATGCGTTGTCAAGGTGCTTTAGAAGAAGTTAGACTTGGGGCGCCTGGTGTCTCCGTCCATTAAGCGTGGGACTCTTGATTTCAGCGCAGGCCATGATCTCATGGTTCTCGAGTTCCAGCCCCCTGTCCGGCTCTGGGCTGACAGTGGGGAGCCTGCTTGGGATACCAAGGGTCAATGGTATAAAAGAGGATAAGGTTGTATCTATACTAACCTGGACTCATTTTGCTGTAAATTCTGGTAAGTCAACTCAAACTCACTGAACCAAATGATGGAATAGGTAGGAATGGGCTTCAGGAACAACTCGATCCAGGACTGAAATGCCAGGAAATCGCTCTCTCCCCTTCTCCCAAATCCCCCCAACCTCTGAGACTCTTTCTCTCTATGGCTGACAGGGAAGGGCTTTCTCTGCCCAGCAGGAAAATGGCCCCAGGCAGATCTGGACTCTTACCTTTGACTTTCTACCAAAGAGGAAAAGAATTCTTCCCATCTGGTTCCATTTGAAAGAAGAGAAACAAAAAACAGGAAAGGACTTCATGTGCCCACTTTTCTGCACAGAGTTGGGGGAGGGGGTAATTTTATTGGTAACCCATCTAGAACCAAATAGTTGGAGTGGGGAGAAATGTCTCCTGAAAGAAAATGGAATGGTGGTCTTGGGAAACACACCAAGGTAAACCAGTGTAAGCCATGTGATCATTTTTTTTCTGAAATAAGAGTCCACCGTTTTGTTTTTTAAATAATCTCTAGCTTGGGGCGCCTGGGTGGCTCAGTCAGTTAAGCGGCCGACTTTGGCTCAGGTCACAATCTCACTGTCCGTGAGTTCGAGCCCCGCATTGAGCTCTGTGCTGATGGCTCGGAGCCTGGAGCCTGTTTCAGATTCTGTGTCTCCCTCTCTCTGACCCTCCCCTGTTCATGCTCTGTTTCTCCCTGTCTCAAAAAATAAATAAATGTTAAAAAAAATTTTTTTTTAAATAATCTCTATCCCCAACGTGGGTCTCAAACTCACAATCCTGAGATCCAGAGTCCTATGCCTTACCAGCTGAGCCAGTCAGGTGTTACAAGGGCCTACAGTTTTTAGCCAATTGCCAAAGAGATCCCTAACCTAAAATCTTAGCTATAGAAGTAAACCTAGTGACCACTCAGTTCAACTGTCCCATTTTGTAGGAGGGAATACTGAGGTGCGGAGAGTTTGGGTGATTTGCCTAAGATCACACAACTATGGTAGGATTTCGTGTGGATTTGGTGTGGGTTGAGGAAGGGGATATGAGAGAAGAAGAGGTCCACACCTGGTCTGAATGTTAGAGTCCGAACAAACGTTGTTTAAATGATGATGGAGTACCGTAACAAGAGGGTTTGGGAGAAACTATACAATGAGGTGAGGCTTATTTTTAAAAAATCGAATTTAAAAAAAAACTCTAAAATCCACAAGGGCCTCTCTGGTTAAGTTCCAAGGCCTCCCAGTGTTTGTAATCTTTGAGGAATTTTTAAGAACGGGTGAGGCCCCACCTGACTGGGCAAATGTTGTTCTGACTTTCCAAAAGAGGAACAAGCATATTCTAAGAAGTGCAGGCTGGCAAACTGGACAAGGCTCCAGTGTGGGCTTGTTAAGAACAGGTTATGCCAGACAAGCCTCGTTTCCAGTTTTGAGTGAGTTCTCACCCTGGCAGGTCACTTAGGGGAATTCTCTAGACTCCAGGACTCCTGGCGTGTTAAATCTGAAAAGAACCTTTTGGATTTAAAAAGCCAGGGGGTGGCAGGGGTGCCTGGGTGGCTCAGTCGGTGAAGCATCCGACTTCAGCTCAGGTCATGATCTCGCGGTCCGTGGGTTCGAGCCCCGTGTCGAGCTCTGTGCTGACAGCTCAGAGCCTGGAGCCTGCTTCGGAGTCTGTGTCTCCTTCTCTCTCTGCCCCTCCCCCTCCCCCTCTCCCTCTCGCTCGCTCTCTCTCTCTCTCAAAAATAAATAAACATTAAAAAAATGCCAGGGGTGGCAAACTGCAACCCCCAGCTGAATTCAACCCTCAGACATTTTAAATAAATGGGGAGATTTTCCACTGACTCTGCCTTTCTGGCTTCATGATGACAGCTGTCCACGTTCCTGCCTGGCAAGGAGCATCGCTACCTTCAACGGATAAAGCATGTACATGCACACTGCAATTCACCCCAGGCTCCGCCGTTCCCTATTGCCTCACCCTTAGCCAGCTTCACTCACCTTTAGCCAGTCTATCTACTCCAGAGGGCATTTGAGGGTATGACCTAATCTACCGACATTCTTTTATAGAGACTTGGGGGAAAGAAGGGGGGTGGAAGAATCCCTGATTCCCCAGGAAAAGGCAATCTAGCATGGGCCCCTGTCCACCAGGTAAACGCCAGAGAAGCTACAGAAGCAGAGAGCAGCTTGGATTTGAGAAACACACCTAGAAACCTTGAGAGTTCCAAGGAAGACCAGCTAGGGTGTGTAGGGTGGTTGTTTGGGGGATTTGGGCACCAGCCTGGGGATACAACGACCTGATTGATACAGCAGTGGGAGGATAGAACGGAAGAGATTTTTTAATTTTTATTTTATGATTTTAATGTTTCTTTTTGAGACAGAGAGCACAAGCAGGGGAGGGGCGCAGAGAGAGGGAGACACGGAATCTGGAGCAGGCTCCAGGCTCTGAGTTGTCAGCACAGAGCCCAATGCGGGGCTCAAACCCGTGAACTGCGAGATCATGACCCGAGCTGAAGTCGGCTGTCTAACCGACTGAGCCACCCAGGCGCCCCTCTCTGGGTCTTTTTCTGCTCTTGGTTTTTTGTTGTGTTTTGTTTTGTTTTTTTTTAGATCCCACGTATAAGTGAAATCATGTGGTATTTGTCTTTCTCTAACTCATTTCGATTAGCATAATGCTCTCTAGGTCCATCCATGTCGTCACAGATGGCAAGATCTCATTCTTTTTTAAGGCTGAGTAATATGGAAAAGATCTTTTAAGTCTTTCTCTTTTTTTCCTTTTTTTTTTTTTTTTAATATTTATGTATTTTTGAGAGAGCGAGAGAGCGTGTGAGCGGGGGAGGGGCAGAGGGAAGGGGACAGAGGATCTGAAGCAGGCTCTGCCCTGATGGGAGCGAGCCTGATGTGGGGCCCGAACTCACGAACTGCGAGATCATGACCTGAGCTGACGTCACTCGCTCAACCGACTGTGTCACCCACGTGCCCCTTTTAAGTCTTTCTCTTGCTTCTTATCCACATCGATTGGGACGGTCATTGACACCCCACCGCCTCTGTGTGACAGAAGCTGGGAGCGATAGTTGGGGTTGCGGGTGTTGGTGGGGTAACATCAGGGCACCCCAGCGGCGCCCCGATAATGAAAACAGGTGTGAAATAGTGAATCAGGTGCACACTGACCAGATTCCTTCAGACACTCACTTCTCCCCATTTCTTCCTCTGGCCACCAGGGGGGGTAGCGTCCCACGGGGCACCTTCCCTCCTGCAGCTCTGCTTCTAAGAGTCAAGGGTGAATCCTTGGCTGGAGGCTTTGCTGGGTGGTCCAGCAACAAACCCGGAAGAGAGGACAGGGATCAGTGGTGACTGTGTGGTGCCTGGGGCTCTACGCCTGGCTTTATCCAAGCCTCTCTCCGTAAGTCACAGAGAGGTGCGACATCCCCAAAAGGCACGGACGTCCCCAAAGACCAGAGAACAAGGGTACAAGGGTGCATGGACCAAAATACCAGATACTGGAGGGGTACATCTTCCATTTAAAAAGGGACACACAGGGGCGCCTGGGTGGCTCAGTGGGTTAAGCGTCCGACTTCGGCTCAGGTCATGATCTCGTGGTTCGTGAGTTCAAGCCCCGTGTCAGGCTCTGTGCTGATGGCTCAGAGCCTGGAGCCTGTTTCAGATTCTGTGTCTCCCTCTCTCTCTGACCCTCCCCCGTTCATGCTGTCTCTCTCTGTCTCAAAAATAAATAAACGTTAAAAAAATTAAAAAAAAAAAAAAAAGGGACACACAGTGGGGGCGCCTGGGTGGCTTAGTCGGTCCAGCATCTGACTTCGGCTCAGGTCATGATCTTACGGTTCGTGAGTTCGAGCCCCGCGTCGGGCTCTGTGCTGACAGCTCGGAGCCTGGAGCCTGTTTCGGATTCTGTGTGTGTGTCTCTCTCTCTGCTCCTCCCCTGCTCATGCTCCGTCTCTCTCAAAAAATAAATAAACATTAAAAAAAATTGTAAAGGAATGCACACATCCAGAAAATGATACCAAATTTATATCACATGAAGCAAAATGAACAAGAATGTAAAATAACACGGGCACCCGGGTGGCTCAGTCAGTTGAGCATGTGACTTCGGCTCAGGTCATGATCTCATGGTTTATGAGTTCAAGCCCTCCATTGGGCTCACTAGTGTCAGCCCAGAGCCTGCTTTGGATCCTCTGTCTCCCTCTCTCTCTCTGCCCCTCCCCTGCTCATGCATTCTCTCTCAAAAATAAACCTAAAAAGAAGAGAATTTAAAGCAACCATCTTCAAAACATTAGGAGAGAATATTAGTACATGGGGTGGTTATAAAATATGTACATAAATTCTTTGATAAGCCTCTTTTGAAAAGGTGATTAATTCTTTCCTTGAGCGTGGGCTGAATGTACTGACTCACTGCTTATAAATAGACTGTAATGGAAGGGATGGTGTATGACTTCAGGACTAGGTCATAAAGGCACCATGGGTTCTTCCTTTCTCTCACACTCTTGAACCACTTGTTCTAGGAAAAGGCATCTGTCACGTCATGAGGACACTCAAGGAGCCCCATGGCGAGGTCCATGTAGCGAGGAACTCAGCCCTTCTTAACAGCAGCCAGGAAAAAACTGAGGCCTCCCGCCATTGGCCACTGAATGGACAATCTTGGAAATAGATCCCTCACCCCCAGTCAGGTCTTCAGATACTGTAGCCCTGGCTAACATCTTTGACTGCAACCTGATGAGAGATTATGAACCAGAACCACCCAGCCAAGCTGCTCCTAGATTTCTGACCCGCAGAAGCAACGATGACAAAAAGGCAGAGTTCTAGAAGATTGAAAACACAAAATTGGAAAGCTTGGATTATATAGAACTCTACAACCCAAATCAGAAGGTACACACATATGGGCACGTAGGCACTTTCGAGCACGTGTGGGATGTTTACAAAATGTTTCCTGTGTACGAAGCCAAGGAAGGAAACTTTAATAAACACCAAAGAATAGGATTCACACAGACTATGTTCTCTGATCAATAACAATTATAATGGGGGGGGGGTGAAATGGGGGAACTGTTTTGGTTTTGTTTTTAGATAAATTGAATTCAAAGAAAGAAGAAGGGAAGGAAAGAAGGAAGGAAAAAAAGAATGAGAGAGGAGAAAGAGAAAGAGGAAAGAAAGAAAAAGAAAGAAAAAGAGGGAGAGAGAATGGGAAGGAAGGGAAGGAGGGAGGGAGGGAGGGAGGGAGGACGGACATCTCTTTTATCACATTCCAACAATGTGATGTCATGGAAGGTGCCAGACTCTTATGGACCCCATCCTTCTGGCCACAGTTGATTGGTCTGGGGTGGAAACTGACCCAGATGGCCAGCCAATCAGCACCTTTCCCAGGAGTTTTTGAATTTCAGAGCGAGCAGAGCTGGTCTTTCTAGGGTGCACATGCAGTGAAAGAGAATGAAATTGATAATCAGACAGAAGCAGAGAAAAGGATGGTGAGAGTTTGGGTGGTTTTTCAAGTCCTTGGTTGCAGTTATTCTAAGTCCCAGCTGCCCCTTTGACCTCCTTAGGGTTTGACTATGTGACGTACCTCTACACCTTTCCAATCCTCCTTTTGTCTAACCTATTTACAGAACAAAAATAAAAACAAAACATATGCCTTTAAAAATAGAGTACCTTAAGGGGCCTGGGTGGCTCAGTGGGTAAAGCGTCCAACTCTTGATTTTGGCTCAGGTCACCATCTCATGGTTCGTGGGTTCGAGCCCTGAGTCAGGCTCTGCGCTGACGGTGTGGAGCCTGCTCAGGATTTTGTCTCCCTCTCTCTCTGTCCCTCCCCCACCATGAATGAAATACATACATACATACTTTTTTAAAAAACAGAGTACCTTTCCTGGCTGCATCAAAGACCTGGCAGCAAGGATTTGATGCCCTGTGCTGGTTCTGAGATAGACAGGGTTATATGCAAAGACCAGGGAGAAGCTTCTAAAAAAAAAAAAAAATCACAAAATGATGATTAAAAATCTCATATGTTTGGAAACAATAACCTACTATTTTAACACTCTTGGGTTTTATATATATATACAATATATATATTTTATATATATTATATATATTATATATATATATTTATATATATAATATATATAAATATTATAATATTTAGAACTAAATGACAATGAAAGCATTACATGTCAAACTCTGAACGGCATTGTTAAAACAGTGGTTGGAGACATAAATATATAGCTTTACTTACATTTACCACAGGACAAGAAAGATTTAAATGAGTAAACAGGGGTGCCTGGGTGGCTTAGTCAGTTAAGCGTCCAACTCTTGGTTTCAGCTCAGGTCATGATCTCACAGTTAATGGGACAGAGTCCCTAGTCGGGCTCTGTGCTGACGGTGCGGAGCCTGCTTGGGATTCTCTCTCTCTCTCTCCCTCTCCGGTCCTCCCACATCAATCAATCACTCTCTCTCTCTCTCTCTCTCAAAATAAATAGACTTTAAAATAAATGAATAAACATTTAGCTCAAGAAGTCAGAGAGCCAGCAATTGAGCAGACTTAAAGAAACAAGAAATAAAAGTAAAATTTTTGTCAAGATTGTATTTTTAAGTAGTCTCCGTACCCACTGTGGGGCTTGAACAGGACCCCAAGATCAAAAGTTGCATGCTCCACTGACTGAGCCAGCCAGGTGCCCCAAAATAAGCGTAAAATTTTCCATGAAATGGATGACAAAAGAAATACAGAGAATCAGTAAAAGCAAAATTTGGTTCTTTGAAAATATGTACAATTAACACTTGAACAGCACAGAATTGAAATGCGTGGGTCCACTTAAATGCAGATTTTTTTCTGTAAATACAATACTGTAAGTGTATTTTCCTTATGATTTTCTTAGTAACATTTTCTTTTTGCCCAGCTTATTTTATTGTAAGGATACAGTATATAATACATGTAACATACAAAAAAATGTGTTAATCGACTGTTTGGGTTATCAGGAAGCCTTCCAGCCAACAGTAGGCTATTTGTAGTTAAGTTTTGGGCAAGTCAAAAATTGTTCTCGGATTTCCACTGCTCAGGGGGTTGGCATCCCCTAATCCCTACATTGTTCAAGGGTCAAATGTATTAGTAAGAGAGACCTATGAGCTTATCAAGAGAAAAGATACAAATAAACAGCTACAGGCAGGCACCATAGATATGCTTTTAAAAATAAGCCCAGGGGCGCCTGGGAGGTTCAGTTGGTAGAACATTAAGAATACAACTCTTGGGGTGCCTGGGTGGCCTAGCTGGTTAAGCGTCTGACTTTAGCTCAGGTCATGATCTCCCAGTTTGTGGGTTTGAGCCCCGCGTCAGGCTCTGTGCTGACAGCTGACGGCTTCGAGCCTGGAGCCTGCTTCAGATTCTGTGTCACCCTTCTCCCTCTCTCTCTGCCCCTGCTTCAGATTCTGTGTCACCCTTCTCCCTCTCTCTCTGCCCCTCCCGCACTCTTTCTTTCTCTCTCTCTCTCTCTCTCTCTCTCTCAAAAATAAATAAAACATTTTTAAAAAATTGAAAAAGAGGGGCGCCTGGGTGGCTCAGTCGGTTGGGCGGCCGACTTCGGCTCAGGTCATGATCTCACGGTCCGTGGGTTCGAGCCCCGCGTCAGGCTCTGTGCTGACAGCTCAGAGCCTGGAGCCTGTTTTGGATTCTGTGTCTCCCTCTCTCTGACCCTCCCCCATTCATGCTCTGTCTCTCTCTCTCTCTCAAAAATAAATAAACGTTAAAAAGAAATTAAAAAAAAATTAAAAAAGAATACAACTCTTGATCTCAGGGTTGTGGGTTCGAGCCCCACATAGGGCATAGAGATTACTTAAAAATAAAATCTTAAAAAAATAAAAATGAAAATAAACCCACGTATGTATAAGAACTCAGTATATAGTAAGTAATCACCATATATTAATGCAGAAGGAATGGAGTATTTAATGAATTTTGCTGGGAAAACTGACTCCCTATATAGAGGAAAATAAGATTGCAATTGTTCCCTAACACTACATATAAAGCTGGAGATCCAATGGGTTTGATACCTAAATTTGAAATGGAAATAATAAAGCATAAAAATGATAATATAGGGGAATTCAGGGATTGGGGGGAATTTGTAAAACTCTAAAGGCATATCCATAGGCAAAAATATGGACAGATTTGATCATATGAAATTAAGGATTTTGATTCAATGAGAGACATCATGAAGAAAGTTAACAGACATATCTCAGACTGGTAAAGCACATCCAATCTCAAAGGCCAAAAGGTTAACCTTAAATATATAAAAATTCCTTCTAATCAGGCAAAAAAAAAAAAAATCCTCTGAGAACTTGAAAGGAAAAATGAACAAAAGTTGTAAATAGGTCTTTCTCAGAAATTAGCAAACATTAAAAGAAATGTTCAAACATATTAGTAATTGAAGACATAGAAAATTAAAACCAGACTACACATCCCTCACACTCCCATCAGAAGGGCAAAAATTAGAAAACAGGGTAAATGCATTGGCTGAGAAGAACGGCTATTGGCTTTCTCGTTGACAGAAATTCGTTCTATCCTACAAGGGCCAACGAGTGGACCCAGGCCAGCCTGGAGCCTCTTGCTGCAGAGCTGGGTCCTCAGTCTCACCCCATTCAACCTCATGTCAGTGACCTAGATGAAGATACAGATAACACGCTAGGAGGGAAGCTAAGATCTGGAGGATGGCATCATGCTTCCAAAGATCTCCACAGGCTAGCTAGACCAATGGCGGAAGTGTGGTCCTCAGACTAGCACCATCAGTATCACCTGGGAACTTGCTAGAAATGCAAATTCCTGACTTAATGAAGCAATTCTAGGAATGCAGCCCAGAAATCTGTGGGGGTTTTGTTTCTTCTTTTGTTTGCTTTTTTGTGTTTATTTTAGAGAGAGAAAGAGAGCAAGTGGGGGAGAGAGAGAATCTTAAGCAGGCTCCGCATGGAGCCCGACGTGGGGCTCGACCCCACAACCCTGGGATCACGACCAGAGCCGAAATCGAGAATCGGACACTCAACTGACTGAGCCACCCAGGCACCCCAGCAATCTGTGTCTGAATAAGCCCTGCGGGTGGCTCTGGTGCCCACGAGAGTTTGAAAGCAAAGTTTTAGACCAATGGGCCAACACCAACAGCATCCTATTCAACAAGAATAAATGTAAATCTCCTCCCTCACTCCACCCATTCGTCCACACCCAAAAAAGAAAAAAAAATTATAAACAAAGGACATAAATAATTTCATAGCCCTTGTAAAAAAAGGTTTAGAAGTTTTATTATCTGTCTATCTATCTATCTATCTATCTATCTATCTATCTATCTATCTATCTATCTATCTACCTTAGCAGGCTCCATGCCCAAAATGGGACTCGAACTCACACCCTGAGGTCAAGAGTGCCATGCTCTACTGACTGAGTCAGCCAGGCACCCCAAAGCTTAAAAGTTTTAGAGGGTTTGTTTTCATTTGTTTGTTTACTATTATTACCCCAAAATGAACTATCAGTATATGATGGATGGAGTCTTCCAAAAAGCCAACCTATTGAAGAGCATCTTAATTACTTCCGAGTTTTGGCGATTACGAATAAAGCTACTATAAACATCTTTGTGCAGCGTTTTGGGTGGACAGAAATTTTCAGTTCATCTGAGTAAATACCAAGAAGCACAATTACTGGATCGTATGGTAAGGGTATGTTTAGTTTTGCGAGAAACTGCCAAACTGCCTTCCAGAGTGGCTGTACCATTTTGCATTCCCACCAGCCATGAATGAGAGTCTCTGTTGCCCCACATACTCATCAGCATGTGATGCTGTCAGTGTCCCAGATTTGGGCCATTCAAATAGTATCTCGTTGTGTGGCGCTTTTTAAAAAATATTTTCTTAAAGGGGTGCCTGGGTGGCTCGGTTGGGCTTCCGACGTTGGCTCAGGTCATGATCTCACAGTTCGTGGGTTCGAGCCCCATGTTGGGCTCTGTGCTGACAGCCCAGAGCCCGGAGCCTGCTTCGCATTCCGTGTCTCCCTCTCTCTCTGTCCCTCCCCTGCTCTCACGCTGTATCTGTGTCTCTCAAAAAAAAAAAATATATATATATGTATATATATACACATAATTTTTATATATGCACATATATAATTTATTTATATATATGTATATATATATTAAGTTTTATATATTTAAGTCACCTCTACACCCAACATGAGCCTTGACCTCGCAACCCCGAAATCCAGTCACACGATCCCCCCAAATGAACCAGCCAGGTGCCCCTCGTTGATGTTTTAAAATGCATTTCACTCATGACATGTGATGTGAAGCATCTTTTCATGTGTTTATTTCCCATCTGTAGATCTTCTTTGGGGAGATGTCTTTTCAAATCTTTTGCCCATTTTCAAGTCAGGCTGTTTGTTTTTGGATTGTTGAGTTTTAAGAGTTCTTTGTACATTTTGGATAATGGTCCTTTATCAGAACTGCCTTCTGTAAATATTTTTTTCCAGCCTGTGCCTTGTCTCTTCCCCTCAGCAATGTCTTTCACAGAGTAGAAGCGTTTACATCTAATGAAATCGAAGCTATCGATGATTTCTTTAACGGATTGTACTTTCGGAGTTATATTTAAAAAATCATCACCATACCCAAGGTCATCTAGATTTTCTCCTGTGGCATTTTCTAGGGTTTTATAGGTTTGCATTTTACACCTAGGTCTATGATCCATTTGGAGTGAGTTTTTCTGAAGAGTTTGTCTGTGTCAAGATTCAATTTTTTGCATGTTTTCTGGTTGCTCCGGAACCGTTTGTTGAAAAGATGATCTTTCCTTCATTGTATTGCCTTTTCTCCTTTATCGAAGCTAAGTTGACTGTATTTATGAGAATCCATTTCTGGGCTCTGTATTCTGATCCACTGATCTACTTGTCCGTTCTTCCACCGCTACTGTATGGTCTCCATCACCATAGGTTTATAATAAGTCTTAAAGTGTCAGCTCTCCGACTTTATTCTTCTCTTCCATATTTTGTGGGCTATTCTGGGTCTTTGCCTCTCCATTCGGCAGTCTTTTCTATGTCTTTGTTATATATAAAACAGCAAAACATCTTACAATTGATGGCACTTTAGATTTGATGAAATATGATCGATTCTTGTGGGTATTTCCAGAGATACCTTGGGCATAGAAAAGCAAATATATTAGTGTATTGTTTTTCCCTCAAGCTTATTTTTAACATCTATATTGTGGGACAGACTTTAAGTCTTTAAAAGGACAGGAGAGAATTTAAAAACACATGGGGATGTCTGCCCCCTAATGGGCGCCGAAGGGAATTTTTCCGTGTCAAAGATGGCCCCCTGTGTAAACAAACATTTATTTCACACCTACTAAGAGCAAGGCTCTGAAGACAGAATTCCTGACCCTGTTAAGCTTGCAATCTAACGGAAAAGATACAAACACATAATAGATTTTGGTTTGATGTGTTGTCTACTACAAATTTATACCAAATGCTGCTGGAGCATAAGTAAGGGAGAAATTAATCCTTCCTAGGGATTAGAGCCAGGCTAGAACTCAGAGTAAGGGCTATCAGTTGGGAGTCTTGAAATATAAGTGGTGCACGGAGGCAGAGAAAGCAGGAGAAGGGCACTGCAAATAAAGGGGGTGTATGATCAAAACATCAAAGGGGTAAATGCCAAAGGGCATGGTAGGAGCTGAAAAAGACGAGGGTGAGTGTGGAGGTGGTGAAGGAGGAGGAAGAATAAATAGGGAAATTTTGGAAAAGCAAGTTGGAGCCTGTGAATATCTAAATGCTTTTGAATGTTATTCTAAGTGGATTTTAACCGGTAGGCACTGAGTTCCAGTGAATTTTTATTTTTTTAATTTTTATCATTTTTATTTATTTATTTTTAGTAAGCTCCACATCTAACGTGGGGCTTGAACTCACAACCCTGGGATCAAGAGTCACACACTCTACCAACTGAGCCAGCCAGGCATCCCAAAGATTTTCTAAATCGGGTACAGAAGTGCTCAGATCTGAGCTTTAGAGAGATCCCTCTGGCTGTGGCATGAAGGGTAGACTGGGGAGAGAAAGACCGGAGAGAGTGGTGAGGAAGCTACTGGAAATGCCCAGCTCAGATGATAGGGAAAGTGGCAGAGACTGGCATTTGTCTCCAAAATCCGTTCTTCCCTTCTTGAAGAGAAATAGCATCTCCAAATGTTTGCTGGCTATCCAGAACAAAGACTACATTTCCCAGCCTCCCTTGCAGCAAGTCGTGGCCATGTGATCAAGTTCTAGTCAAGGGGATGGAAGCAGAAGTAATGTACTAAATTTCTTGGTGGTCTCATTAAAGGACCACCTGTAAATTCTCCCTGCCAGCTGTAATCTACACGTGATGGCAAGCCATCTGGGACCAAGCTGAGGAGGACAGCTTAGTGATGGCAGAACAATGAGATGTAAGGAGGATAGGTCCTGCCACCATGAAGCTTCCAGACCAGCCTGTATTCCCGGATGGTTATGGTTATGTGACAGGGAAGTAAACTCTTCTCTTGTTTCAGTCCCCGTTACTTGGAGATCTTGGTTACAGCAGCTGGATTCTGCCTTTCAAACCCAAGAACCGAAAAAGAGGTGGAAGGAACGGGGCACTGAGAGGAAAAAGGTGGTTTTGAATTAAGTTCAAAAGCAATTTATGAGGAGACGAGCTGCTGGTAAGGAGTGGGGAAGGCTTTGGCACAACTCTCAGATGTGTCGTTCGGACACCGGAGTGAAGAGTGAGTGAGATCGTCAGTTCAGCCGGGGACCCAGATAAAGAAGGAGGTTTGGGAGAAAAATATAAATTCATATTGGGCTATATTGGGTTGGAGTTGCCTGTGACAGTTCTAGGCAATTTCAGCGTGCTTATCTTTGCCGCAAGATTTTTGCAACGTGATCAGCCATAAGGCAATTTTGCCATAAAAGATAAAGAAATAACTGTTGGTTTCATCAATCGGTTAACAGTTTGCTTTCACTTCTCCATTGACTCAGTATTCCCATTTTTTAAAAGTAATCTCTTAGAGGCACCTGGGTGGCTCAGTTGGCTAAGTGTCTGATTCTTGGTTTTGACTCACGTCATGACCTCACGGTTGGTGGGTTTGAGCCCCTGCTCGAGCCCCTGACAGTGCAGAGCCTGCTTGGGATTCTCCCCACCCCTCCCCTGCTCATGCTTGTGTGTGCGCTCTCGCTCGCTCTCTCTGGATAAATAAATATTTTTTTTAATTAAAAAAAATAAAAGTAATCTCTACACCCATTATGGGGCTTGAACTCACATCCCTGAGATCAAGGGTGGAATGCTCCATTGACTGAAATTTGCACAGTATCACTATTTCAAACAATCATTTCAGTCACAATTGTCTCGCCTACTAGACTGTAAACTCTATGAGGGCCTGGGCCCAGTCTGTGTTTGACCACATTTATCCCCAATGTTGGGCACGTAATGACATTCAGTAAATATCTGTTAGATGGATGGATAGATACATGGATGGATGGGATGGATGGATGGATGGATAGAAATTTTCATTTAAGGGATTTGTGCTAATTTTGGCAAATTTATTAAAAAAATAATTTTGAAGAAATGTTTTCTCAACCAAACAAAAAGCTGATCCCCATTTTTATATTATATAAATCTTAGCCCTCATAATGGTCTATGCACTGATGCAGAGTGTGGAACCAACATTTCCCATAGAACTTTGAAATGTCTATCAATGGACATTTGACAATATGCCAAGGACAAACGACAGTGTGGAAGGCTTTCCCAACATAACACAAAGCTCAGTTACAAGGATGCATCCTAGTATTTGGAAACTGATACTTCTCTTAATAAAGGAAAATTTTTAGTGACTAAAGAAAAAGCATGATGCTGAATGAGGAGGACAAATCAACAAGCCAAAGGAAAAAAAAAATACTCTAATACTGTGAAGGAGAGACTTTGAAGACAAGTGCTTAGGTGCAATCCACAAAAAAAAAGTCAGTTATTTGCATAGTATTGCCATGAATCTACGCTATACATTTTGAATGTATTCAAATATTTTGTATTTCCCAATTGTCTTTTTGATTTTGTTTATTTTTCATGTTTCATTTGTTGTTCATTTTTCACGTTTCATTATGTCCTTTTTAATGAATATCTCTTTTATTTTTTGTAACTTGATGTTTTATGGCAAAATTGCCCTACAGCCAATTAGTTCTGCAGCAAAGATACAGACGGTGAGAATACCAGACATGGCCTGTGGCATCAGCCTAAAGTGATGTGGATACACACATGCAGAGCTCAAGAGACGGGTCTAAAAATTTGGTCTAAAAATTGGGTGTCTGGATGTACAGGTGGACGTGAAGCCGTGAGAATGCCTTGTAAGAGTCTATTGAATAACAAAAAGGCCAAGGATAGAGAAGCCTGAATGTATCAAATGTATTCAGCTGCAGGCAACAGAAAACCTTTCACGGGCTTAAACAGGGGTTTACTTTTCTTATATAATAAAAAGTTTGGAGGGTTAGTTGAAGTCTCCCAGGGATGCCAGCAAGGATCTCCATAATCTTCTTGGCTTTCCTTCATGCTTCTTTCTTCATGGTCACAAAACAGCTGCTGTAGCTCCAGGTATCACAACCATGTTCAAGGTGAGAAAGAGGCAAGCAGAAGCTTTCCCGTGAGCCTTCTGCAGACATTTCTGTATATGTCTCATATGTCAGAAACCTGTCACATGGTCACCTTCAACTACCTCTGTAGTGGAAACAGCAGGCAAGAAGTAAGTGGGAACCTCTGTTGGTCTAGCCAGCGAACAGTGTCTGAGGGACCCCTCTAAGGGATATTGGAGGTAGAGATCCTACTGAAGACCGAAGAAGACCTTGAGCCTCGTTCTCATCATGCTTCTTTCCACCTCAAGACCTTTCTCCTCTGCTTGGAAGTTCCACTTCCTTCTCCTCACCTAGTTAACCCCTACTTGTGCATCTAGCCTCCCACAGCCCTTCGTAGGGAGAGCAGAGCCCCTGACCCTCGGCTGGCCGGGTCAAACCCCATAATACAGGCTGTCAGGACACCGGGCGCCTCTACTTGGTAGCATTGGTCATATTTGCAGTTTCACCGTTTCTTTCAAACGATCGTTTGAGTCACAATTGTCTCTGCTACTAGACCGTAAACTCTACAAGGGCCCAATCTGACCATATTTATCCCCAGGGTTGGGCATGCAATGACATTAAATATCTATTGGATGGTTGGATAGATAGTTGGGTGGGTGGATGGGTGGATGGATGGATAGAATTTTTCACTTAAGGGATTCGTGCTAATTTTGGCAAATGTATAAAAATAATTTTAAAGAAAGTTTTTCTCAACAAGACAGGAGTATGTTTTTTCTGAAACCTCAATTGCTGAAAATTAACGGTTACAGGGTAGTTTAGGCCTCTTAGAATATATTTTTCCTTTACTTATATTCATGAAGAGTGTATTGTTGGGTACATTTATTAATACATTCGTAAGCATATATTCATATTCATTGAAAATACTAAAGAGGGGCACCTGGATGGCTTAGTAGGTTAGGTATCAGACTCTTGATTTCGGCTCAGGTCATGATCTCACAGTTGGTGAGATCAAGCCCCGTGTCGGGCTCTACGCTGTTAGTGCAGAGCCTGCTTGGGATTCTCTCTCTCTCTCTCTCTCTCTCTCTCTCTCTCTCTCTCTCTCTCTCTCTCAAAATAAATAAACATTAAAAAAATTAAAGAAAAATTGTAAGTGAGCAAATCAGAATATTCAGTAAATTTAACAAACCTTTCTGTTTCCAGCATCAGTCGCTCTTTGAAGCATCTTGGAAGGGAAGGCATGGAGGGAGAAGAAGGGCAGTAGCTTGAGGGGAAAGCAAGGCTGAGGAAGCTCTTGGGGACAGCTGTGATGCAAGTGGATTGTTGGATAAAAGCGACAATTCAGGGGCACCTGGGTGGCTCAGTCGGTTGAGTGTCCGACTTTGGCTCCGGTCATGATCTCGTGGTTCATGGGTTCGAGCCCCGCGTCCGGCTCTGTGCTGACAGCTTGAGCCTGGAACCTGCTTCGGATTCTGTGTCTCCCTCTCTCTCCACCCCTCCCCTACTTTCCCTCTCTCTCCCTCTCCCCCCCTCCCCAAAATAAATATTAAAATATTTAAAAAAAAAAGAGGGGGGGGACAATTCAGTGAAGAGAGAGAGAATGGCTCAGGGGAGAGAGAGGCAATTGGTTGGAGCAAGGATTTGGTGGGGGCTGGCTGGGGGGGCTGGCGGGGAGCACGTCAAGAGCACAAGGGGTGAAACTCAGAAAAACTGAGCAGAGGTCGACTGCCACTTTGCTGGCTCCCAGTGTCCATGCCTGTGTGTGGTCCCCCTACCCTGACTCTGGGCTTGGCCCAGAGACCAGTTTGGCCAATGGGGCATTAGCAAGAAGACACCAGAAGAGGCGTGAAAAGTGTTTGCACCCTGGGCTTGCCCTCTTGGGGTGCTCCCTCTTGGAACCCAGTTGTCAGGCTGCAGACGTTTGACTTAGCTGTACGGGGAGGCCGCAGGAGGAGGGCGCCTGGGCTGACGGCCCCAGCTGAGCCCCCAGCCAACAGCCGGCGTCAGTTTCCAGCCCCGTGAGTGCGCCTCCTGGAACTGCATCCTCCGGCCTCCGTGGAGCGGCCCCAAATGATGCCACGTGGAGCAGAGAGGAGCTGTCCCTGCCATAAGCAAATGGGAATTTTGTGATTTTAAGCCAACAACGTTTTAGAGTGGTTTGCAAGGGAACAGAAAGAATTGATTTTTCTGAGTTTGGGCTTGAACTCTGCTTTATTATGATTTATTGATTATATGCTTATGGTAATTCTGTTTAGGCTCAACAGCATTGACCTGGCAGGACCACTTAAGACTTCAAGACTCCTGGAACTCCCTTGGTACCTGGGCCTCGTGCAGTGGCTTCTAGTGCAGAAAGTTAAAGGTCAGGCTACCTGCGTGTGAATCCAGCCTTGGCCGTTGATTGGCTGTGAGATCTGGGTCAGGCCGGTGCCTCTGTCAGGGTTTCTGGGTAGATGTCGCTAAGGAGAAAAGAGGCTTCTGGGTAGACATCACTAAGGAAAAAAGAGGTCACCAAGCAGAACGCTGAGGCATGCGGGGTGGAGCCGGGGCAGGGGCCAGTGCCTGCTGGGAAAGCGACTCTGCCCTCGGCCTGCTCCGCTGACCATGCATGACACCCTGCCTCCATCAACAGGGCTCGCCTCCCCCAGACCCTCCGTAAAGGGCAGACAAGCAGAGACAGAGGTTGGTGGCAGTGAGGTGGTCACAGCATAAGGGACCTGAGACCTGGAAGGGCACAAGCATCTTCCCCTATCTGGAATCAGAGGCACAGCTAGGGGTGGGGCTAGGAGGGGTCCCCTAGGATGTTCGATTGGGAGGGGAGCCCATCATCACCATCATCACCAACATTGTTGACAACACTGAGGCGTAACTGTGCCAGGTACCAGTCTAAGCCCCTTACAGGTTTTAACTCATCTGCACACCTACTTTATTATTTTTTAAGTGTATTTATTTGTTTTGATAGAGAAGGAGAGAGCATGAGTGGGGGAGGGGCAGAGAGAGAGGGAGACACAGAATCCGAAGCAGGCTCCAGGCTCCGAGCTGTCAGCACAGAGTCCAAGGTGGGGCTCGAACTCACGAACCACGAGATCATGCCGTGAGCCGAAGTCGGACGCTTAATCAACTGAGCCACCCAGGCACCCCCATCTGCATGTCTTCTTTAGGAAAATGTCCGTTCATATTTTCTGCCCATTTTGGTTGGATTATTCATTTTTGGGGTGTCGAGTTGTATCAGTTCTTTGTGTATTTTGGAGACTAACCCTTTATCAGATCTATCGTTTGCAAATATCTTCTTCCATTCGTAAGGTCGCCTTTTAGTTTTGTTGCTCATTTCCTCCACAGCATACACCTAAATCCTTATGCTGAATGCCACCTCCTCCATGCAGACTTCCTGCTTGCTCCCCTCCTGGAAATGCATCCCTTCCTTCTTAACTTGCCTAGACTCGTTGGTTTTCCCACTCTCATTCCGGGGTTTGCCATGATCTGCTTTTGCGTCTGTGCTGACCATTGGGATGCAAGTCAGGGCTCTTTCCAACATCATCAGGGTGGCCAGGAAAGAGCGAGTGACACAGCTGTGGACAAATAGCGGTAGGACCTGGAGTCCCTGAGAAGGAGACAGTCCACCCTGCCTGGGCTATTCCTGGCACCCTAAATCAAGGCGCGTTTGCTCTCGGTGAAAGAGTTGAGGTCAGGGGCAATGTATGAGGTTGGGAGAAATATTTCAATATATTTATCGATGAGTGGTTTTTTTTTTTTTTTTTTTTTGCCCTCTTCCTTGCACTCTGATTTTTGCCATCCCTCCAAATGTACAGGCAGTGAGCTCATTGTCTCTGGGCAGGGCTGTTGCAGGGCAGAAAACAAAATCACCCACTTAATACCAGCTCCCCTTCTGGACTGTTTCCATAGGTCTAGTCTAAGTCTTCAAGGTTGAGAAGGTTTCCTGGAGCAGACAAAACGTCTTGGAGAAAGGCGAAGGCAGCTGGGTGTCCCCTCCCCTCGGACGCTAGGCCTGGGCGGAGGGAGAGGTCACGGGTCCCAGGAGCAGCACAGACCTGGCCTGGCTCCCTGCCAGGACTCAGAAGCTTCATGTGCCACCGCAGGGAAGGATGGCAAGAGAGTGTGTCCGGGTGGGGGAGCCAGTTTAAGTGGAATTTGCAGAGTTTGGGGGCATAGGGACCAGAGGGCAGGGACTATGGACATCTCAGCAGTAACCATGTGACATTCGTCCAACAAGATGGCTTGGCCCAGTCTAAGATTTGGGGGCTGGAGTGCACAACAGCACGGGGGCAAGGAAGTACGAAACTCATCCCCAAGAAGGACCAGAATTCAGCTTCCCCCCAGTTCGGCCGAATAGTTGATTTATGAAAAACGAAGTTCAATATCACGTGCGCCTGAGTTCTCCGACTGAGATTGCTACCCGGCACACCTGTTCTTACATAGTGAGTCCTGGGGATCCAATCTGTTCCTGTTCCCAGAAAAATCACTGGGTCCCTTCTGCTGGGGTAGGAGGTGGAGAGGAGGGGCTAGCTTTCCCTGAGACACCAGATGACAGTTCCCCAGGGAGTTAATCCTGCCACTTGCCCAGTTCCCTGAGCCTCGTGAGTCAGGGAGCTTGGGGGAGCATGCTGCAGTGGCCAGGAGAAGACTGAGGGAAAGGAGGCTGGGGGGGGGGTGGATTTTCAATCCATTTCAGAGTTGCCTACTGAGCATCTGTGATGTGCCAAGCCCTAGGCTAGGCACTGGGGGATAAGTAAAAGAAAGAATGCAAGAAAGCATTGTGTCAGAGCCTGGCATACAGTAGGTGCTTCATAAATGCTCATTCATAAGAGCTCTCGTGCTCTTCCTTGGAAAGATACAAGATGAAGAAAATACAGTTTCATCCTCAAGGATCTTAAGATCCTGTAAGAGGCCAGGACCCTTTTGCACATTCCTCAGACTCAGAGCACAGTAAGCAATGCAGCCCAGGCCCGAAGATCCAGGGGCTCAAGGGAGGGAGAGAGATGTGATGGAGACTTCGCAGAAGAGGGCTCAACCATGTGTACACAGGAGAGGTGGGAGATGAGGAGGGGGACAGGGGAACGGACTCATGGGAAGCTGTCGGGAGACAGGGCCACAAGAGAACACATTCCGGCAGTCCCTAACCTCCGGAGTGAAAGTTCATGTGCAGATCAGTTGCTTGGAATTTGGAATGCGTTTTCCCATGGGAACAATACCATAAATGGAGGCTAGGTTCTCAGGCAACAGGCAACTGACTTACCCATACTGTTATTTAGCTAGATTACTCACGCCGTTCCCCAGACCAGGGCTCAGGGAGGTGGGAGCCCTGTGGCCCAACTCCTTTCTTGGGGGGAGGGGGCTGGACCTGCCTTAGGCCGAGGGCTTCTTGTCTGGGCTTTGGTGTGGTTCAGGAAGGGATTCAACTTGAAAAGTCCTAAGGTTAGTCTTTAGCGTATTTGATAACAAAGCCATCTGCCCACATACATTTATAATCATATTAAAGGACTAGTTTGCAGGAAGAAGAGGTGAAGAAAGTTCTAAATTGCTACCAAATCAGCAGCCGGACCTGTCTCGGAATTTCAGTTTCTGTTTGATGTAAATGCTTCCTCATTCCTAATCCAGCGTGACTGGTGTCCTATGAAAAGAAGGAATTTTGGACACAAACACCCACACGGGGAGAACGCCATACGAGACGACGGTGTCTATGAGGCAAGGAGTTCTCAGGATTGCCAGCAAATCGCCCAAAGAGGCACGGCCGAGATGCTCCCTCACGGCCCTCAGAAAAAAACCATCCTGCTGACACCTTCACCTCAGACTTCCGACCCCCAGAGCAGTAACGTAGCGTATTTCTGTTAAGGTTGTGGTACTTCGCCACGGCCGTTCCAGAAAAGGAGCCCAGCCATTTCTGTGGTCAGAGACAACGTACAACCTGACCCCACCACCTGTGTTACAGCTGGGCCGGGACCTCCCACAAAGCCAGCCACCTGCAGGACCAGTGCCCTCCGACATGGCCTGCTTCGAGATCTGTGCCCCGCATGTGCCCCCAATACCAGCCGCCCAAGCAGACTGGCTTTCTTGAAGGGTTTAAAGGAAGTGCCAGAGGGGTGGGGATGGGGCGCCCCATTGGGCTCAGTGGGTAGAGCATGCGACTTTTGATCTCAGGGTTGTGAGTTCGAGCCCCATGTGGGGTGTAGAGATTACTAAAAAATTTTTTTAAATTAAGTGTATTTATTTATTTTGAGAAAGACTGAGACAGTGCTAGGAGGGCAGGGGCAGGGAGAGGGGGAGAGAGAGAATCCCAAGCAGGCTCCACACCATGAGCGCAGAGCCCGATGCAGGGCTCGGACTCAGGAACTGGGAGATCACGACCGGAGCCGAAGTCAGACACTTAACCAACTGAGCCTGGCAGGTGCCCCTGATTTTTGCTTTTGATTTAAATATTGTAAGTGGAGGCGGGGAATCCCTCGATGCATTTTTACAAGTTTGTATCTCCCCAGGAAAACAACTCACAAACCCGTTAATATCATTCACCTCAGGAGGTGATGTTGGAGGTATCTGACTAGTTACAATGATGCGTATGACGTTGCAACTTGAATAATGTAGTAGAAGACGTTTTAAGAAGTAACAGGGAAAAGAGAAGCCATGCCCCAGTGCAGGGACTGTGGTAGGAATTTGAATGTTTAATCCTTTCAGAGACCCTTGCAGGACAGTGCCTTTAAAAAAAAAAAAAAAAAAAAAAAAAAAAAACCCACAGACAGATCCAGCAATGCCCCCTTACTACTGCTTGACCTTGAGCAGTTCATTAATTGCCCCATGCCTCAGTTTCCTTGTCTATAAAATGGGGATGGTAGCAATCTCTACCTGTCAGGGTTGACGTGAGGGCAATGCCAGGAAAGACAGCAAATAGGCATTAACATTTTTGCACGCTCGTAATCCAGTTTAATCTACCATTGGTACAACTGAAAACAATGTTCAGTGAAGGGGGAAAGACCTGTTTAATCCCCTCGGCAGGCAGCCGCGTGAGTTCTGCTCCAGAGGCTGCCCCCGGATTAGCTCTTCTGAGCTCCTCACAGCTAATTCCCTTCGTGCATCATATTGGCACTTGGCGTGGGGGTGGCATCTGGGGATGGGGGGAGGAGGGGTGACGCAGGGGCCCTGGGGAGGTTGGGGGCTGCATTCCTTGGAACCTTCCAGGATTGATTTTCACCATTAGCAAACAGCTGAGAGTTCCCTGGGGAGCATCAAAGAGGAAAACGGTATTTGGGGTAAGAAAAGAAAACGCAGACTCTCTAATGTGGCTGTGGCTGTGGGACCAGGGAGAAGACCCATCTGTCGGGTGTGTCCGGCTCCCCCAGAGGCACGCGCGCGCCTCCTTGGGTGTCGCTCAGAGACGCCTGCTGCCATTCCCAACCTGGCCTCAGGGTGGCACTGTTCCCTCTGCAACAGCGGCCATCTGCCTTGCAGTGAAACTGTCACACCGAGTGGAACTTTCCGACAAGACTGTCCTAAAAGCCGAGGAATAGCAAAAAGATAACGGCCTCAGAGGACATCATGAGCTAAAATTCTAGCTCGCCAGGACTCGCTCGTTTCCTGCAGCTCACGGCCCTTTCCAACCAGAGGGACTAGGGCTCCCTGGTCCCCACCTCCAAATTTGAGGCTAACTACCTGTGCAGAGCCCTGAGCAGGAGGACAGTGGAGGCTCATGTACTCTGTGTCCGAATTCTTTGAAGTTATTCACTCGAGCTAGCAAACTGAAATACATTATTCCCGTCCTCCCACCTTGACATTTATACACCCTTTCACAACAATCTGGAAGACGAGGTCCAGATTTAGGATTTTGCAGACTCCTTAGAGATGGATGTCAGGATACAGTGGCTTGGGAGAATTGGCTCCTGGCTCCCTACCTCCAGCCCTCGATCTACCCCTTCTCTTCTCCGATCCTCCCACATTGTGAGCCCCATCACATTCATGGCTGTGGGCACCCCAGCCCATACATGTAATCTTTACGCCCATACTAGTAACCAACAATAATTATATATGTGATAACCACGCCTCTGCTAATAGCCACCCCTTGGCTATTCTGAGGAGCTAGGGCATGCCCACTAGTGAGGACCACCCTTGGGCGGACAGACCCAGAGAGGAAGTCCACGCAGGAAGAGAGCTTGGTGCCAATTGGGCAGGAATTGGGGGGTTCTGGTACCCAGAGTCTAGTCTGGGAGTGTGCATTAAGTTCCCAGGGCTGCTGTAATAAAGTACGACAAACTGGATGGCTTACGACAACAGATGCTCTTTGCCTCACAGAGCTGGAAGCTTGAAGTCCAAAACCAAGCTGTCAGCGGGGCCACGTGCCCTCTGAAGCCCACAGGTGGGAATCCTTCCTTGCCTCTTCCTAGTTGCTGGTGGCTTGTCGGGGAGTCCTTGGCTTGTGGCTGCGGCACTCTAGTCCTGGTTCTGTCTTCACGTGACGCGCTGCCCTCGTGTGTCTGTGTCTCGTGTAAGCTAATTAACATCTACAATAACCCTATTTCCAAATAAGGTCATATTCTGAGGTATTGGGGGTAGGGTTTCAACATGCCTTCCGGGGGGACTGCTATCCAATCCATAACAGGGTGGGAAGGGGGCAGACTGAAGAGGTGCAAAGCAGGGGCCTCTCTTGCTCTGGGGACAGATGACATCATTTTTTTTTTAAGTACATTTATTTTGAGAGAGAGAGAGAACATGAGGGGAGAGGGCAGAGAGAGAGAGAGAAGGAGAGAGGGAATCCCAAGCAGGCTTTGCATGTCAGCACAGAGCCCGATGTGGGGCTCGAACCCACGAACTTGTGAGATGGTGACCTGAGCCACAATCGAGTTACGCGCTCAACCTACTGAGCCACCCAGGCACCCCTATGACATCTTTAAGCCCACCGCCATTTGAGCATGCCCCCAGACATCTGGACTTCTGGAAATCTGAATTGTCGGAGGCCAAGTCCCCACCTTGGTGCCTCAGCTCTGCTGTGGATGCTTGTCATGTTCACCGAGTGGCACCGGGAAGGACCTCACCCTGCAGGCAAGCCCGCAGTGGCTGCCCCCAAACCTTTCTCCCTGAGCCCTCAACAATATCCCAATAAAAACAGCAACCTAACATTTATATGAAGAATAGAGGCCTACAGTAATGGGGGGGGGGGGTAGGAGCTGTCCTTCCAAAAGCAGAGTTCCCTTCCTTTCCCAAGGGACCGATAATTCCCGCCTTAATGCAACTCTTCATCTGCCCCGTCTTCAGCTGATGGGAAAGCAGGCTTCCAAAGCAGCTCCAGGGAGAGATAAGGCTCTTGGCCTGAAATAAAAAATTCATGAAGAAAGACTAGGGATCAGGCACACAGCTGCCAGGTTTCTGTCCTCTGGGGACATGGCGAGGAGCTCGAAAAGCCAAATGGAAATTTTCTCTTCTCTCCAGCACCTCTCACCATGCCCCCCCTTGTTTGGGGGTGGGGGAGGTGCTCCCTTCTCTGCTCTACCTGGTCACATCCCTTCCGTCTCATCTGAGCCCCTGGACCAGCACCACGAATGCCCATATGCCAGGGCATTCGGGAAGGGGTACCTCTCCAGACTAGGCACCCGCCCGCAACCTCAACAAAATGTGTGTCCTAGAGCAAGCTGGCAGTCTTTGACCACTCGCCAGTTGGGAGGAGCCCCCAGGCTGGCTATTATTTGCCCCTTGGGGGGGCACCCTACAGATTACTTCCCTACAGATTACTGTTCCAATTCCCTAACCCACAAATCTGATCAAAATTCATGTAGTTGGTCAGATGGTCATACGTCAACTTGTGAAGGAAGCCTTGGATCTCTTGCTACCATGCTGGGCACACAATGGTTTGGATAAAGGAGAAAAACCCTCGAACCATAAGGGTTGGAGAATTTGACTCTAATGTAGGGATGGACTTGAGAAGCGTGACTGGTTAGCCTATGATATGCAAGCTGGCAGGAGAGTTACAGACGCCATCCCGGAGACAGTGGGCACCGGGGCAGAAGTGGGGTAGGAGGGCAGGCTGCTGTCCCAGGGGGAAATCTTACTCCACTGTCCCCTGCCCAGCTGAGGTCCTCAAAGGAACACATCTTCCTCCATGAGCTTGGGAGCCCTTCTCCGGCTCCCAATGCATTGTCTCTTGGTTCCCAGTTCTTTTAAGCATTCACATAACATAGCCTTTCCCATTCCAAGAGGGGTGTGGCTCAGACAGGTGCCTCTCATCGCAAAGCAACCCTGTACCTCCCTCCTGCCCCTGAGAACTACCCCAGGGCCTGTTTTCAACTCCAGTTCCCCATACAAAGGGCATGTCAGCCATTTTCCCCATATTAGGGATCCACTGGGAAGAACACAGATCTCAAACACCTGAAGATTTCTTTCCCCACAGCCTCACCCCAAAAGGAAAAGGAACCCTTCGCACTACATCGACAATAAGATAAAACGTAAGTTCTCAATGATATCCGTGGAGGCCTTGAAGTTCAACAGTTCAGGTAAAAGTTTCTAAACTCCAAAGTCCAATGTGTGTGTGTGTGTGTGTGTGTGTGTGTGTGTGTGTGTGTGTGTGTGGTGAGGGGAAGGTTCTCCAGGCCACCAACAAGCAATTCTCCAACACCAGCTGGGTGCCCTATAATTTGACTCAACTCTGACACTATCAGCATCAGATTCCACAGGTAAAGGGCTCAGTCGTACAAGACTGGTGTCCACTTCAGATACCAATCACAAGCCCAGGGCGTTACCTGTACTTCTGACCAACTGGTTATCATAGAGAGGCTCCCACGAACCCCCTCCCTGGGTTCCATGAATTTGCTAGAGCAGCTCAAAGAACTCAGGAGTAAACCTGTTTACTCACTAGGTTATTGATTTAGTACAAAGGATATTAGAAGACATGAGTCACCAGCTGGCTGAAGAAATACTTAGAGCGAAGTCCCAAACAAAGGAGCTTCTGTCCCTGTGGAGTCTGGGGCCCAGCATGGTGGCACATGGAAGCATTCTGATTCCTCAACCTGGATGCTCTCTGAACCCCCTCCTTTCGGGTTCTTATGGAGGCTTCATTAGCTACCATGATGGATTAAATCATTGGCCATTGAACTCAATCTCCAGCCCTTCCCCCATCCCGAGAGATTGGACAGTGGGGCTATAGGTTCCAACTCCTCAATCATAATGGTTGGCTCCCATGGAAACCAGCCCCCCACCCTTAGGTGCTCCCCAAAAGTCACCTCATTAGCACAACAAAAGATACTTCAACCTGATTCATTACTTAAGAAATTCCAGTGATTTTAGGAGCTCTGTGCCCAGAACCATGGAGGAAGACCAAATATATGTTTCATATTATAAATCACAATATCACACTAGGACACCAAGTTCAAGTGTAATTTAATAATTTTTCTTCTACCCATGAGATGTCTTTTGGAGTTTTTTTTCCTTCAGATTATAAAAGTGATTTATACTCACATAGAACTTTTGAAAGCCATAAGTATAAAGACAAATGGGGGGAGGGGAAGCATCTATAATCTCACAACCCAGAGGCAAATTATCAATATTTTGACATATTTCTTTTTATCTTTGCTCTATGCCTTTTTTATTTCACTTGAAATCATGAAATCATATCAAATACATAATTTTGATCAAAAGTACTTTCCATAACATTAGTAATACTTTGCAGACATATCAATGGTGGCACAACTGTCCATAATATGTGTATGCCATAATTTGCCTGATCAATTCTCTGCTCTTAGACATCCAAGTTGCTTCTGTCGTTTTGCTGATTTCAATGATCTGATTCATATTTCTGCATAAATCCTTGTCTATCGGTTTAGAATATTTCCTTAGGAAATATTCCTGGAAATGAAATTACAAGGTCAGAGTCTCAAAGGCTATGAATATTTTCAGGACCTTCTTCCATACTGCCAAATGGTTGTTCTGGAAGGTTTTACTCACCAGCAGTATGAAAGGGCTGTGTCTGCAAGACTTAATTCTAAGCCCCATCGCGTCATAATGCTAAAGCCACACCAGCGAGGAGCGAATCCAGCACTATCCAGCTTTTTTTTTTTTTTTACGTTTCTTTTTTGAGAGAGCACAAGTTGGGGAGGGACAGAGAAAGAAGGAGACACAGAATCCGAAGCAGGCTCCAGGTTCCGAGCTGTCAGCACAGAGCCCGACGCGGGGCTCGAACTCACAAACCGTGAGATCATGACCTGAGCCGAAGTCGGATGCTTAACCGACTGAGCCACCCAGGTGCCCCAGCACCACCCAGCTTGAGAAGCAAGAGTAGGCAGAACTCTCAAGGTGAAGGCTCACAGAGACTGCTGAAGCCTGAGGACACTTTTAAGACATGAATTCTGGAGGATAAAGCACATAAATCGGGAGAGAGAAGTCTTTTGGGCCCCGGGGCTGAAAGGAAAGTGGAGTCCTGAGAGCAGACTGAGGTCCAAGAAGCAGCACAGTTGTGAAGAAGGGTGTTTAGGGGCTCCAGGGTCGTTGTTCATTCAGATTGGGCGTGATGCACCAGGGAAGTCCAGAGGAGGTCAAGGAATTGATTTTTTTTAAAGCCATTTAGGAATGAACTCACAGTGCTGGTTGGTTCTTCTGGCAAGAGGAGAATAGGGGTCATTTGAGGAGATGTTTGATTGTAAGGTGGGCATGAATATGTCAAAGGAGATCGAAGTCTGGCCCCATCTCACCTTATTGATTTCTACCACTTACCAGATGAGTCACTTTGATTGGAGAATAATTTCCTTTTAATATTTTTTATCTTGTTCATTTAACTCTGCCGATCACAACTGCTGCTTCTTGATAGAATCCCTTTCTTTCTAAATCAGGTTTATTTATTTTTATTTTTTTAATGTTTATTTTCTTTTTTGAGAATAAACACAAACAGGGGAGGGGCAGAGAGAAAGGGAGACTGAAGCAGGCTCCAGGCTCTGAGCTGTCAGCACAGAGCCTGACGCGGGGCTTGAACTCATGAAAGGTGAAATCATGACCTAAGCTGAAGTCGGACGCTTAACCGACTGAGCCACCCAGGTCCCCCAGGTTTGTTTGTTTGTTTGTTTGTTTGTTTGTTTGTTTTTATTACACGTTTTAAAACTTACTCATAGTCAAAACTATCAATATATAGAAACACGTGAGGTATAAGGAAGAAAATAAAGATCATTTGTAACCTGAACCCCAAAGGATAACTACTGTGGACATATTGATATAAATCCTGCCAGACTTTTTCCTATACTCTCTCTCTCTCTCTCTCTCTCTCTCTCTCTCACACACACACACACACACACACACACACACAGAGAGAGAGAGAGAGAGAGAGAGAGAGAGAGAGAGAGGAAGGTAACCATACATATAGCTATTTTTATTATGGTAAAATATACAAAATATAAAACTTACCATTTTAGCCATCTTAAGTGCACAGTTCAGTGGCATTAAGTACATTTTCATGGTCATGCAACTATCACCACCATCCATCTCCAGAACCTTTTCATCTTCCCCAACAGAAACACTGTACCCATTAAACACTAACTCCTCATCCCCGCCCAGACTCTGGTGGCCACCATTCGACTTTCTGTCTCCTTGAATTTGATTACTCTAAGGATCTCCTCTGAGTGGAATCACAGAAACTGGTTTTTTGGTTTTGTTTGTTTGTTTCTGGGGTATTTCACTTAGTGTAATGTCTTCAAGTTTCATCCATGTTGTAGCATGTTCTGAGTTTCCTTCCCTTTTAAGGTGGAATGATATTTCATCGTGGACGCATTTTGTTTATCCCTTCAGCTGTCCATAGACACTTGGTACATAAGTTATTTTTTAACGTTTATTTATTTTTGAGAGACAGAGAGGTGAATGGGGGGCTGGCAGAGAGATGAGGAAACAGGAAATCCAAATCAGGCTCCGAGCTGAGAGCACAAAGCTGGATGTGGGGCTCGAACCCATGAGCCATGAGATCATGACCTGAGCCAAAGTCGGACACCCTACCGAATGAGCCATCCAGGTGCTCCAGTACATAAGTTATTTTAAGCCACCACTTACCATATTGTGGACATTGTTTCATGTCAATAAAGTAAGATTACAGTATTATTTTATTTTTAAGTAATCTCTACACACAACATGGGGCTTGAACCCATGACTCTGAGATCAAGAGTCACTACTCCACTGACTGAGCCAGCTAGGCGCCCCTACAGTATTATTTTTAATGGCTGGTTAATAATTTTGTTAAACGGATATTCTACAAGTTATTTAACCAGATTACTGATAATAAACACTTGATCATCTCAAAATTTTTACTTAATCAACCTCTCCGTAATGAGCAATCTTTATATATTTTTGTTGAGAAATATATCGCATATGAGAAGGTACAACGTATATAAAGTTTAAAGGATAATAATAAAATGGACACCTCTGTACTTTCACTCCTTGCTTAAGAAATAGAACACATTCAGAACTTTAGGAGCCCCCTGGAGGCCCTGCCCCATCTTACTGGTCTCTCACCCCCAAAGGTTCCACTCTCCTGAATTTTGTGTTAATCCTTCCTATGCTTGTCTCCAAAGTTTTATCATATGAGTATGCATCCTCTGCCCCAAAAGACTAGATCTTAAATATGTACTTACAGGATAAAAGAAAAAGTAAGAGTGCTCTGGACATCTTGGTTCCTGGCCTTCCTTTCCAGACTTAAAATATCTAATTCTCAGGGCACCTGACTGGCTCAGTCAGTAGAGCGTGCAACTCTACATCTTGGGGTCATGAGTTCGAGCCACACGTTAAGTGCAGAGTTTACTAAAATATATATTCTTTCCATCTGAGAGAGCCCCTCCTCTGCCATTGGTGATTGATGTCATTTTCCACCTCCTTCAAGGAAGACACACACACACACACACACACACGGCTCAAGGTTGGCATCACTTAAGAATCCTTCCACCTTCTGGCCCTATTCCCATCCAACCATTGGGGTAAATCCATTGGAACAATAGTTTCCCACAGTACTCTTTCCCAAAATCTGAATAATGAGTCTAGAGGGACACCATGCTGGGGAGGCTTCAGCAAAATTGCCCAGGGGGGACTCTGACATCCCCAACTTGTCACTTTGGAGGCTCCCTTCTCTAGGGTAGGATAGGCCTCCTCCCTCCTTCTGAGCTCCTCCTGATTCTTTTCTTGACAACCTACAGGCAACTCTAGGATAAAACCAATACACAAACACTCTTCTCCTAAGAACAGTGATCTCAGACACTATATTTTTTTAATGCCCGTTGAGGAGACATTTAATTAAAAACAACCCAACTGCTTTAAGATTCCTTCTATCCCAAACGAGTATAGGCATTTTCATGATTATTCACAGGAGTTTTAGTTCCCCCCTCTACGTCACCCTTCTATCCAGACTATAGTTCGGGTTGTCCTCAGCCATCTGCAAATCTCTTCTTTCTTGCCTCCATACTAGCACAAGACCCGGTGAAAAAGGAAAGCATCCTTGGTGATGGCAGAGAAAGGAGTTTGGGCTGAGACGCTAGTGTTAGCCACCATTTATTTGCTTCATGCTTGCCACGTTCCTGGCACTTTACGTAGATTATCCGAAGAGAATACATTTTACTACTTTTGCACATAAGGGAATTCAGGTTCAACCATTCATCGAGAGACGCCGGCTGGTGGATGATTTCGGAATTTGGATCTGGTCTGTGCCTCGCTAGAGTGTCTGTGCATGACCACTATGCTCTGTATTCTCTCTTTGGAAAGGGTTAACATCGTGCAGCATTCGGCACTCTTTCCCTGGGTGTATTAGTTAGCTACAGCTGCTGTAACAAAGCCCCGCAGACCCGGTGGCTTGAACAACAGAACTTTACCATCTCACGGTGCTGAAGGCTACAATCAAGGTTTGGGCAGGATTGGTCCCTCCCGAGGGCCGAGGGCTGTGGAGGAGAATCTCTCGCCCACCTCTCTCCTACCTTCCGACGGTTGCTGGCGATCCTCGGTGTTCCTGGCAGCGTATCGCTCCAATCTCCGTCTCTGCCGCCACGTGGCCTACCTGCCTCTGTCTCTCTCGGTCTCTATATCCAAATTTCCCTCTCCTTGCTCTCTTTTTTTTTTAAGTTTATTTATTTATTTTAGTAATCTCTATACCCAATGTGGGGCTTGAACTCACCACCCAGAGATCAAGAGTCGCAAGCTCTTCCAACTGAGTCACCCTCTCCTTTCTCTCAGAAACACCTGTCATTGTGTTTCTCTCAGAAACAGCCTGTCCTTGGCCCTAGGGCCCACCCTAACCCAGTGTGGTCTTAACTTGATTGTATCTACAAAGACCCTACTTCCAATAAAGTTATGGTCCCAGATATCAGGAGTTAGGACTGGAACATAACTTTCTGGAGAGACACAGTTCAACCCACTACCCTGGGCATCCTGCTGCCCTAGATTCTTTCTGGGGCATGGCAGGCACATTACTTTCTGTTCAAACAAGTAACCAGGAGGTGCCAGGGGGCCTTCCAGAGCCAAATCCGCAACAGGAGTGCTGGATATAAACGTGCACTGAGCCACCGAGCAGGACCTCTTGGTGGCAGGCCAAGGGAGCCAGCAGGCCAGCAGCGAGACAGGGCAAGACCCGTGGTGAAGTGTTTCCCTCTGGTGTCAGCAGCCGAGCTCCTGAGGGCGTGGCGACAGGGCCCAGCTGCGATAGTCGTCCCTCCTCTGGATGCCCTGCCCTCTGGAAGACGTGGTTGGGCCTTTGTGAGGTCACAGGGCTCAGGGAGTTTGGCTCTGATCGACAAAGAGGCAAAAGCGGTGGAGACTCGTGACTCTTTCCGCCGCAGACTCTGTAGGGTCAAGGAGAGAGGTTTGTTTCGTGTTGTTTTAGAGAAGTCTGTGCCTTTGCCTCTTACTTGAGGGGGGTGAGGCGGGAGGAGGAGGGGCCCCCCCATGCCCGGCAGCCAGGGTTCACGGGTTTGTAGGTGATGGAGAACTCGCCCAGGTAGTGGCCAATCATCCCAGGCTGCATTTCCACCTGGTTGAACGTCTCGAGGGTGTAGACACCCCAGGCTGCCCGGCCGCTTGCAGGCGCATCAGCAGGTGTCCAAGCAGGTGCGCAGTCACCACTTCCGGCTCACGGGCGGGCAGGCTGCATCCCGCCTGCAATCCAGGTCCATGCTGCCCGCGGTGCGTGAACTTGCAGAAAGTCTGCTGCCGCTTCTGCTCTGACATCGTGTCGGTTCTTGGCAAAGAAGAAGGGAGGTTTGAAGAGACTGAGGGGTCTCGGTTCCTTTCCCGAAAACCTCGCTGGAATTCTACAGCAGCCTGCATCTAACACTTACCACTCAGGAGTGAACTCGCTGCTTGTCTGTCTCCCCCCCCCCCCCCGGGCTCTGAGGGCCCAGACCACCAAGGAAGGCCAAACTACAGATGGCTCCTTGGGCTCTACGCTCGAGGTGACCTGCCACTGTTTGGTGAATGAATTAATTTCTAAATGAATAAGCAACGGAGTGCAGAATCACAGTCCGATGCAACTCTCTGCTCACAAAAACTAAATAACCCTCCACCTCCTTCACCATGGAATGAGGGAGAATTTCCTTCTCAAAGACCCTGGCCCTAGTGGCTCAGTTGGTTAAAGGTCCAACTCTTGATTTCGGCTCAGGTCATGATCTCATGGTTCGCGAGTTCGAGTCCCGTGTCGGGCTCTGTGCTGACAGAGCAGAGCCTGCTTGGGATTCTCTGTCTCCCCCTCTCTCTGTGCCTCCCCCGCTCATACTTGCGCGCTCTCTCTCTCTCTCTCTCTCTCTCTCTCAAAAATACATAAATAGGCATTAAAAAATAAAAAAGACCCTGGCCCTAGACTTTTTCCCCTGCAGGGCCCTCTGTGGGCAGCCTACCATCTCACATACACAAACTCACTGTAGGAGGACCCAGGGAGAGATATTTATAACACAGAACCGAAACAGTTTTCAAAATGTGTTGTGTGCATCTGAAGGGTGTTGATGATCAACTTCTACATAACAAATTGCCTCAAAACTTAGTGGCATAAAACAACCAATTTATTATGCTTATGGATTCTGCACATCGGAAATTATGACAGCCTAGGAGGGGTGGCTTGTCTCTGCTCCCCGATGCCTGGGGTCTCATGTGGGAAGACCTGAAGGCTGAGGGTGTCTCCAGGGGTGGGGGCTGGAGTCATCTGGAGGCATCTTCACTCACATGTCTGGCCATTTGATGCTGGCTGTTGGCTGGATCCTCAGCTGGGCCGTCAGCCCGAACACCTACATATGGTCTCTCCATGTGGGCTCAAACCAGCCGGTGGTTGGGATCAAAGAGAAGGTGTCCGGGAAATCAGAGCAAAAGCGCGTGGCGTTTTCACGATCCGGCCTCAGGAGTCACAAGGCATTGCTTCTGCCATAGTGTATTGATTGAAGCAGTCGCACAGTTGCCCAGGGTCAAGGCGGTGGCAAGTTTCTAAAAGAAAATGTAGACGGGAGTTACTGTGTCCATCTTTGGCAAACAGAACCTGCCAGGCCTTTTTCTTTAAGTTCTATAATCACACAAAGAGAAAATAGGACATATGAATAGTGGAGAAACTCTATAATTTTATGACTCCTTGACCCCCCACCAAAGGCAAGCCCTCCCCTGAATTTTGTGTTATTCAGGCCCTTGCTTTCTTTATAAGTTTGCCACCCCAGGTTTATTCCTAAGTAAGATACCACTTAGTTTTGCCAGTTGGCAGACTTTGTAAAAACAGAGCCATACAGCGATTTTCTTAGGTGATGTTGCGTGTTTACTCTGGTATCTGACAGGCTTGGCTTTGTTATGCCGTGGTTACAAACATCACCAAAATCTCAGTGGCCTTCCGACTACAAACATTTGTTTCTCACGCGTAGCCACGTATTTGCCGCTGATTGGCTGAAGCTCTGCTCCGAACGTCGCTAATCTCGGGGCAGAAGGAAAGAAGGTGGTAGGTCACGGGCTGGCTCTTCAAACCCTTGCTCTGAAGGGACCCGCGTCCGTTCTACTTATATCCTGTTGACCACACCAAGTCGCAGGGCTAACCCTCAGGAGAGTGGCGTTGCCAACACAGTCCTCATATAGGTAGGGATCCCAAAGGAGGTAGTCCTGGAGGGGCAACAGATGTTTTGGGTTGTAACACAATCTACCCCAATATTCTTCCTTGGCCACAAGTATTTGTTTCCCTCTTTTCTGCAAATCTCAGTCCTCTCAGGAGACAACCTAAATTCCCATCTAACCACGGCATCAGACTCTAAGTCCAGCATTTCATGACACGTCGGGTCTGGAGGTGGTTCCTCTAGATCTGGAGATCTAGAACTAACAAGACGAGTTATCCGTTCCTTTTGATGGACAAAGGAAGAACAGGGATGAGGGGATCCCAATCCATTCTGAAAGGAAAGAATGGGGGACATAGTAGTCACTGCTGTGTGGAAGTCTCGAAATTCCACTGGGCTGACACTGACCCTGAGTGTGGGCAGGGTTTCTTGATTAGGGCCTAGTCCTGCTCCCAGGGAGAGGGGAGATCCTCACACCGTTGTCCTTCGTGGCCCTTGGCTCTGTCATCATGGAGGTCCTTCCTCTTCTCTAGTCTTCCTAAAGAGGGCATATGCCCTCCTGGGGACTGTGAGGTTTTTCTACCTGCTTTTTGTGGTGATGACAAAGTTGATAATGTGACTCTTTTGGCCAATGGAATGTGAGCACAAGTGGCACGTGCCACTTCCAAGTAGAAGCTTTCCTTGGGTGACCAACCGTCTTGATTTGTCCAGGACTACTCTAGTTTTAGCACTAATGTCTTGGTCTCAGGAGCCCCCAGTCCTGGGCAAAATGGGACATTTGGCCACCCTAGCTTTAAGAATCATTATGTGGCCTGGGGCGTCTGGGTGGCTCAGTCGGTTAAGCATCCAACTTCGGCTCAGGTCATGATCTCGCAGTTCCCAGGTTCGAGCCCCGCATAGGGCTCTGTGCTGACAGCTCAGAGCCTGGAGCCTGCTTTGGATTCTGTGTCTCCTTCTCTCTCTGCCCCTCCCCTGTTTGCACTCCCTCTCTCTCCCTCTCAAAAATAAATAAACATTAAAAAAAAAGAATCATTATGTGGCCTGCACCCCAATGTTCATAGCACTCTTGACATTAGCCAAAGTATGGAAAGAGCCCCGATGGCCATCAACTGACAAATGAATAAAGAAGATGTGGTATATAATACAATGGAATATTACTCAGCAATCAGAAAAATGAAATCTTGCCATTTGCAACAACATGGAGGAAACTAGTAGAATGTATTATGCTAAGCAAAATAAGTCAGAGAAAGACAAATATCGTAGGACTTCACTCATATGTTGAATTTTAGACGCAAAACAGATGAACATAAGGTAAGGAAAGCCAATATAATATCAAAACAGAGAGGGAGACAAACCATAAGAGACTCTTAAATCAGAGAACAAACTGGCGGTTGCTAGAGGGGTGTTGGGTGGGGGGGATGGGCTAAATTGGCAAGAGACATTAAGGAGGGCACTTGTTGGGATGAGCCCTGGGTGTTATATGTAAGTGATGAATAACTAAATTCTATGCCTTTTTTTTTTTAACTAAATTCTATTCCTGAAATCATTATTACACTATATGTTAACTAACTTGGATTTAAATTTAAAAAAAGAGAGAGAGTGCTGGGGGGGGGGGGAAGAATCATTATGTGGCCAACCATTCTCCTTTTTTCCTTTTCATGAAGCCAGGAATATTCTAGGTTAGAAGCCTCCCATGAGCCTTGGTTACAGAATGAGGAGGAGATGCAGCTGACCTTTAATGGACATGGAATGTGACCAAGAAATAAGCGTTTGGGGTTGTGAGCCACTGAGACATGAATCATTTGTTTCTGCAGCCTTAGGCATAACTTAGCCTAAGCCGACTGAAATAACGTGGCCTGTGTTTTTTATATTCTTGCATTCATTCATCCATTTCTTGTTGATGTCTTGGCAAGCACTGCCTCTTCCTAAGGTTATTCCAAATTTCTCCTTGAAACCCTGGGACTAGGGTACGGGGGTGGCTCAGTCGGTTAAGTGTCCAACTTCGGCTCAGGTCATGATCCCACGGTTCGTGAGTTCGAGCCCCACGTCGGGTTCTGTGCTGACAGCTCAGAGGCTGGAGCCTGCTTCAGATTCTGTGTCTCCCTCTCTCTCTGCCCCTCTCCTGCTTGCGCTCTGTCTCTCAAAAATAAATAAACGTTAAGAATTTGTTTAATTAAAATAAAATTAAAAGAAGAAAAAGAAAGAAAGCCAGCCAGCCAGCCCTAGGACGTTGTGAGTAGGGTTGCCCAGAAAAAATTCAGAACATCCAGTTCAATGTGAATTTAAATTTAAGTCATAAACAACAAATATTGTTAGCAATTTTTACTACATTTAAATTGCCCAAATTACTGAATTTAATTTTTTACTAGTAAATACACTAAATTTAAGAACTTTACTATATGAAATAGTGTTAATAAGTATATCCCAAGCAACATTGGGATATACTTACACCAAAATATATTTACCCTTTATCTGAAATTCAAATTGTACTGGGTGTCCTGTATTTTCCTGTATTTTCATTTGCCAAATCTCACAACCATAGCTGTAGGGGAAACACCTTGTGAGGTGCCTTGGAAAGGAAGAATACTCAGAAAACTCCTTCTTGTACCGAGAGGCAGCATCATAGAGTGGAATAGTCCCTGAACGTAACTGACCATCAGATTTACAGGGGGCTTTGAAGAAGGGACCTGGGCGTGATCTCAGACCTAATGAATTAGAAGCTTGGGTGGGATACCTAGAGAACCTGTACTTTATTTTTTTATTTATTTACTGATTTTTAAAGATTTTAGTTTTTAAAGTCATCTCTGCTCCCAACGTGGAGCAAAGATCAAGAGTTCCACCGACTGAACCAGCCAGGCGCCCGGGGAATTTGTGCTTTAAAACAAAAAGCCCCTGAGTTTATTCAGTTCGTCTGCCAGATCTGGGAACTACTGGCTTGAGGCAGCGCTTCTCAAACCTTAATGCACGTACGAGGTGCCCAGGGGTGTTGCCAAACACAGATTCTGATTCAGTAGGTCTGGGGGGTGCGGCTGATGCTGTGTGGAACACACTTTGAGGAGCAAGGCTTGCGGGCAAGGTGGTTCTCAGACTTGAGTGAGCATCAGAGCCACCTAGGGGGACTTGTGGAGGGAGATGGCTGGGCTCCGGGGGTTCTCATGTACCAGGTCAACAAGAAAGTGAGGTCTCTGCTTGCGGGAAACGTTCCAGAGACCGCACGCCGAGAACCACGGCTCTAGGCGGAAATGTATAGGCTTGGAAATCAGGCTCCTAGGAGTTACATTCCATCCCAGACTCCTTACCCTCTGACTGTACAACAGAATCACCTGAAGAGCTTTAAAAGCGCAGAGGCCTGTGTTTTATCCCGGATCAAATGAAACCAGAAAAGCTGGGAGACCCAGAACCACGTTTTCGCACGTTCCTCGGGTGATTCCAATGGGTAGCCAGGGTGGAGAGTCACTGACTCGCTTTGAGCTAATCTCCTCATTTGAACGTGAAGACTGTGAGGATTAAGTAAAATAATGATGCAGGGGCTCCTGGGTGGTTCAGCCGGTGGAGCGTGCCACTCTTGATCTCGGGGGCATGAGTTCGAGCCCCACATTGGGCATAGAGATTACTTAAAAACAAATAAGCTTAAGACAACAAGATGCAAAGGATCTGGCCTGACACAGGCACTCCAGGGGACCGCGATCTCTACTCCCCTTTTTACTGCCACTGTCTCTGGGTCCGTCCAAGGCCCGCCTCCCCACCCCACCCCCCACCCCCCACCAAAAAAAGCAAACCTCGTCTTTGTCATTTTGCCTCTGGATGGTTGCCTCCACTAAGCGGCATATTTTTTCTTTTCTTTTTTAAAAGATTTTTTTTAACGTTTTCTTATTTATTTTGAGACAGAGAGAGAAAGAGAGAGAATCCCCAGCAGGCCCCAGGCTGTCAGCTCAGAGCCCGACATGGGGCTTGAACCCATGAACTGTGAGATCATGACCTGAGCAGAAATCAAGAGTCAAATTGGGCACCTGGGTGACTCAGTCTGCTAAGCGTCTGGCTTCGGCTCAGGTCATGATCTCACAGTTCATGAGTGCAAACAAACCTGGCATCAGGCTCTCTGCTGTTAGCCTGGAGCCTGCTTTAGATACTCTGTCCCCCTGTCTCTGCCCCTCCCCGACTCACTCTCTCTCTTTCAAATAAAGAAACATAAAAAAAAAAGAGAGCCACCCAGGTGCCCCTAAAAATTTTTATTTTTAAGTAATCTCTACATCCACCATGAGGCTTGAACTCACAGCCCCCAAATCAAGAGTTACAGGCTCCACCCACTGAGCCAGCTAGGCACCCCTCACCTGTTTCCTATCGGCTCTTCCCACTGCCTTTTAAAACACTCTGAACACCCCATCACCTAATCTTGCTGCCATCTTGTTTCCAAGTGTGGACTGGTTCTGTCCACTCTTGATCCTGAACTTTATGACACAGAAACCCAAAGATTATCAAGAGCGTTTGGATAGTCAAACCCAGAGGTGTTTTCTCAGTGACTGTTCTCCTTCAACTCAACTAAACAAACATATTTATGCCTACCACTACTGGGGTACAAAAATGAATAAGTCACCATCCTTGGCCTCAAGAGGTGGGGTATTGGGATAGGAGCGGCTTTTACGTAAGTGAGTCAATACTACTAGTGAGATAAGAGTCATTACGTAAAGTGCGAACTGTGTAGATTTTTTACCTCCGCGCTCAACCTTAGCACAGGGCCCTGAACATAAATATTTTTTGAATGAATGAATGAATGATTGAATGACTGAATGGACTCCACAGGAAGATGAGGAAAGGCTTTACACATGAAATGACCTGGTAGCAGAGTCCTAAAGGATGAGCAGGGTTTTCCAGGGAAGGAAGTGTACAGGTAGGAATTCCAGACGGACTCAAAGGTATGGGAGAAGACGGCACATTCCAGAAGTGCTGATGATGTAGCAGACAGACATGGGAGGTCAGAAGGGGAATGGGAAGAGGGAAGCTGGAAGGTAGTTGGAGACATGGAGATGCAGAGAGGCTGATGGCTGTCCTGTGCCCCTAAGAAGAGTTAGAACATTATCACTGAGGAATGGGAGGCCATTTCTGGTTTTAACAAGGGAATCAGGTGATCAAAGTTGTATTTTAATGTCTATTTAGTTTGGTTTTTTTTTTTTTTGAGAGAGAGACAGAGTGCAAGTTGGGGAGGGGCAGAGAGAGAGAGGGAGGCACAGAATCCAGGCCCCCAGCTGTCAGCACACAGACCGACGCAGGGCTCAAACCCATGAACTGCAAGATGGTGACCTGAGCCGACGTTGGACGCCTAACCGACTGAGCCACCCAGGCGCCCCAACAAAGTGGTATTTTAGACAGACAGCATGACAGCAACTTGAGCTCGTAGGAGAGGATGAAACCACCTGGGAAGCGTACAGGGGAGAAGAGTAGAGGCCTGATGACAGAACGCATAGCTTAGCCGCCGGAAGAAGGGTCTATGGCACAGACTAACAGGGAGGCAGGGAAAGGCAGAAGCACCTGCGGCTAGAGTCTCAGGCATGGGGGTCATGGTGACCTGTGCCAGAACTATTCCAGTGGAGCAGTGGAGACAGAAACAGAGCTACGGCAGTGGGCACCGCGAGACTGTTAGTTCCCTCCTCCCCTGGTATCCGTGACCATGTGTCTGCGCTCTCCTCTGTCCATCTCAGTGGAAACGAACTTAAAAATATGGAGTCATGGAAACCAATTACAGTAAAACCATGGATGGCGAGCAACTTGTTCCGTGAGTGTTCTGCAAGACAAACGTTTCTAATAGATTTTAACTTGATAAATGAGCGATGTCTTGCAATACGAGTAGTAAGTGACGCCAAACGTCTGTCACATGATGACAACTGAGCCGATGGTTCTTGAAATTCCTTGATAAACAGGTGCTTTGGATTACAAGCATGCTTCCAGAAGACATTATGCTCGCAAACCAAGGTCTTACTGTACTTTGTCGACACACTGAATGTTAGTTTTCTTCTTTTTTAAAAAGTATTTACTTTTTAATTAACATCCAAGCTAGTTAGCATCTAGTGCAACGATGATTTCAGGAATAGATTCCTTTACCCATTTAGCCCATCCCCCCTCCCACAACCCTTCCAGCAACCCTCTGCTTGTTCTCTATATTTAAGAGTCTCTTATGTTTTGTCCCCCTTCCTGTTTTCATATTGTTTTTGTTTCCCTTCCCTTATGTTCGTCTGTTTTGTATCTTCAAATCCTCATATGAGTGAAGTCTTAACGATATTTGTCTTTCTCTGACTAATTTCGCTTAGCATAATACCCTCTAGTTCCATCCATGTAGCTGCAAATGGCAAGGTTTCATTCTTTTTGATTGCGGAGTGATACGCCATTGTACATATATACCACATCTTCTTTATCCATTCGTCGTCGATGGACATTGGGGCTCTTTCCGTATTTTGGCTATTGTCAATAGCGCTGCTATAGACATTGGGGTGCATGTGCCCCTTTGAAACAGCACACCTGTATCCCCTGGATAAACACCTAGTGGTGCAATTGCTGGGTCGTAGGGTAGTTCTATTTTTAATTTTTTGAGGAACCTCCATACTGTTTTCCAGAGTGGCTGCACCAGCTTGCATTCCCAACAACAATGCAAAAGGGATCCTCTTTCTCCGCATCCTCGCCAACATCTGTTGTTGCCTGAGTTGTTCATGTTAGCCATTCTGACAGGTGTAAGGTGATATCTCCTCGTGGTTTTGATTTGTATTTCCCTGATGATGAGTGATGTTGAGCATTTTTTCATGTGTCGGTTGGCCATCTGGATGTCTTCTTTGGAGAAGTGTCTATTCATGTCTTTTGCCCATTTCTTCACTGGATTATTTTGTTTTTTGGGTGTGGAGTTTGATAAGTTCTTTATAGATTTTGGATACTAACCCTTTATCTGATATGTCATTTGCAAATATCTTCTCCTGTTCCATCGGTTGCCTTTTCGTTTTGCTGATTGTTTCCTTCGCTGTGCAGAACTCTTTATTTTGATGAGGTCCCAATAGTTCATTTTTGCTTTAGTTTCCCTTGCCTCTGGGAAGTAAGAAGTTTTTGCCTGCTTTTCTCTAGGATTTTGATGGCTTCCTTTTAGGAAGCCTTTAGGAATCTTACATTTAGGTCTTTCATCCATTTTGAGTTTACTTTGTGTATGGTGTAAGAAAGTGGTCCAGGTTCATTCTTCTGCAAGTTGCTGTCCAGTTTCCCAGCACCATTTGCTGAAGAGACTGTCTTTATTCCACTGGGTATTCTTTCCTGCTTTGTCAAAGATTAGTTGGCCATAGTTTGTGGGTCCATTTCTGGGTTCTCTGTTCTGTTCCATTGATCTATCTGAGTGTCTGTTTTTGTGCCAGTACCATACTGTCTTGATTACTGCTTTGTAGTACAGGCTAAAGTCCAGGATTGTGATGCCTCTTGGTTTGGTTTTCTTTTTCAAGATTGCTTTGGCTAATCGGGGTCTTTTCTGGTTCCATACACATTTTAGGATTGTTTGTTCTAGCTCTGTGAAGAATGCTGGTGTTATTTTGATAGGGATTGTGTTAGTTTTCTTCTTTTAAAAAAAAACTTCTTGGGGCGCCTGGGTGGCGCAGTCGGTTAAGCGTCCGACTTCAGCCAGGTCACGATCTCGCGGTCCGGGAGTTTGAGCCCCGCGTCAGGCTCTGGGCTGATGGCTCAGAGCCTGTAGCCTGTTTCCGATTCTGTGTCTCCCTCTCTCTCTGCCCCTCCCCCGTTCATGCTCTGTCTCTCTCTGTCCCAAAAATAAATAAACGTTGAAAAAAAAATTAAATAAATAAATAAATAAATAAATAAATAAATAAATAAATAAATAAAAACTTCTTGGGGCGCCTGGGTGGCGCAGTCGGTTAAGCGTCCGACTTCAGCCAGGTCACCATCTCGCGGTCCGTGAGTTCGAGCCCCGCGTCGGGCTCTGGGCTGATGGCTCAGAGCCTGGAGCCTGTTTCCGATTCTGTGTCTCCCTCTCTCTCTGCCTCTCGCCCGTTCATGCTCTGTCTCTCTCTGTCCCAAAAATAAACGTTGAAAAAAAAAAATTTTTTTTTTAAATAAAAAAACACTTCTTATTTAAAAATATGTTCGGGGGCGCCTGGGTGGCGCAGTCGGTTAAGCGTCCGACTTCAGCCAGGTCACGATCTCGCGGTCCGTGAGTTCGAGCCCCGCGTCAGGCTCTGGGCTGATGGCTCAGAGCCTGGAGCCTGTTTCCCATTCTGTGTTTCCCTCTCTCTCTGCCCCTCCCCCGTTCATGTTCTGTCTCTCTCTGTCCCAAAAATAAATAAACGTTGAAAAAAAAAATTTTCAAATATGTTCGGGGGCACCTGGGTGGCTCAGTCAGTTAAGTGTCCAACTCTTGATTTAGGTTCAGGTCACAATCTCATGTTTCATGAGATCAAGCCCCATGTCAGGCTCTGTGTTTGTGATTCTCTCTCTCCCTCTCTCCTCCCTCCCCCCAAAATAAACAGTAAAATACACACACACACACACACACACACACATATACACATACATACATATATGTGTGTGTGTGTGTGTGTATGTATGTGTATGTATATATATATATATATATATATATATATATATATATATATATATATATATTCAAACATACACCCGAGTAGAGAGAATAGTACAGTGACACCCAGATAACTACCTTCCACCTTCAATAGTGATCAACTCCTGGGGCACCTGGGTGGCTCAGTCAGTTGAGTATCCAACTTCAGCTCAGGTCATAAACTCACAGTTCGTGAGTTTGAGCCCTACATCGGGCTCGCTGCTGTTAGCCTGTCAATGCAAAGCCCGCTTTGGATCCTCTGTCCCCCTCTCTCTCTGCCCTCACCCTGCTCTCTTTCCTTCAAAAGTAAATAAACATTAAAAAAAAAATAGTGATCAACTCCTGCCCAATCTGGTTTCATCTCTATGCTTACGCCCATGTTATTTTGAAGCAAATCCCAAATGTCCTATTGTGTCACTCATAAACATGTCAATATATATCTCTGAAATATAAAGCCTTTTTAAAAATAATCACAATACAATAATAGACCTAAAATCAACCATACTTTAATGTCACCTGGATGCAATGTGTTTAAAGTCTCTGATTGTTTCATCATTTTTATTTTTTTCCACTTTGTTTTAATAAGGATGCTAACAAGTTAACAAGTCCTATATGTTACATTTGGTCAATCCGCCTCTTAAATTTTTTTAAATTATGATTTTATGGACTCCCTGTGTATTTTTCTTTGAATCTTATTTGTTGAAGAGGAAACAAAACAGCTGCTATCTTGACAGCTTCATGGTTAAAAAGGGTATGTCCTCATGGGGCGCCGGGGTGGCTCAATGGGTTAAGCGTCCAACATCGACTCAGGTCATGATCTCACGGTTGGTGAGTTCGAGCCCCACGTTGGGCTTTGTGCTGACAGCTCAGAGCCTGGATCCTGCTTCAGATTCTGTGTGTCCCTCTCTTTCTGCCCTTCCCCCATTCACGCTCTGTCTGTGTCTCTCAAAAATGAATAAACGTTAAAAAAAACCAATTTTTTTTAAAGGGTATATTCTCAATCACACAATCATACAGCCTACTTCCATTTTGTTTTCTTTTGTTTTAGTAGATTTTGTAGTGAAGTGTTACCTATACACAGAAAAGTACATGAATTGTTAAGTATGCAGCTTGGTGAATTTTCCTAAATTCACCCGTGTAACCACCACACAGGTCAAGAACCAGAACATTACTAGATCCCTTCCTCATGCCCTTTCCCAGTCTCTACTGCCCCACAGAGGTGACCTGACTTTTCACATATAGATTCATTTTGCCTCATTCTGGACTTGATATAAATAGAATCATACAACATGTTCTCTATTGTGACAGCTTCTTTTGTTCAGTATTATTGATGAGGGAGTGTAGGGCAAGTTGAGGGCAAAGGACAGGCTAACAGCAACCCCTTCCCCACCCCACCCCCCACCCCCGCAAGGTAGGATATGTGCGATATTCCTCCAACACTCCTGGCTACTCAATAACAAAGCAAAGGGGGTTAAGTGCTTGCCATGGCGATGTGGGAAACAAAGGCAAACAAAAAATGAAATTCCCTTACTGCCTACAGCCCAGTGACGAGTCCTTGAAACAGGCAGAGTGACCTCCCTCTAGGAGCTCAGCTGCCTCGATGATGATACTTTGGTAGGGGCAAAAGGGAATCTTGGCTTAACATTATCCTGACCCCCCAGGATCCTGTGAATCTCCTTAAACACGTAAAAATTCCTTTGGAAACTTCCTTTATCTCTACCCCCCCACCCAAGATACATGTTGGCGATCAGACTCTGGGCTTATGGCCCCCTGATATACATCTGAAGGGTCTCTTGACTGAGGTTTTACCAGCCAGTAATAAATGACGTTTTCTTAATGGCCACTAGCCCCTCAAGGTCCTGGAAACTTGAAGGTATATAAGTAGGCACTCTTCACAACCCACCAAGCAGCTCCCTCTGCCCATGGGTCCTGTCCCTGTGCTTTAATAAAATCACCTTTTACACCAAAGACGTCTTCAAGAATTCTTTCTTGGCCATCAGCTCTGAACCCCACCATCACCCGAAAACCCCATCACTGTGTCCGTGTTGTTACTTCTAGCAATGTTTTTTTTTTTTTTCACTCTCACTGCCGTATAATATTCCATTGAATATGAAGGTACCACAATTTGATTATCCATTCCAGTGTTGATGGACACGAGGGCGATTTACAGTCTCAGGCCATTACAAATGGTGCCACCGTGAACATGGGTGTGCACACTTTGGAATGAATGTTATATATATGTCCATGACCGCTTAGGTTTTTTGTTTTAATATTTATTATTTATTTTTGAGAGAGAGACAGAGGGCAAGTAAGGGAGGGGCAGAAAGAGAAGGAGACACAGAATCTGAAGCAGGCTCTAGGTTCCAAGCTGTCAGCGCAGAGCCCGATGCGGGGCTCGGGCCCACGAAACATCAGATCATGACCTGAGCTGAAGTTGGACCCTTAACCCACTGAGCCACCCCAGCACCCGGTTGGCTTAGGTTTTAGTTTGGGCCCTATTGCTTACCACCTGTGTGAACTTGAGCCCATTTGTTCACCTCTCTGGTCTCAGGTTTCTGATCTGTAAAATGGAAGTAATCCCAACCCTGGGGAGTTCTTCTGAGGATTAAATGTAAGACAACACGTAAAGCTTTTAAAACAGTGCTTGGCTCTTAGTAAGGGGTAATGAGTATCAGCAGTCATTGTTTCTACCTTTCTTGTGGTAACTTCCCCATCTCCCTCACTCCTGCCCCCTTAGAGTTCCATTCTCCCACATTTAAGTGGCCTGGTCTGCTTTTCTGTCTGAAAATGATCTATTCTCGTGACTTCTGCTATCTTGTGTGTGGGCGACGTTGTAAAGTGTTACATAAAAAGTAGGACTGCAAAGATCCTTGTCTACAAAACACGACCTTTCCCCTACCCTCCAGTTCTGCTTTTTTCTGATCACAATGTACTCTTTGCCCTTTCCCTTGAATATATCTGTTACCACGGTCTCAACAGATCTGCATCAGACTTGCCCAACCTCCTCCACTTTAGAATCACCTGGAGTCCTCTCTGACCCTTCCCTCCCGCCCCTGCACCCCAAATCTAACCTGCAGGGAGGTCCTGATGAATCTGGCCGTGCCCACACCACTCCTTTCCTTTCTACTCCCTCTGTCAAGTTCAGACCTTTATCGCTTTACCCCTGAACCAGTACAGTAGCCAACTGTCTCTTCTACCTGGCATCAGTCACTCCTACTGCTAAATTACCCAGAACACTGCCTCCAGACTAACTTGGCCAAAGTACTGCCTCACGATGAATAATCACAACAGAGCACCTGACTTCTGGAATGGTGGCATGAGTTGCTCCGTAAACCCTCTCCATACCAAAACAGCCGTAACGGGTGAAAGTTTTAAAAAATGATAATAGCAAAAACCCAAATCACAATAATTTTACAGTATCTGAAAATTGTCTGAAGAGCACACAGCAAATTAGGAAATTTTGTGCAAGAAAATTCACTAAATCTCAGAACAGTGAGAGTCAGTGACAAAAGAGCCTCAGACCTCTCCCTCCCTCCCACCGCGCAGGGCTCAGTGACTCTACTCAGCTCCCACTCATAGGACAGAACAGGCCGAAAGTACTGGGGCCTCAGTCACTCTTGCCCCAGCTTGCTCACAGGCCAGAGGGTCTATGGGCGGGAAGGCAAACCAACAAGACTGGAGGCTACTTACTGCCTTTGTCCAGCACTCTGTTCATAAAGCACCGCTGTCACTCTAAGATAAGAAGGCCATTGCCCCTGCCCATACTCCCCATGTTGGGAGCAGTGGTTTTGCCTAGGGAGGGGAAGCAGGCCCTAAGAACAGAGAGCTCCAAGGCTCACCCCAAGGAAACTCACTTTATTTGCAATACAATGTGGGGAAGTTCAAGTGCAAGGTAAGGGGGCCCTCAAAAACAATGGAGACCCTGTTGGGAAGCAGTTAAGAGGAGTCCAGAGCTCCACTCAAACAAGAAGTTAAACCACAGACTAGCTGGAGGTATACTAGAGGGGACGAGGGAAAGAGACAGCTACGGAGCAATCATAGAAGCTCGAAGCTTGGTTGGAAGCCTCGAAGACTACCCCTGCAAGGGGGGGCCCAGATGTAGCTAGACAAGACTGTGGGGCAGTTTGTGCCCCGGGATGATGTTAAACCCAGTAGAACAGCCAGCCAGCAGCTGGTGGAGGCTAACAGCTGGGTGTGATACCACAGGGGGCAGACAGCTTACCAGAGAAATCAGGTAAAAAGACAAAGAGAGCCTTGTTGACCACTGTCATCCCAGAGAGACTGTGCACATACCCAAGGCTGCACCCTCGGAGGAGTGACATCAGAGTGCACACTCTGGGGGAAGTGACTTCACTAGAATAGTCCAGCCAAGTCCCTGAAAGCTAAGCAAGCTAACAACAAGCCTCAGGGTGAGGAGGAATCTATATCCAAAGTTACCTAGAGTATCCACTTTTCAACAAAAATTATGACACATGCAACAAAACAGGAATCTAAGACTTCTATACAAGAAAAAAAAATCAGGCATCAGAAACTGCCTTTGCGAGGGTTCAGCTGTCAGGCTTAGCCAACGAAGACTTGAAAGCAATCGTTATAAATGTGGTCAGAGAAATACAGGAAGCCATGTTTAAAGTAAAGGAAGGTCTGGTGACAGTGTCTCATTAAGTAAAGAATCTCAGTAGTAAAGAGAAATTCTGAAAAAACCAATGGAAATTCTGGAATCAAAAAGTTCACTAACTGAAATGAAAAATTCATCAGGGGACCCGGAAGGGGCAGCATAACCTTGAAAAAGGAGAACCAAGTTGGAGGACTCACACTGAACCGATTTTTAAAAACTTGCCACAAAACGACAGTGATCACGACAATGTAATAGTGGCCTCATGAGAGACCTATAGATCAGTGGAATAGAATTGAGAGCCCGGAAGGAAGCTCCTACATCTCTGGCCAATTGATTTTTGACAAGCATGACATTCAATAGGAAAATAATTGCTTTTTGATAAATGGTGCTGCACAACTGGATACTCACATGCACAAGAATGAAGTTGGTCATCTTCCTCGCATCACGCAAAAAGGAACTCAAACTCGGTCTTAGACCTAAATGCCTGAGCTGAAACTAGAAAACTTTTGGAAGAAAATATAGAAGTAAATCCTCTGGATCTCAGGTTAGGAACAGCTTTCTGCGCTATGATACCAAAAGCACAAACAGAAACAGATGAACTGGACTTCATCAAAATTAAAAACATCTGTGTTTCCAAGGATACCATTAAGAATATGAAGACACCTTGGGGCGCCTGGGTGGCTCAGTCGGTTGAGCGGCCGACTTCGGCTCAGGTCACCATCTCGCGGTGTGTGAGTTCGAGCCCCGCGTCGGGCTCTGTGCTGACAGCTCGGAGCCTGGAGCCTGCTTCGGATTCTGTGTCTGCTCCTCCCGTGCTCATGCTCTGTCTCTCTGTGTCTCTCAGTAATAAATAAATGCTAAAAAAATTAAAAAAAAAAAAGAATATGAAGACACCTCACAGAATGGAAGCAAGTATCTGCAAATCATATATCTGATAAGGGACTTCCATCTAGAATACATAAAGAACACTTACAACTCAATTTAAAAGAAAGAAATAAGGGGTTTCTGAGTGGCTCGGTCAGTTACAGTGTAGACTCTTCATTTCAGCTCAGGTTGTGATCTCATGGTTCGTGAGATAGAGCCCCACAATGAGCTCCATGCACCGTCAGCCTCTCTCTCTCTCTCTCTCTCTCTCTCTCTCTCTCTGCCCCTGCTTGTGCTCGCTCTCTCTTAAATAAATATACTTAAATCTTTTAAAAGAGAAATGAAATATTGATACAGGCTACAATGTGGATGAACCTTGAAAACATTATTTTAAGTGAAAGGAGCCAGTCATAAAAGACCGCATAATGTATTATGTCCTCTATATGACATGTCCAGACTAGGCAAGGCTAAAGAGACAGAAAGAATAATAGGTTGTCTAGAGCTGGTGGGGGTTGTGTTTGGGGGAAACGGGGAGTGACTTCTAATGGAGAAGAGGTTTCTTTTGGGGGTGATAAAAACGTTCTAAAATTGCTTGTGGTGATAGTTGCACACTCTATGAATACACGAAAACCCATTGAATTGTACACTTTAAATGGGTAAATTGTATTGTATATGAATTATATCTCATTAAAGCTGTAAAAAACAATCATGATAATAGCAATAGCTATTATCGATGAGTGCGCTCATCGAGCACTTACAATATACAGGGTACTGTGTTAAGTATTTCACCCACATTATCTCATTTTCCACCATTATGACATGGGTATTATTTTCTTTACATTATAGATGAAGAAATAGAAACTCATACGGTCTTAGTTCACTTCTCTGAGAAAGCACAGCTAATAATTGCCACAGCCTGGATTTAAGTTCAGATCTTTCTGCTTCTAAAGCACGTGGCCTCTGATTGCATCTTATGTCTTAGAAGAAGACACATCTAACTCCTTTCCATTTCATTCAGTGAACATTACTGACCACCTACTGTGAGCGCCACCTCGTGTTTTCAAAACTGGATTGAGGTGTATCACCAATGATCTTGAGAACAAATTTAAGATTTTTATTGTGAAATATACATAAAGTTGACCCTCTCGACCACTTTCAAATGCACAATTCAGCGATATGAAGTACACTCACATTGCTATACAGCCATCGCCACCCTCCAACTCCAGAATGTTTTCATCTTGCAAAACAGAAACTCTTTACTCTTTAACTAACTACCGATTACCCCCTCTCCACTCCCTAGCAGTCACTATTCTAGCTTCTGTCTCTGTGAATGTGACTATTCCGGGTCCCTCATATAGGTGGAATCATGCTATACCTGTCCTTTTGTGACTGGCTTAGTTCACTTAGCAGCATGCCTTCAAGGTTCATTCATGGTATAGCAGGTGTCAGAATTTTCTTCTTTTTTAAGGTTGGATGATATTCCATAGTGTGTATGTGCTATTCTTTGTTTATCCCTTCATCCATCAGTGGACGGTTAGAGTGTTTCCACCTTTTGGCTATCGTGAATGATGTTGCAGTGAATGTGGATGTTCACACATCTGTTCGAATCAAGTAGCACAGGGAAGAAGATTTTAAAATTTAATAGCTGTGAAATTATTTTAATGTAAAGTAGAATAAAATAGAACGAGCACATCGAGCCTGTAATCGGGGCTTCTCAACCTGAGCACTACTGACATTTTGGGCCAGATAAGTCTTTGTGGTGGGGGCTGTCCTGTTCAGCAGCATCCCCGGCCTCCAGCCACTAAACGCTAGCGGTACTCTCTTTAGTTGTGACAACCAAAAAACATCTCTAGTCGGGGGGTGAACTTGCCCCCTAGTTGAGATTTGGTACGAGGCTGAAGAAGGTATTTGATTTAAAAAGTGAGTGAGCTTCAAGCAACTATTAATAATAAGCAGGTACTAAAGAGAGAGGTTCAAAATTATTAAGGCGATATGTAGATGCCTGGAGCATGCCGTGTACTGTGCTAGGATGTCCAAATGCTTGGCAGCTGAGATGAACTTGGACGAAGGCATGTGAACTTTGCCTATCACTGGCCCTGTCCGCCTTTTCATCTTCTCGCCTGCTGATTCTCCACTTGGACTCTGCTCCAGACAAAACAACTTGTTTTCTTCTACTTAGGGGCCTCTACTTAGGGTTCCTGATGTCCTCACCTGCTGGGAATGCCACCCACCTCCCACCCCAACTTCAGCCCCGTGAACCTTCAAGGCCCAGGTCAAATCTCTAAGATTCTAAACCAGAAGAAATTGTTGCCTCCTCTGAACAATTGTTCGCAATGTTGATTACACTGTATTGCTTACTGCTCAGCTTTTTTTAGTGTCTCTTACAGTATTTGTCCTATATCGAGATGGGACTTTGGTTTATGGTTCTATCTTGTTAGTACTATACGTCCCACGCAGTAAAAATATTTACTATCTTGTTAATGAATTCTAATATATGGAAAAACAAAATAGGGATCTCTGGTAGGATGTAAACAGCTTAAAAAAAATTTTTTTAAGTTTATTTATTTTTGACAGAGACAGAGTGTGAGCATGAGCGGGGGAGGGGCAGAGAGAGAGGGAGACACAGAATCTGAAGCAGGCTCCAGGCTCCCAGCTGTCAGCACTGAGCCTGACACGGGGCTCGAACTCACGAACTGTTGGCTAAAGTTGGACGCTTAACTGACTGAGCCACCCAGGTGCCCCTAAACAGCTTTAAAAGAGCTCAATAGGGGTGCCTGGGTGGCGCAGTCGGTTAAGCGTCCGACTTCAGCCAGGTCACGGTCTCGCAGTCCATGAGTTCGAGCCCCGCATCAGGCTCTGGGCTGATGGCTCAGAGCCTGGAGCCTGTTTCTGATTCTGTGTCTCCCTCTCTCTCTGCCCCTCCCCCGTTCATGCTGTGTCTCTCTCTGTCCCCCCCCCCAAAAAAAAAAAAAGAGCTCAATAACATGAAATTATGCAGGAAAGGATATGTGATGCACTTATTTAATGCACAGGTTTTATTGACTCCTTTTGAGTTGATAGCATGAGGAGTTCAATTTTTATTACTGTAATTAAGGATGACGTCAAGAAGACGAATGCATGGTGACTAAGAAGACATCTTTAGCCAGCCACCTGTCTGATACTCTGTATCTGATTATAAGGCTGAAACATTCCCTTTTCGCCTGTGTGTGGGGGGATGGGGGGTGGGGGGCAGTGTTTCCTGAGCATTTTCAGTGCTTGGTCCTGTGTATGTAAGTGTAAATATCACCATATAATTTATCACCCAAGCTTAGTCCATTTGAGACTAAAGGGGGGCATTGTTAAAAAATTTCCAGGGCAATAGGCATAAACCAAGACTATCCTGGGCATAAAACCACCCTATGCATTTTTTATAGACAACTTCACATGTAGGTTTAAGGAAGCAGCCCCAAACATAAGGTTATGACTCATCACTGCTTCAAACGGCCAGTAGGAAGCTTTTCAATAACAAAACAAGCCAAACTCTTGAATTTCCTCATAGTTTGATCTCCTACAACTATTGCATACGGGGACTTCTGAGCAAACACCATCACCATTATCAATAAGAATCTAGCCAGGAAGTCTGGCCATGGAGAACTCTGAGCTCCCCCTGTCTAGACTTTACATAGGCAGCACTGGGTGTGAAAAGAAAGTAGCAATTTTTGACTCATTAGAGTCGACACTCTTAGGCCTTCTGAGAAATTTCATCAACATCCAGACTGCAGTTTTTAGTACGGTTTTCTCAGCCACATCCTTTCCTGTTTCCTTCTCATTTATTATGGTGATAAGGTCTATCCTCAAAAACCTTGACTCTGTCCTTGGAACCCTCTTTTGGTAAGGATATTCCAACAGAAAAATTTCACCAGCTGGTAGATATTGCTAGTAAAAAAAAAAAAAAAAAATCCTGCCTGTTCTGGGGTGGGGATGCATAAATGGGAACTTTCTGTACTTTCTGCCCAATTTTGCTGTGAATCTAAAGCTATATTAAGGTAAAGTATAGGGGTGCCTGGGTGGCTCAGTTAGTTGAATGAATGTCTGACTTTGGCTCATGATCTCGCAGTCCGTGAGTTCAAGCCCCATGTCAGGCTCTGCGCTGACAGCTCAGAGCCTGGAGCCTGCTTCAGATTCTGTCTCCCTCTCTCTCTGCCCCTCCCCCTGCTTGCACTCTGGCTTTCTCTCAAAAATAAAATAAAAACATAAAAAAATTTTTTTAAATGATCGCCTTAGAGAAAGGTTCCTTTTTTTTTTTAAGAGAGAGAGAGAGAGAAAGAACGAGACCAAGAGCATGTGAGCCAAAGTGGGGGAGGGGCAAAGGGAGAGGGAGCAAGAATCTTAAGCAGGCTCCATGTCCTTCGCAGAGCCCGATGTGGGGCTTGATCTCAAGACCATGAGATCCTGGGGCACCTGGGTGGCTCAATCGGTTAAGTGTCTGACTCTTGATTTTGGCTCAGGTCATGATCTCATGGTTTGAGTTCAAGCCTCACATTGGGAGAACGTGGAGCCTGCTTGGGATTCTCTCTCTTTCCCTCTCTCTATGCCCCTCCCCTGCTTGCACTGTCTCTGTCTCTCTCTCTCAAAATGAATAAACATTAAAAAAATAAAAAGACGATGATATCCTAACCTGAATGAAAATCAAGAGACGCTTAACCGACTGAGCCACCCAGGTGCCCCAAGAAAGGTTCTTAAGTGGTCTCCTGTCATAACCATGGCAAACATTTATTAAGAGCTAAGCATATGCCAGGTACTGTTTGATGCACTTAACATCTATTATTTGCTCCATTGGGGAAGCACCATTAACGTCACCTGAATTTTACAGAAGAAAGTGGGATACAGAGGTGTGGTACTTGCCCAAGGACACCAGGCAAGGAAGGGCAGAGCCAGGATTCAAGGCCAAGTAGCAGAGGCTCCAAGGCCAGTTTCTCTCAACCATTCCCTGAAGATAAACAATGAAACTGACCAACCAGGTGAACCGCTGATTTTGCAAGAAGAGAATAAACAGAGAACACTATCTGCTTTGACCACTGCTGCTTGCCATCTCCGGGAGGGCCTCCCAGATTTTCAAAGGGTTAGGAAATCCTGCAGAGGTGTCCCCAGGTGACTTTAGAGCCCGGTCGACTTTAGTAGAGTCTCGGAGCTTTTCCAGAACAAGAGTGAGTGTACACATTCTCCCTGGTTGTCTTCATAACAAGGTACTTTCATGCTTTCAGAAATGTACGTCATACGTATTTTTTATTTATTTTGAGAGAGAGAAAGCATGCGGAGGGACAGAGAGAGAAGGAGAGAGAGGGGATCCCGAGCAAGCTCTGTGTTGTCAGCACAGAGCCTGATGGAGGGCTCAATCCTAAGAACCGTGAGATCATGACCTGAGCCAAAATCAAGAGTCGGATGCTCAACCGACTGAGCCACCCAGGCGCCCCCAGAAATGCATTTCGTAGCCATGTTCTACAAACTGGTTATCCCAGGCCAACCCTCACCAAATCCTCAGTCCCCACAGACTACTAACCCAGGAGGCAAAAATGAGTCCATTCTGTCTCCTAAATGGCCTCCCACAGACATGCTTTATAGAAGGAAATAATGTGATTCAACAGAACACGGCAAGAGCCAAAGTAGAGAGGAGGACACAGAAACCAGCAACAAGTCAGAACACAAGTTCTATGTGTTGCAGAAGGCAGTGGATGATTCTTGAAGCCAGCCAGAGATGCCTTCACTCCTTTCCTTCTTCCTCCTCCGGGCTCATTCCGCAAGTCTTTTTAAGCCTTAGTGATGCAATTGTTTTAGAATTCCTGAACCGGATGACTGTCCCCTTCTGGAACTCTTGGCTAAACTTGTATTCCTGACAAGGGGTGAAAAATCCATCCAGTAGAGTCATCTACTTCTAACAGCTGCTTTCTGTGGCTCTGAATCAAGCTGGAGAAATCTTCCCAGACCTCAGGAGCCACTTTAATGTCTTACAGGGTCTAACAAAACAGCTCAGTCTCCTTCAGCAAACACAGCAGGAGCTAACCTGTAGTGGGCCAGGCCAGTTTCCCCAGCACATGTACAGACATATGTATGGCCACCAAGCAGTCCTGTTTAAAGACATGAAAACTGTGGGGCAGAACCAACTGTGGGTGCATGCGTGTGCACATGTGTGCGCGTGCGCACACACACACACACACACACACACACACACACACACAGGCACACACAACTGGCAACAGATCGAAAGCTCTTTTCTGGCGGCCCAAGCTATTTTAACGGGAGTCAGAACTATGGAGGTCCCTCACTAAAATTCGTTGCTTCTGAAGCCTGGCTTTTTTGTTTCCACGATGTAAGAGAATAGAGAGGAATAAATAACTACTGAGGTGCAACATTTTTTTAGGTAACGTGACAACTGAATGAAAAATCCAGCAATGGCAAAGGATTCTTTCTCCTCTTTCACCCCGGAACACCTTGGGTCCCGAGGGGTCTGGGGCTAAATTCAGGCGAGAGGCTCTTTCTGTTCACGCTCTCGGACTTCCATGCCTTCAGGATGGGGACTGGGCTTCAGGAATCCCTGAAAGATCTTATGTGGTGGTTTCTGGTCCAGGGCTGATCAGCCTTCAAAGGGTTATTTGGTCACGCTCCATGAAACTTGAGCCGTTGGACACTTGGGTGAACAGGATGGGGGAAGCTCCATTCTCCCTTGTCATAACCCTGAAATGTGCTGGAAAAGACTTAACGTTGCTACAAATGCTGCTTCCCTTCTCTCACTAAATGCTCCTTCCATCGCCTCCTCTCCTCTCTCTCTTCCAGCCCTGCCGTGCCCTGGTAGGGTGACCCTGCCCACCCCTTAAAGGAGTTGCATTTCAAGTCAGTCAAATGTTCTATTCTTGGCGAAGCACATGCCATTGCAAAAGCAGTTTCAGGCTCATAGAATTTTAGAACTGGGCCTAGTTCCATGGACCCATGGAGGTGAGTAGGTGGAGAACCAGTTTTGATTAAATGCCTCCTGAGTGCCAGGCACTTAGTGTTTACCAGATTTATTTAATCTCCTCGTCAATTATCACTGTTACTCCCAGTTGCGAAAGGAAGAAATCAGGGTGCATATGGAAAGGTTAAGTGACTTGCTCAAGGCCATGCAACCAGTACTAATTAACAGCAGGTCTGACTCTAAAGGCTGCGTTCTTGCAGGCTGCCTCCCATTGGGCTGTCATCTTACGTGCTGAAAGGGCAGTGGGACAGTAACAGGTCCACACTGCCCAGCACGTCCCCATCACCCTAACCAGCTGCAAGGGGCCAGAGGCTGATGCCTCCACATCCTTTCTTCTCTTTGCGGCTCGGTGATTCACCAACCTCCTTCCTCTCCCGGTTATGACCGGTGTCTTGGGCTGTGTTCTGGGCTACAGGTGAGTTAGTCGGTAGGCCTGGAGCCACCAGATTCTGCAGCTGAGCTAACCACCAGTTGGCCTCCCTCCGCTCAATTCACAAGACACCTGACCTTACCCGGCCCCCCAAACAAGCTCGCGGTCACAATTGTCTCCCTTTCTGCACCCCGCCCCCATCAACAGCAAGCACGACGCAGCTTTTAGCCCACCTCCCTCTTTCCCCACTCCCTCCGCACTGGTCTCATCCAATAGCGTCTCAGCCCACAGGCTAAAGACGTCAAAGGTAGCCAACTGTGGAGGAGTTCCTCGCCGAGGGTCCCGCCTCCACCCTGAGAAGCAGCTCCTCTGACCAATGGATTTCCCGCCGGGTGCAATGAGCGCGCGGGGCTCCTAGAGCAGCGGCTTGGCCGCCCAATGAGCGGGCAGGTTCCGAGTCAGGGGCGTGGCAGCAGCCGTCGTCAGGGGCGTGGCGGCAGTTGCTTGGGCGGGGCCGGTAGCGGCGGGAGCTGCGCTGGCCAGGGGTTCCGGCTGCATTTCCATGAGCGCCGCCGGCAGCCGCGGAGCTTCGGGAACCCGGCTAGGGGCAAACCAGGACGCGGTAGTCAACCACGCGCAGGTAAAGCCACGGCCCGGCGAGCTCCGCTAAGCCGGGATCGCTCCCACGATCCGTCGGGCCAGATCCCTGAGCCCCGAGGTCCCCGTCGTGGCTCGGCCCATCGCGCCGCTGCCTGCGCCTCGGATCCTCCGGGGCCTGTCACCTGGCGCCGCGGGGATCCCGAGGGCCGGCTCGCCCAGTGGCTGGGAGGGAGGCAGCCTGGACCGCGGCGCGTGGGATACGCCTTTCTGAAAGCTCTTCTTTGTCCCCTCCTGCCCCGGGTACCGAGGTTGGGGCATCCCTGACTGCGGCCTCCCTGCCGGCTGTCTCTCCATTGGTGCTCACTCTTGGGACCTCTGGGGTTTGGGGAGGGGGTCTGCCGACCCAGGCCTGGTGATGGAGGTCTGGGATCCGCACCTGGAAGGAGAAGGCCGAGGGGCCTGTTTACAGCCCCGGATATCCGAGGGGCCTCTGCGTTGCAGGGCTCCAGCGGTGCACCATGGATCCGTGGGTTCAAGTTGTAAGGAGGCAGCTTTTGGCCCAGTTGGAGGCGCACTTACTGAGCTTGGCCCCACGCCAGGCACTGTTCTAGGCGCTTCGTGGGCTTTCCCTACAGAGAGCTGTCCAGCAGCGCAGGCGGCTGCCTGTCCGGCAAGGCAGCCAGTGCCTCGACCTTGGAAGTGTCCAGGCAGAGGCCAGATGACAGCCACCTGTCAGGGATGCTTAGAAAGGACTCTCAAAGGGGGACTGCATGACCCACCTGGAAGGTCCTCCTTCACTCACAGATGCACTCTGGGTGACCTTTAAGGCCCAGCTTGAGAAGGATATTTCTGGGGGTCTGTTAGTTTGGAAGTGGGTGTTGAATTCACCCTAATGCATTTTGTGGTCTCAACTCTGAAGAGTGGGTGTTAGCAAAGAGAATGGAGTATGCCAAGAAGGTAAGGTTTATTTAGCCACCCCGAAACTCTGTAACTGGGATTCCCTTGCCCTCCATGTCTTCATCTCCCCAATTCCTCTCTTTTGGTTGTTCCACCTCCAGTGTGTCAATTTCACCTGCATTCCCGTAGCCAGATGGGAGGGTAGATTCCACGAACTGGCTCCTGAGAGGGGCCCCGGGATTGGTAGGTTTAGCACAGTTCACGTGGTCTGCAGCGAGAGCTTTTCGAGGGCCATTTCATTACAACCGCATTAAGTCGAGTCCAGAAGAGAAACCGTACAGTACCCCTTTCATTACTCTCTGTCATTTGCCTGAATGGAGGGGACATAATAATCTTCTGAAGGTCAGGAGGCAGAGAAAGAACCTTAATACAACTTGCTGCCTGTTTTAGGATGAAATAATCTTTGAATATCCTGGTCGGAAAGCAGACCAGGCCATATACCGTAGACCGTCGGCATAGATTTGGGGCAGCTTAGAGCTGCCGAACCCTTGGTTAGAGCTCGCCTAATCTAGCTTTTCAATGCACAGGTGAGGAAACTAAGGCCCGCAGAGGTCACAGGGCTGACTGGTCATCACGGAGCCGTGACTAAGGGGTGATCTGCTAACCCTGGATTTAGCCAATGCCTGACTCGTATTTCTCTGACCCTCTCAGTGTTTAAATTCTAGGGGAAGCCAGAAGGGTTAGGAGCACAGATTTTGGATTGGAATCCTAGCCCTACGTCTTACAATCTGTAACCTTTGACCAGTTAATTAACGTCTCTGTGCCTCTGTTTGCTCACCTATAAAACAGGAATAATAATGGTACTTAGATTAGAAGGTTGTTTTGAGGTTTACCTGAGTTACTGTATCTGAAGCATTTAGAACAGTGCCTGGCACATAGTAACCACTCTTGATTTGCTAAATTTGATGTTCAGTTGCCTTTTCCAACCCCCCCCCCATATCTACCATCCAATATTTTCTGTCAGGAGCTAATTTTTTTCCCTGTCCCCCCTGCCCCCAAGTCATCAAACGTATTCCAGATTTCATTGTAACAGAGACATCTGTGGGGGTTTCTAAGTCACATTGCATTTAAAAAATTTTTTTTTCTTTTATTGAATCATGTAATTCATTTCCTCTGTTAGTCCTCCCTTTGTAATTACACTGCATTTAGACCACAGATCTCTTTTATTCTCTTTAAAAAAAAGGAGGAAGAAATCCTTCCGAGTGATCAACAAAGTCCCTGATAATACCAATCTTGACGGCATCCTTCCAAATATCTGTTCCCTCTGCGCGGCCCTCCTGCCCATTTGTCAGTGTGATGCAGCTTGATTATAAATGGATGAACATTTTTAGATGAAGATTTCATGAGCCACTGTATTAAGTGCTTTTTGGAAGTTCAAGGATCGTGCGTCAAATGCATTTAAGCAAGTTACTTAGTCATTGGAGCAGGGGGAGCACCCGCAGCGCCTGTCTTCCTCGGCAGAAACACAAGCGTGTGACTGATTTCTGCTGGGAATGTAGCTTCTTCACTGGTTTTGCCATGTTTTCCCAGTTCTTTTCTCGGACTTGAAATAAACGAGAAAGTGCAGTGGAATGACTTTTCCTCTCGTTTTAGTTGGGACAGTTCTCTTTCCTTCCCTTCCCTTTCCTTTCCATTATTGCTTTCATGGTTCTGATAAATATATCTTATCTCACTTTGCCAGCCAGTTCCCTTTTTTTATTTTTAAGAAAAAAAAATTTTATTCTTTATCTAGTTTTGAGGGTGAAACAGAGAGAGAGCAAGCAGGGGGAGGATCAGAGAGAGAGGGAGACACAGAATCCGAAGCAGGATCCAGGTGCTGAGCTGTCAGCACAGAGCCTGACGCAGGGCTCGAACCCACGCACCGCGAGGTCATGACGTGAGTGGAAGTCGGACATTTAACGCACTGAGCCACCCAGGCGTCCCATCCCTTTTTTTATTTTTTAAGTTTATTTATTTATTTTGAGAGAGAGAGACAGAGAGCAAGCGGGGGAGGCGCAGAGAGAGAGGATGGAAAGCAGGCTCCCTTCTGTCCACGCAGAGCCCGACGCGGGGCTCAATCTCACAAACCGATGAGATCATGATCTGAGCTGAAGCCAAGGGGCTGACACTTAACTGACTGAGCCACCCAGGCGCCACAGCCAATTCCTTTCTAATTGGAAGATAACCAGTCACCTTTATTTCTGGCAGGAATCTGGTCGCTTTTGGTTTTACCTTCTCTGTTTGTATGAGTTTTCTAGAATGAACCAAAGATGATCATATTCATTGATCGACACCTTCTTAAGAGTTGATTCTGAGTTTGGGTTTTTTGTCTTGGACGTTCTAGAGCTCAGCCATCTTAGAATAATTGTTTTCATTCCTTTGTGTGTTAATATGGGCCCCTTTTCCCCCACCTTTCTTTTCCTGCCTAAGGCTTCTCATTCGCAGTTACTCCTTAATTCTTCCACTTACACCTTCCTCCTGGTAATCTCTGAAAGAGCCCACAATGAATATGGTGGTTCCCCTCTGCCCAGAACACGAGGTAATTTCTTTGGTCCTGTGGAAGACAGAAGTGGAGTCTGGCTTCCCTTTTGCCTAAAACCCGGTTCTTTATTAAAAACCCTAGCAGGGAGACTTCCAAAATAATAGAATTTCATGTGGCAGAATTTCTGCTGCGATCTACTGCTAACATTATTCTGGTTTTTATTGCAGTGTGGGTTTTGAGTCCTCCTTGACCAATTTGAGCGTGTAGATGACCGGCGCATGCGGTGTTTCAGCCTTCTGGTCCCATTTTGGGCCCGACTATCCCCAGGAACAGAGCGCTGGAGGTTCAGGCTGCCTCTTGATGTGGTCTGGCATGAGAATTTTGTAGGAGCTTTTCACGTCCCAACCTTTTTGGCCCCCCGTGGACATTTTTAACCCCTGTGCTGCTATTTTTGTGTCGATGTCATTGGGCACGCTGACGTCATCTCCCTCCAGGATCATTTTTCATATCTGCATATTTATTTGTGTCGTCTTGGTTCCAGGGCATCATGTTTTTTGGATTAAGTGATTTCTTTTTATGAAATGGCTGGTGCGCGGACAGATGATCAGACCCGTCGTTATCTGGGAAGCTGGTGCCTGGGATCCCGCTGCTTGCAAGGCTTGTTACACAAGGGCCCCATTTTCTGATCTTTTGTCACAGTGGAGTGGCAGACAGGTAAAGAGCTTACTAGAGAACTGGAACGTTGATGCCCGTGGGTTTGCCTTGTTTCTGATTTTCTCTTGTCGTCTTTAAGAAGGGGTTCAGGGGCGCCTGGGTGGCGCCGTCGGTTAAGCGTCCGACTTCAGCCAGGTCACGATCTCGTGGTCCGGGAGTTCGAGCCCCGCGTCAGGCTCTGGGCTGATGGCTCGGAGCCTGGAGCCTGTTTCCGATTCTGTGTCTCCCTCTCTCTCTGCCCCTCCCCCGTTCACGCTCTGTCTCTCTCCGTCCCAAAAATAAATAAAATGTTGAAAAAAAAAATAGAAAAAAAAAGATGAACACATGTGTTCGGTTTGCTGCATACAGACGGTTTTGTTGTTATTTTACGTTGAGAACATTTTTAACGGTTTTTAATTCAAATTCGAAAAATCGGTAACGCAGGATGAAAGAAAACGTTTTGAAGGGCACCAAAGAAGAGACCGTAGACTCCTCTCGGTCCACCCCTGACCCCTGCCACCTAATGTTTTCCACCAGCGTTACTGATTTCTTCATCCTCCAGAGGTGTTCCGTGCACAGCCAGGATATTGTATACGTCTAGCAGCGAATTCATCATGAGTATCCCCTTCCCTTGCACACAAACGGTAGCATGCTGTACATGCTATTTGGAACCTTGCTTTTCTTTTTTTTTTTTTTTAATGTTTGTTTATTTGTTTTGAGAGAGAGACGGAGAGAGAGAACCCGAAGCAGGCTCCGTGCTCAGCACAGAGCCCAACGCAGGGCTCGAACTCACGACTGACCGTGAGATCCTGACCCGAGCCAAAATCAGGAGTCGATCAACTGAGCTACCCAGGCGCGCGCCCCTCAGGGGCATTTTTTTTACGGAGGTGGTCTATTTCAGCTGTCTGCTTTCTGTTGCGAAGGATGCTAAGGACCATCTTATTTAGGCAGCAGCTTTGCATGGAGATCCTAACACATTTTGTGGATATTTAGGGGCAGCTCTGGTTCTTCTCTGCATCTTGTAGCGCTAAGCCTGAGAAGAGGCCAGGTGAGGTGGAGGGCTTCTCCTAAAGGTCATCCTATGAAGGGAGAGTGGGAGCATTGGAGGATGAGGAACAGTGACCCTTGGCCCTTCACCTTGCCCTCAGGGCACAATGTGCTGGAATTGCCAGGGGAAGCTTGCTGTGTTTTCTCTGGTCTCCAGGGAAGACTCCTGGACCTTCGTGATACACATGTCACTGTCACGCCTAGCCCTGTCTCCTGCACCGTAGCATGGGCTCTGTTTGTCCTTGCCTCTGAGCAACAGGAAGGAACTGTGCACCTCACTACCGGACTTCCTGTTTGGGTAGCTTTGCTAAGTGCCCCACCCCTTGTCTCTCACCCCAGGAAAAACCAGCTCTCCCACCTGTGCCTCCATCAAGCATCTTTGCTAAAGCAACATTCGGGAATATAATTTTTGTTGTTCTCCTTAACAGTGTTTCCCAAATTCTCTAAATCACTTTACCACTTCCAAGGTCTGAACCCGACACGGCCTGGCCAAGCTTTCTCCGGCAGTGACTCTAAGAAGGGAGTTTTGGGGTTCTTCATATTTGAATTTTCTAGGGCTGCACTTATGTTCTATATAACTGCGCTGAATTAAACACGGTCTTCTGGTCTTCTGTGGCTCCCAGGTCTTGCCTGTTCTGTTTCCCTCTTCAAATGTATCTGAATCTTCATCTGGCTTTTATTTAACTCTGAGTCTAATTTAAAACTTTGTTTGTTTGTTTGTTTGTTTGTTTTTGAGAGAGAGAGAGAGAGAGAGATGGAGACAGAGTACAAGCAGGGAGGGGCAGAGAGAGAGACAGACAGACAGACAGAATCTGAAGCAGGCTCCACGCTCTGAGCTGTCAGCACAGAACCTGACGTGGGGCTCAAACTCAAGAACCGCGAGACCATGACCTGAGCCAAAGTCAGATGCTTAACTCACTGAGCCACCCAGGCACCCCCCTCTGAGTCTAATTTGGAGTCACCGTGAAATCGAATTGAATCTCCAAGATCTTAGTTAGCCGGTCTAATCTGGAGTCATTACTTCCTGGTCTTTGCTCAGTGCTGGGAGTCCACATTATCTGTCAGTCATACCGTAGATACATGTTACGTGATACAAGGGAGTGGCTTTATCAGTTGTGCTTTTTCCAGCCTCCTGGGGGTAACAGAGAGAGAAAAACGTTGAAAATCGCCCCGTTTGTGCACACTCACCCCTGGTATATATTTATGTGCTATTCACTTACTCCTGTCAGAGCACAAAAAATCAGGAAGTCCAACATAGGATTGCCACATGTTAATCTTTTCAGGTAAGAAACCAAAAAAGCCCTGTCATCTCCTATGTTGCCATCTTTTCATTTATTTACTTGTTTGTTTGTTTATTTATTTATTTATTTTTAAGTAAGCTCTGCACCCAATATGGGGCTTGAACTCATAACCCCGAGATCAAGAGTCACACTCTCTGCAGACTGAGCCAGCCAGGCACCCCTATTGTTGCCATCTTTTAAGAAATATTTTAGGGGCGCTTGGGTGGCTCAGCCGGTTGAGCGTCCGACTTCAGCTCAGGTCACGATCTCACGGACCGTGAGTTCGAGCCCCGCGTCAGGCTCTGGGCTGACGGCTCAGAGCCTGGAGCCTGCTTCCCGTTCTGTGTCTCCCTCTCTCTCTGCCCCTCCCCCATTCATGCTCTGTCTCTCTCTGTCTCAAAAATAAATAAACGTTAAAAAAAAAAAAAACATTTTAAAAAAAGAAAAGATATTTTAATACCAAAAATATGGGAAGGTCGGTGTCCCGGGATAAACAGAACGGGTTTGGAATGCTAAAAAGCTTGAGCTAGTGGGAATGGAATCATGGCCTGGAGAGAGCCCGAAGAAGAGGACTTTGGTCAAGGAGGTTCCACTTTTCCAGGTTCCTTAAACAGTGCTGGGAAACCAGGCCGTTCATGTAGCCTGGCTGGCCTCCCCGTAGCATCGTTTGGTGTGGGTTTGTGCCTGGTGTTTTAAGGTGGTGTGGACTACACAGCGTTGATAATGCAGTTGTAGTATCTTAGAGTGATATGAGCCAGTCCTGGAAGTTGTTCTTTGACTCTGTGAGGTCTTGATTTGTGTCTAAAGTGCCACGTTGTGGTTCTTTTTTGTTTGTTTTTTTAAGTTTATTTATTTATTTTTAATTTTTTTTCCTAATGTTTATTCGTTTTCAAGAAAGAGAGAGAGAGCATGAGCGAGGGAAGGGCAGAGAGTGGGAGACACAGAATCTGCAACAGGCTCCGGGCTCCGAGCTTGTCAGCACAGAGCCCGACGTGGGGCTTGAACTCACGAACAGTGAGATCATGACCTGAGCTGAAGTCGGACGCTCAACCGACTGAGCCACCCAGGCGCCCCGACCATTCTTTTTTATATAACTGGCAGCGTATTGTGCATGGGGTCCTCTCTCTCGCTTTGTTCAGTTAACGTGGAATGATGCGTCTTAGCAAATGTCCACGTGCATTGTTTGGTATCCTATTAACTTTCTCAGGTATGCAGTTATGACATTATTCCCTCTAAAAGTTGAGGGAAACCCAACATGCCTAGGAGTATGTGATTGCACTGGAGCCGTTCATTTGTTCAGCAAACATTTATTGAGCTCTCTCTCTGCTGGGCCGCTGCCGTCCGGCCCTTCCATGGGGGCCGGACCTTCTGCCCCACCATCAGCCCCACCATCAGCCCTTGCTTGGCCCCGAGGTCACTTTCCATAAATGCCTGGTGAGCCTCCAGGCCCTCACAGCTAGCTCCCTGTGTGGCCTGAACTGTGCTCCCACCATGGACTTTTAGCTTCTAGCTTCCAAATGCCTTGGCTGCAATGCCCTTCTCTATTCTGATCACGTAAATAAAGTGCTTACTCTTTCTTGTCCGTGACATTGAAAAATGTGCCCTCCTAAATAGCAAGATGATGGGAAATGCCAAGTAGCTTACAACCGAGGATATTCTCCCCAATTTGGAAAACACAACCCCTTTCCCTTAGTCTATCATTAATATCACTCATCAGTCTATTTATTGACTTTACATAGAAAGCTGGGTGTTGCAGCGAAATTGCCAGAGAAATCTTCACTTTGCCACCAAAGAGCTTCTAAGAGGAATGCAGGGGTTTTTTTAAGGCTCTCTTTGGATGGAAGAGGCTCAGAGAGCACCTATCGACGGGGCTAAAGTAGTTGGGGTCTGTCCAGCTCTACAAAGAGCCTCTGAGATGGGTAGGTGCCTCACGTCTTTGTATTCCTAGAGCCTTACCCACAGCCTGGCACCGGGAGGGTCCCTGGGCCTCAGTTTCCTCACTTGCATTAATAATAACTCACAGAACTATTTTGAATACCAACTCAAATGAGGGAGTGTCTGAAGACGCACTCTTGTAAACAGTACATTATGTAATTGGTCTCCGCTGTCAGCTTTAGTGCATTTCATGACTTGCTTGAGGAATAACTGATGTATTTCAGTCACAAGCATTTGATTACAGTCACACGCATAGGAATATTTAGTATCATCTGGTTCTCCTCCTTTGTTTTCAAGATACAGTGACTTGTTAACATCAGCCAGAGAACACCCCAGGGGCCCAAGGTGAGGGTCGTCACACCCTACCCTGTGGTTTACAAACAGTATTTTCTCTGGGTGGCTAACAGAGAAACTAATGGGCTGGGATGGGAACACAGGTGTGTCCACGTATGATCCACTCGTCACCTGTAGAAGACGGTTAGATTGGACCGGTCGTGATCGCTCGCAGGCAAGTCTGGGAGCTGGACTAACCAGGCTTGTAGATCTGGACGTTTGGCTCTGGACTGGGATTCTCTAGCCTTGTTGCAGAAGCCAAGCCCCTCCTCTGGTGAGGACACCACTGCCAAGTTCACATTGTGTTGGAGTTTTTAATTATTGAATGTAATCGCAGGACACTCTTATTATGCCCCATTTAATGGGTCAGGAAACCGAGGAGCAGAGAGGTTAAGAAGCTTGCCCGAAGTCACATTGTCAGTAAATGGTACAGTTGCCATTCAGGCCGGGTCTATCTGTCCCCAAAGCCTGTGAATTTCCCCACCCTGCTGTGCGTGGCCTCACCACCCCATCAGTGCACACCCACAGAAAGCATCTCGATGAAGTAGAAGTCTTCGTGACCACAATTGTTCTGACCTATTTACACCGACATGTATCAGATGCCATAGATGTTTGAGGAGGGATTTTTCCGTTTCCCTTAGATGCCAAAAAAGATCCCTGTGTTGTAACTCCACCAACATTTCGATCCAGGTTAATTTAGGATTAATCGTTTTCAAATTTATATTTGCTGGGGGCGCCTGGGTGGCTCAGTCGGTTAAGCGTCCGACTTCGACTCAGGTCACGATCTCGCGGTCTGTGAGTTCGAACCCCGCGTCAGGCTCTGGGCTGATGGCTCAGAGCCTGGAGCCTGCTTCGGATTCTGTCTCTCCCTCTCTCTCTGCCCCTCCCCTGTTCATGCTCTGTCTCTCTCTGTCTCAAAAATAAATAAACGTTAAAAAAAAAATTAAAAAAAAAACAAATTTATATTTGCTGGATTATGTCATAAATTCATGCCAGTTGGAAAATACCATAGACGATTTTGTTGCACTGGCTGTTTCGGAGTACATTAACAGAAATTGTAAGTCTTCTATAGATCTTTTTTTTTTTTTAAGTTTATTTACTTTTTAGAGAGAGAGAGAACACAAGCACGAGCGGGGGAGGGACAGAGAGAGGGAGGATCCCAAACAGGCTCCACACTGTCAGCACAGAGCCCGCCGTGGGGCTGAACCCACGAACTGTGAGATCATGACCTGAGCCGAAACCAAGAGCTGGATGCTTAACCGGCTGAGCCACCCAGGCGCCCCAAAATTGTGAGTCTTCTAGAGGTATTTCAGGATTTATGTGAATACCAACAATCAGTAGGCAGCTTTCTGTCTGCCTTCTCTTTGGGTGCCTTTGCTTCCTTCTGCTACCCAGAACAGCCTGTTTGGGCTTTGACTTCTCTTTATGTGTAAGCAGTTTCTGAAGTAGATTGATTTAGAGCTCCTTGAACTTACTAAGATACGATTCAGACAAACGGGGGGAAAGGTAAAAGAAATATGGCATCAGACAATAGCTTCTCTGAGTGATGGAAAGTGGAAAACTTTCATTTAGATGGATAATTATTTGCCTGAACTCTGAGATGTTCTTTAAAATATCCAAAAACGGCTGCCAGCCCAGGGCACACTGAGTTTTTTTCTCTTGCTCCGCGCTAGTGCGGCCGTTACTCACAAAGACCCGTACCTCTCAGCCTAGTGTCATAATCCCCTTATAAGAAAATTCTGCTCAAGGGACCCGGATGGTGATGTGTCAGGCCTTCCCACAGACTCGGTCAGTAAATGTGTAGAGAGTGCCCCCGCTGCGTGCTCGACACCATTAAATTTAAACTTGTGTAGAATTCACACAAGGGTGGTATTAGAAGGGCGTGGAATCCCCAACAGAGACGAAAGGAATATGAGTCGTTACTTTCATGTAGCGACGAGGCTTACAGATTTTCTCGTTATGAAAGGGTGTTTGCAAAATGGAAACGTGGGAGATGGTGTGGTTGTTAGGGCCTTAAGGGGATGGGCCCCTAAATGAAGATTCCTGTGTAGTTCAGCAGGTCGTACAAGACTATTTGGTGGTAACATCGTGTGTGAAGTATATTTAAAAACAAAACAAAAAAAAACTATTTGGATGCCATCGAGGGCATGCCATGATGTTTGAATGGTGAATGACAATGCTTGTCCAACATCCCATGGATCAGGTTGCACAGAGCCAGATAAATGCTCACACCCACTGCCTCGTGCACTCAGACCTTCATGTACCTGCACAGCACGCACGGCCAAGGCCACACGTGTGTGGCGCCATCTTCTTGTAAGTAAAGGCCTGAAGCTTCATTCCGTAATGACTCACTCACTCTGCTCCCAGACCCCACCCTCTTGCCCTGTCTGCCGGCCTCCTGACTGTCCGGCTTTCTTGGGCCTTGGTTCAGCCTGGGAGCCCAGCCTGGTGTCTGTATCCACCCCTGCTCCTCCCCTCCCCTCCTGTCCCGTCTCTTCCCAGGGGCCCCTAGCTAGGGGTCCACCTCCTTCTTCCTTCTGCTTCCTTTGTTTGAATTCCTCCAGTATCTGTAGTTGGACTTTAGGATTTCATACTTAAATACGCATGGATTCGCACTGTTCCAGTTACTTCATGGATGCCACGTATTACGTATACTTTCATAGTCCTCCCCGAGCTTAGAATGAAGCTAATGCCTTTGGTACCCATGGAGAACAGCGTGGAATGTCAGAAGGGGGGGTGTGGATTTGCATAACACCCTCCCCACCCCCTGTGGTATTGACACACTTTTTTTTCCAGGGGTTGGTGGAGGACGAGGTGTGTGTGTGTGTGTTGGGGGGGTGGGGGGGGGGTGGGACAAACCACTGCTGTATCCATGAGGGTGCTCCCAGCTTATACCAGTAAACCAATTTTTGAGAAACGGGCTCACTCTCTTTCCCAGTTATGGAGAAGCAGTTCCCTCATTTCTGATGAAAAAATCTTCCTTGATGGCTGGTTCCTCATCTCTCAGGAGACATGTGCCCATGGGGGAAGCTCAGGAGAGGAGGAGCCCCTATAAAGTGAGCTGGCGGCTGAGGCCCCGTGGCGCGCGGTATCTTACGGCGTTGGGTGGAGGGAGACCGGGGTGGGCTGGGAGCAGACGCGTGGCTGATACGGACGAGGTGTAGACAAAAACCCGAGGAGGAGGCCGCTGGGTGACGAGGGCAGCAGTTGGGACTTGACCTTGTGCTTTAAAGAAGGCGGAGAAAGCTCGCTTCCCGAGTAGGAGGCCAGACCGGGTGAGGCCTACAACAACAGTGAGATGTTTGTGTCGATGTCTGAGGAGACGGGAAGACTTGAGGGCGTGAACCTCCTTCGGGCTCTTTGCTTTGAAAGAGAATCTATTTAGCCAAGACCCCAAAAATATCAATCCAGAGGGTTGCCGTTTCCACCTTAGAACTTTTGAATTTTTATTTTTTTAGCTATTTCAGTGTCTTCTGTAGAAGGATCTGATAAAGCCAAGCTCAGGAAAGCCTGAGGGACCAATTCCATGCTCTTCGTGTATTAAAAGTCCCTAGCTATTGCTTTAAAACTAACATTTTTATAATCTTGAAATATTTAATAAGGCAGCTTTCCTCTAAAAAGCTCAAGGCATCTTACAAACCTTATCTTGAGGATATCTGTGGGTATTTTATAATTATAAAGCTTCTTTTATCTACATAATTTCATTAACTGCTTTCCCTTAATAACCTGTGTGTAACCTCCCCTCCCCCATTTTATAGAAGAAAAAGCAAACTTTCATAAAACTTAGATAATTCTGGGCGCCTGGGTGGCTCAGGTAAGCGTCTGACTTCAGCGCAGGTCATGGTCTCACGGTTCGTGAGTTCGAGCCCTACGCTGGGCTCGCAGCTGTCAGCACAGAGCCCACTTCAGATCTTCTGTCCCCTCTCTCTCTGCTTCCCCTTCCTGCTCATGCTATTTCTCTCTCACTTTCCAAAAAATAAATAAAACATTAAAAAAAATTTTTTTAATAAACTTAGATAATTCACCCAGGGCCACCTGAGATCATTTGGGGGAACCTGAACTCAAACCCGGGCCCTCCGATTCTAAAATCTGTCATCGTTACATTATACCACACGGGCTCCTAGGGAAAACTTCCAAACCCTCAGAGAGGGCAAGTGATCTGCCCAAAGTTGCACAGCACAGCATATCCAGAGGAGAGAATAGCTCCAGATGCCACCAGAAGCAACTAGTGTGAAGACGCATGGGCGCCCCTTCCCTCTTCTGACGGCTAGGATCCTTCCACTTGGGTTGTGACCTAGAAGCTGGGGACGAGGCTCTACTGAGTGCCCGGAATCAGCCGGACTGATGGCGGAGGCTGGGTCGGACCTCCACGGAGGCCCAGTGTGGCGGCTGGCTTGGTTAGGACCAGATGGGTGACTGTCTCATCATATCATAGCCTTGCCTTCATTTTTAACCCAAGGGCCTGGGTGTGAATCAGTCCTTCATATTTATCAGCACTGAGCTGGTGGAGTTTGTCTTCTAAGACTTGGGCATTTGTCACAATGGAATCCATGTGACCTTTAAGCCTGCCGCTCTAAGCTGGCATGCGATAGTGTTTCTACTCACAGCATCTGAGATATTTATAAAACAGAAATAAGTAAAGCATGCCTTAAAATGCCATGCACATTGTATACCCTTGCCTCCAGAACCGTCTCAGTCTTGGAAGGGCAAAGAGCCCAGAACCTCTCCTGCTTTCTAGGCCTGTGTTAAAGGGTCTGGCGGCCGAGCCCTGAGGGGAGCTCTTTTCTCCCACAACTGACAGAATTCATCAGCGGAGAACCACAGAGCCAGGAGGGGCCGGAGGGCTGGTGAGCTAACCCTGCGGGCAGTGTCTTTCCCGTGGGAAAGGGCAAGGGGCTTGACGTGTTGGTCAGGTCTTCTCACACATCTGCTTCACTGATTCATTCATTCATTCATTCATTCATTCATTTCAAAGAGAGAGAGAGTTCTTGTCCTTGCACGAGCAGGGGAGGGGCAGGGGAGATAGACTCTCAAGCAGGCTCCGCCACGCTCAGCACAGAGCCCGACACCGGGCTGGAACCCACAGCCCTGGGATCATGACCTGAGCCGAAGTCAAGAGTCAGACACTGAACCGCGAGCCACCCAAGCGCCGCTCGCACATCTTCTTCTTGGCGCCTGCGTGGTGGAGGGCGGGTGCCAGAGTTGTAGCAGGCCCTATGTGTCATTGCTTTCACTGCAGGGTGTGGCCCTTGCTGTGTTAGCCAGGTAGCTGTGCTCTGCTCCGGCACTGGCCCTCTCCCCGGTTTCCTCCTTCGGGCAGTTTGTTTGCAGACATTGAAGACTGGGTGGCATCCGTGCCGTTCCCAGAACATGCCCGGATATTTTCTTTTGTGCCGTACATCCGGAGACGCTCTTCTGTCCGGTTGTACCCCTGGTTTTGTTTTTTTTTCTTAATGTTCATTCATTTTTGAGAGAGGGAGCGTGAGCGGGGAAGGGGCAGAGAGAGGGGGACAGAGGATCCGACGCAGGCTCTGCACTGACAGCAGAGAGCCTGACATGGGGCTCGAACTTACAAACCGTGAGGTCATGACCTGAGCCAGAGTTGGACGTCAACCCACTGAGCCACCCAGGCGCCCCTCCAATTGTACCCTTCTCTTAAAAACTCCAGGAAACTGGGCACTTGAGTTTCTTGGATTCCGGTAAGCTGAGATGTGCTTTTGGTATTACAGAACGTAATTACAGAATAGGTTTTGTAACACCACGTGTAGGGCTATCAAATAGATTTATTAAAGTGCCTGTCCCTTTAGAAAATTCTAGGCTTTCTATAGAGGAAACACCTGGCTTGTGATTTTTTGTTTGTTCTCAGGTAAGGATTGAGTGGTTTCTCTGCGGTGGAGAAAACCGTTTTGCTTGTGATTTTACTAAGCACTTTACCCATTTGACCTTGTCCTCCGGTAGGAAGTGTAAGTACCTTTTCAGCAGGGCTCTTCGCTAGTGGGAGAGGCCAGCTTCCTTTCTGTATTTGGGTAAGGGCTTGTAAAAGTGCTCAATTCAATGTGCGTGCTTAACTGTGACTCAGTCTCCTGCTATTTTTAGGTTAGTGATTTTCTTTCGGGAAAGCTGGTGGGTTGGTAGCCATTCCTGACGTTGACATGTGAGGTTCACGTTTTCTCACAGAGGGTAGCTCTCCCCTTACTAGGAACTTGTAGGACATCCTCCGAAACGCAGCCGGTTTGGCGTGTGACCTTATGACTTTGTGGAAGAATACGGTTACATTAAAGTTAATACGTGAGTGAGTTCGCGCAGAGAGGCAATTTCAAGGCCCGAATTTTGGCCACAACTGAAAACAACGTTAACATAAATGTAGCTAATTACCTGTAAATTCTTCCCCCTTCTCTCTACCAAATTGTGTGCGACTGCGGACGGGCCCCTCGTTTTGTAGCCCCTGATCGGTAAGAGATACTGTGCTAGATCACCAGGGGGCTTTCTCCCTCCTTGCCGTGTCGTCTCCCTCCCGTCAGCCGCTTCCCGGCATCTTCACACGAGCCGCCAACGGCCACCCGGGCTGATTTGCTGGAGGAAATCTTGTCCAGGTCCTCAGTGCTCAGTATTCAAGAAGAAGCCTCGTGGGGCATCTGTTGAGGACAGGAGCGGCCTGTCGCTGCCAGGGTGGTCCATCACTTGGGGCTTGAGGCGGTTACCCTGACGGCTCATCCCCGCAGAACTCTCCCTGCGAGAACATGCAGGCCTGGAACAGCCTACGGATGCCGGGGGGTGGTTCTATGAGCTGCTGGCACAGGGGCTGACGCGGGGCATTGAAACCTCCCTGGGAGCGAGAACGGGGCCCCAAGTCAGCCCGGGCTGTCCGAAGCGTGCAGTTCTGGGTAGACCGGGATGTACCTTGGAGCCTTCTGGGGACACCGTCCCGGCCCCGTGGCCGTGAGTGACAGTGGGCGGCCGGCCGGCCGGGCTTTCTCCTGGCAACATGCTCTGGGCCTGTGTCTCCTGTGGAGTGGCTTCTTCAGATTGTTCATTTAGTTGCCTTGTTTTCTCTAACTGCTCTGACTTTTGTAGTTAAGTGGCAGAGAAAGTGGGGTAGAAAGGGGCCCTTTCCCTCCCCGCCTACTCCTCAAAGTTGTCATGTTGTCGACGTCTAGGGCTGACTGCGTTTTAACCAAGTGGCCACCCACAAGGCTAACATTGGGGTGACGTGAGGGTTTCGTCGGCGGTGTGCCGTGGCCTTCCACCGGCCTTCCTGACTCTCCTCACGGGGCCTGCGAAGCCTGCCAGAGCCTTCCGGTGCCGGCCCGGGGTTTTATTTCAGGGCGTCGGAGAGGTTTGTCAGCAGAGCCAGGCCAGGCCAGAATAAGTTTACCCCGCGGGCAGGGGTGTGGGTGAGGGGTCAGCCCTTCCACGGGGAAGGGGGGACCCCCTCAGCAGGAGAGAGAGGGCGCCTGTGTCAGGAGCACGACCGGAACCCCTTTCGGTGCAGAAACGAGGCGCATCTTGGAACTGTGAAGAGCTGAGAACTTAGCATGTAGTGATTCATTAAGTTCAACATGGTTCCGCATCGGAAGAATCAAGAGGAGTGTGTCCCGGGGTGAATTCCGGACTTGTTGGAGGAGGTCCAAGCAGTCAGTCAGCCAGTTACTTCATTTTTAAGGAGGGTTCTGTGTCAGGTGGGAAAGAATATCTTCTAGGGTAATTTCTGTCAGATAAGGGAGCTTTCTAAGGAAAACGGGAGGAGGGCTTAGTAGCGGTGATGGGATAGCTCGTATTTGGGGGCCCTTCGCTGGATGCCAGGAGTGTCTCTGGATCAGCACGTTCAGATCGCAGTTGAGCCCCGACGACAAACACCGTGACCGGTGGGGCTCTGACTTGACGCTGGGCTCTCTCGCTCCAGGGCCCGAACCTACACAAAATCCACGTCTAACCAGCGGGGAATAGAAAGAGAGATATTCCTTAGGAGTTTGGCTTGGTTTTCCTGAAGAGGTATTTACTGTGAGACCCACAGAAGGACTGGAGCCTATCGGTCAGGTCCCCTCAGGTTGGAGGAGACACCCCCTCCCCACATGTCCCCGTCTCTGGCTTCCTTAGGTCACTGATACTAGGAGAGGAGACGGTGGTCTGACAGCTGAACCGCCGAAGCCAAGAAGCCAATACTGTGTGTGCACAGAATACGATTTGAATTGTGTGAATGAGTAGCCTGTGAGCGTTCATGTCCGCTCGCTGATTTGGGCCGGAGAAAGGGGCAGACGAAATAGTACAAGGGAGCTTGTGTGGGTCACCAGGAACCTTTCAGAAGGACGTGACGGAGCGTGTCTCTGGCCTCTAAGGACAGAAGCGGGGAGCTATGGAGTCGGGAGAGGTCATTTGGGCACATTCTCTCACAGTGCTGAGAAAGTCTGAAATCAGGGTGGCTTCCTTCCCGAGGGCTCTGAGGGAATGTCTGTTTCGTGCGCCGCTCCTAATTTCTCTTGGTTGCTGGCAATCCCTGGCGTTCCTGTTCTCCGTGGTGCACCGCTCCAGTCTCTCCTTCCACCTTTCAGGTTATTTTTTTTTTTTTTAAGTTTATTTGAGAGAAAGAGAGAGAGCACGAGTAGGGGAGGGTCAGAGGGAGAGGGAGAGAGAGAATCCCAGGCAGGCTCCATGCTGTCCGCGCAGAGCCTGACGTAGGGCTCCAGCTCACAAACTGTGAGATCATGACCCGAGAGGCAACCAAGAGTCGGCCACTTAACTGACTGAGCCTCCAGGCGCCCCTCTATTTCCATCCACCTTTAAAAGGTCTTCTCTGCGTGTCTGTATCTCTGTGTGCAAACTTCCTGCTCCTTACAAGGACCCCAGACGTGGAGTTAGGGCCGACTCCAACCAGTGTGACCCCCTATCTAAATGACATCTGCCAAGAACTGATATCCAAAGGAGGTCACGTTCGTAGGTCCCAGACGGTCGGAATTTGGGGGGTGGGGGGGCTACACTACATATCCCGCCACACCGTGTAATGAGTGTTCTGTGTTCGAAGTCTGTGCTCATTTTTTTCTTTCCTTCCTTTGTGTTATCAGTGAACATTAATATTCCAAGGCTGAAATCGTCATTCACCCACGCAGGTGGAGGGACCGTGACAGAACTACGGGCATAAATGGCACAGCTACAAATGTTGAACTTATTTGATTTGAAGGAAGAACAAAGGCCATGAGGGCTGTTGCTCTTGCGAGTCGTGTTAATGATGCACAAAGTCAGCCGGCAACAGGGGCTGTCTCTTGTTACAGAGCACGGAGAGTTTTTCCTGTGCCTATTAGCCACGGACTGCAATTCTATCCCTAGAATCTCAGAAATTTTGAGCTGTAGGAGACCTTTGGCATCATCTGCTTCTAACCTAATCCTCTCATTTTACAGAGGAGGCCTTTGGGGCCCAGAAAGGTTAAGTGACTTATTCAAGGTCACTAGATAGGACGAGCAGGGCAGGCACTAGGACCCAGGTCTCAGAACCCCAAGACTGGAGCTTCTCCCAGCCCCATAGCCGTGGCCCGTCTCACTGCATCTGTGTGTCCATCTCAAAATAACGGCCTTGGCCTTGGGAGAGCAGTGGTGGAACTACTACTAGTCAAGCATGTCGTAGAGACTGAGGCACCCCTGAAAGTTCCTTTGCTCGTGGGCATTTTGCAGCACCTTGTACCTGGGTTTCCTTCTTAACGGAGAGACTACACGCGCGGTTTTAACGATCAGTTACAGCATTTTATGAGTAAATCCACTCAAAACGACTGGTGGGGGCGGGAGAGGTGTGCGGCTCTCTGGCTGAGGACCGACCCATCAGGTCTGCGGTAAGCCCAGCCCTTCTTTTCCCGGAGATTGGAGGTGGGGTGGGGGCGGGGAGATGCTTCCTTTCCCTCTGGCACGATACCCGGCCCCCACCCCCACCCCCCCACCTTCTGTGTGGCTTCTTTTCCCCACATGGGCTGCCTGATGTTCCTATTAACCAGATTTCGCCTGCCCAGAAAAGGGGGGAAGGGGCACACGAAATAGTACAACCGCAGCGTAGTTTGCTATGTCTGGAACAAGTTCAGAATATTAATCCTTTGTGGCAGATTGAACTTGGAAAGCGAGAGCGCCATGAAATGAAATGCAGCAAGGTAAATTAAAATGAATGTCAGGAGTTTTGTTCTGAAATTGCCAGTTAATTAATGCCTGGTTTTACGCACACATATTCATACGTATTTAATATATGTGTTAAATATGTATTTATATATATATATAATACATATATACTGCGCGCACACACGTCCTCTCTCACACTTACACATATGTCTTCTTCTTTTTTTTTTTTTTTAATTTTTTTTCAACGTTTATTTATTTTTGGGACAGAGAGAGACAGAGCATGAACGGGGGAGGGGCAGAGAGAGAGGGAGACACAGAATCGGAAACAGGCTCCAGACTCTGAGCCATCAGCCCAGAGCCCGACGCGGGGCTCGAACTCCCGGACCGCGAGATCGTGACCTGGCTGAAGTCGGACGCTTAACCGACTGCGCCACCCAGGCGCCCCACACATATGTCTTCTTAAATTCTGTATTCAAGTCCCAGTTCTAGATCTAGCTGCTCCATAAGTCCTTCCCTGGTTAATTTTTTCCTAGGCGAATTTATTCTCGTCCCCAAGTTCCTAAAGTATAGATAGCCTTAAGATAAACTTCTTTTCAAACTCTTGTTGCACAACAGTGCAGTGGGAACGCAAACTGGTGCAGCCACTGTGGAAAACAGTATGGAGGTTCCGCAGAAAGTTAAAACGAGAACGACCGGGGCAGCTGGGTGGCCCAGTCGATTAAGCACCCGACTGTTGGTTTCGGCTCAGGCCACGATCTTGCGGTTCATGAGTTTGAGCCTCACGGTGCTTGGGATTCTCTCTCTCCCTCTCTCTGCTCCTCCCCTGCTCGTGCTCTGTCTCTCCCTCAAAATAAATAAGTAAACATTAAAAAAAGTTTTTAAAATAGAACTACCTTAACAATCTGGTAATTGTACTGGTGGGTATTTATCCCCCAAAATACAAAAACACTAATTCAAAGGGATAGATGCACCCCTATGTTTATAGTAGCATGCTAAGCAAAATAAGTGAGAGAAAGACAAATACCAGGGGCGCCTGGGTGGCTCAGTCGGTTAAGCGTCCGACTCTTGATTTCAGCTCAGGTCATGATCTCATGGTTTGTGAGATTGAGCCTCGAGTCAGGCTCTGCACTGATGGCCTGGAGCCTGCTTGAGATTCTTTCCCTCCCCCTCTCTCCCCACCACCCCCCCATTCAAGCTCGCTCTTTCTCTCTCTCAAAATAAATACACTTAAAAAAAAAAAAACAAGCAAAGGGAAAAAAAAAGAGACAAACCAAGAAACAGACTCTTAACTCTAGAGAACATGTTGTTGGTCACCAGAAGGAAGGTGGGGGGATGAGGGAAATGGGTTGAGGACTAAGGAGTACATTGGGTGATGTACCGAAGTGTTGAATCACTGTGTTGTGCACCTGAACCTAATGTAAACACTGTATGTTAACTATACTGGAATTAAAATAAAATTAAAAAAAAAGATAAGCCTCTTTTCTCCCCAGTTAAAATGCGAGTTCTACTTCGTTGCGGTCCTACGCAATGCTTAGTACAGTGGTCGGGTCCTTGAGCCGCTGAAGTTCAAGAGAGGTGGCCCTGGGGACACCCTGCTCCTTGGGACTTCAAGTCCAAGGCTTGGATCAAGGGTGCATATCTGGACAGTAATAATTAAAATCCTTCATAGGGTTGCCTTCACTGAATTGAATTCAGTTTAAAACCGTGGCATTTTTTGAGGGTTGCGGAAATTAATTCTCTGCTGCGTTTGCTATTAAAAAAAAGTTGTAGGAGGACATTGCCTATCACATCACTCAAGGTCCCCTTATATAAAGTCCCGCAGAGGCTCTTTTTAAATAACTCTGGTGCCAGAAAAACCCTGCTTCCCCTTCATATCTGTCATGCTTTCTGGGATAAGAGCACAGTACATATTCTGTTTCTTTCGATTTTGGAGAACCATAGGTTTGACTGGGTTTCCATTTTTCCTTTCACACTCAGAAAGCTCAGGTCCATTTCTAGGCTTGCTCCCATACATAATCGTGTACCTTGAAGAGGTATTTTTCTTGTCCAGATAGTCTTACTTTCTTCTTAAGATTTTATTAGTTGCTATTTTAAAGCTTTTTTCCCCCTAATAAAAATATTTATTATTATTATGAATTTTGGAAAAGAGAAGAAAAAGTGCCTATACTCTAATAACCCAGTGATCGTAGCATCTGGAAAGATTTGAGCATATAATATTTCCTTCTGGGGGCACCTGGGTGGCTCATTTGGTTAAGCGTCTGACTCGGTTCAGGTCATGATCTCACGTTTTGTGAGTTCGAGCCTCTGTGCTGACAGCTCGGAGCCTGGAGCCTGCTTCAGATTTTGTGTCTCCCTCTATCTCTACCTCTTCTCTGCTCAAACCCTTTTTCTCTCTCTCTCTCTCAAAAATAAATATTACAAAAAAGAGTATTTCATTCTGTAGCATTGGAAATTGCAGACCAGAGATTCTAGAAGTAACAATGGCTTAAACATGCAAGGGATTATTCTCTCACATAAAAGAAACCTGGAGGTAGGCAGTACAGGTCTGATACAGTGGCTCCATGAAATCTCCATGAAATCATCAGGGACCCCAGGCTTCTGTCTTTCTACTCTGCTGTCATCTTAATGTGGCTTCTAGAATGACCTCAAGGTCACTTCATGGCCCAAGATGGCTGCTGGGGGTGCAGCCATGTTGCCTACATTCCAGGGATGCCGGAAGGGAGAAGGATGGAAAAAGAGTTAACTCCCTGCCTTTTAGGGAGTCTTCGGAGAAATCAGACCAGCGCCTTCAGAATTGGCTAGAATTTAGTCATGTTGACTCACCAACCTGCAAGGGCAGCTGTAGTTTTTTCCCAGGAGGCAGGACCATTTTACAGGTCTCTGTTACAAGGAAGAAGGGGAGACTTCCTTCTGGGAAGCAGTGAGCCGTCTGCTACATTTCTGGATCGTTCTCCATGCATATCTGTTCAGTGTTTTCTTGAATCCGTCTCAGATGGTTTGTGGGAAAAGTCAAGGCTTAGGTAAACATCAGTGTGAATAACAACAAAACACACTACATCGTAAGTGCCACTCCGCCCTTCCATAGTTTTTCTATGAGTTTATTATTTATACGTATGCTGATGGTGTATGTTTTGAATATTCAGTCAATACAGAGTTATCCAGGGCCAGAGGGATGTTATGCAGGTTTCTCCACGGGTAGCATATTCTGATGCCCGTAGGAACCACTCAGACATCCTGAATGATTAAGCAGGCGGCGGGGGGTGGGGGGTGGGGGGTCAGTGTTGCAGACCATGATGGAGAGGCCTCATCTGGAGGGGGCGGCCCCCTCTCAGCTCCATCCATTGTTGCCAAGTGAGAACACAAGCTCAGCGTTGCCAAATCTTCTAATTTTTTTTCTTTTTTTAATGTTTGTTTATTTCTGAGAGAGAGAGAGAGAGAGCGCGCATGCAAGGGAGCCAGAGAGGGGCAGAGAGACGGGGGACAGAGGATCTGAAGCAGGCTCTGTGCTGACAGCAGAGAGCACGACGCAGGGCTCGAACTCATGAACTGTGAGATCATGACCTGAGCTGAAGTCGGACGTTTGACCAACTGAGCCATCCAGGCGCCGCGATTTTTTTTTTTTTTCCCAAGAGACACCAGAAATTCAGATTTTTTTATCTGAAATTTCCTGCTGTTTATAAGTTGGCAGTCAATAAACTCAATTTTTTTAAATGCCAGCCACAGGCAGCGTCATCCGGTGGGCTTCTGCTAGAGGATCTTTGGTCTGTCCCGTCCCGTTTTCCAGTTGGCAGCCGAGCCCGGGAAAGTTCAGGCGCGCGGTGATGTGGCTGAGGACTTTGCTCTTTGGTCCCCACCTCAACAAAGCCTGGCCCTCCGTGGCTAATTTGTCTCAGAATACGAAGAAATAATAAAAATCTGAGGTTGAGCAAGGCTACTCTGAAGGTTAATTGGGTCCCCCCTTCAACCGGCTTTCATTTCTGGTTGAAGTCATTTCAGCGTGGTGGAATCAGAGAACACTGGGCTGGGTTCCCAGCTCTGCTGTCTGTCTCACCGCTGTGTGACTTTGGGCAAGCCGCTGGTGTCTCCTCTGCATTTTCGGCCTTGTCCTTTTTCTTTCTTGCCTGCTTCTCTCTCTGTCTTTTCTTCCTTTCAGATAGTACAGCGTGGTGGTTAGAAGGAGGGCCTCTGGAGCCAGATAGGAATCCTGGTTTCTCTACCTAATCGCTGGGTGGCCGTGGACAAGTTGCTCAAATTTTCTATGCCTCAGTTTCCTCATCTGCGAAATGGGGATAATAATAGTACCTACTTCACAGTGTGCAGCAAGGATGCAATGCGCTGGTGTGCACGGAATGTCCCAGGGACAGAGCCTGGCACGTAGATCGCACTGTGTAAACACTGGCTGGCCCCTCCACCCCCACCCCTTTCTCTTTCCTGTTTCCCCTGCTGCTTTGGAAGCCATGCATTTTGAGAGCACTGGGCCCGGCTCTGGGTCCCCACTCACAGGGAGCACGTTTAGCTCTTGGCGCCCCTCCACAGCCAGCCCCCGGCCCCCAGCCCCGATGCGGACCCGGCAGGCAATGTGGCTTTCCCACCACAGGCTTCCAGTGCTGTGCTGTTCCTGGTACGGGGTTTCTGAGCCCGTCCACACCCTTAGCCTTGTGACATTTTTTTCTGTTGTTGCTGTATGTTTGGGAGAGAAGGAACGAGTCAATTGACTGCCGTCTTGACCTCAGGCCTTGCTGAGTTATTGCCTCGGTCACCCAGGTGATACCCGTCAGCTGCTTCTGAAGATGATGTTAGGAGATAAAGTGTGAGAGCCGTGTGGGTTTGCCTTAGCCGGAGTTCTGAATGCAGCAGGTAACTTGTCCTGGAGACCAGAGAGAGCCCGTCAGCGTGTGGCTCCACCAAGATGTTCCCTGGCAGGTTTGTGCCAACAGCCAAGCGGCCGAGAGTGTGGCACCCGTGTTAATGAAAGAAATTGCCTTTTTCTGTAAAGACTCGAAAGGAAGAGAAACTTCGCCTGTGCTTTCGTTTTAATTAAATTGCCTCTTTCTCATCCTTTAGAACCTGACCATCTCATCTTTTCAGCTCTTAGGTTAATTTGAATAAGAGATCGGACCTGAGCGGCCCCGCTGGACAACTCTTCAAGGACAGTTAATATTCTCAGTAGAGAGGAACAAGGGGCATAGAGGTATGTATGGCCCAGACTTTTATTTTTGCTTCTCCTCCCTTTATGTGAGTAAGCAGTGAGAGGAAGTGGGGAGGGAGGGACTTATTTTCTTAATTCAGTAAAATTTCAGTTCTTGACCCACAAGGAAACTGGTAAAGCCACCTGCTGCATCTGTCTGTTCTCTTCTCAACAAAGGGGACAAGAAAGAGCCATGTTACCAGCATTGTGTCAGAGAGACTTTGGAACTCCTGCTGGATCTTGTTTTGGGCCCTTTGCTCGCTAGACATAAAAACCCATTATTAGTGAACAGCAGCATCTTGGAAATTTGTCTCCTGCCGGCTCGACCGGCTTAGGTGGCAGGGTTGCGGTGAATTGAGGGACCGGCGCTGTGGACCGCTTTGTGGTGCTGTGTATGTTTTGAGGCCGCAAACTCCACGGAGAACCTGGTTAAATCTGCAGATCCTCACCACAGAAAGCTACGTACACACAAACCTTCACATAGAATTTTAGGGTGTTCCTGGACCCTAGAGTATGGTCGGGGACCCACAGACCCCAAGTTAAGAATCCTGTCTTAGGGGTTTATAAGTAGACTTTAGGAGACATGGCCCCAAGAGTGAGGTGACACGGGTCCAGAAGTTAGGTTTTAAGGCAACTGTCTGATCATAAAGGTTCAAAGGTTAATACAGCTGAAAGTATATTTTGAGATCTAGCCTTGATTCAACATTGTGCTGGATAAATTTTTTTTAAAGTTTTTTTAGGTTTTTATTTATGTATTTTGAGAGAGACAGAGAATGAGCGAGCGGAGGAGGGACAGAGAGAGAAGGAGGGAGAGAATCCCAAGCAGGGAACCAGGAATCCACGCAGGGAACCGTGAGATCATGACCTGACCCGAAATCAAGAATTGGTCACTAAACCAACTGAGCCACCCAGGCGCCCCATGTTGGATGTTTGAAAATTATTTTCTTGCCTTGACGGTGGAAGGCTAGTTGAGCCGTGATCCTTGATGGCCTTTCTTACTGAGTTGCAACCCCTGCCAGAAGTCATCGGCGGTATGTTCGGGTCCTGCATTTGCCAGAGTCACCTTGACCTTTGGAAAGGGTTTTTGGGGTAAAGAAGAAAAAGGGGTCTCTAGGGAGTTCATCCGGTTATGCCACACACATTTTCGGGAGATTGTCGTGTCTTGCCCCTTCTGCCTGTGCTGTTGGCCACCGGCGTTCTCTGCTGACTGTTTTTAGCAGAGGCTAGTAGACGCCGTTCCAGGGAAGCTGTTGCCATAGCTACCTTGGCTGTGAGTTACCATTTTCTCCTTTTTGTTAGCTTGTGGCTTCCTTGATTTTTAAGGTAACAGCTAATGTGCTGTTTTTCTTCCGAGCAGCAAGGCAAAGACTGGATTTTTGTTGCTGTTGCCCTTGTTGTTGTTGATGTTTGGTTTTCTGTGTTTGGAAGGTGTGTGTGTGTGTGTGTGTGTGTGTGTGTGTGTTGTATGTAAGGTAAAGCTACCACAGAAGATAAACTATTAGGAGAGCTTGGGGGAAAAGCCAAATCTGCATACACATTTTCCACACTCCCGAATTTTGGTTTTGGTCTGGCGGTCCACTTTTACCCTGATTTGGGGACGAATGGTTGTAGTCAGGTACCCTTGGGGGGGAAAAAATTGGCCAAGTTGCATCTCACACTACCTGAAACCCCCAGGGTCAAAGATCCCTGCCACCTGGGCCGAGTCTGAACTTGACCCCAGCACCGGGGCTGCCCCCGAGGAGCAGATGGCTGAGTCACACCCAGGTCGCTTTCTCCCCTCCTGGTCTGAAAATAGGGGGTGGGGCCCGAAGACGCGATAGTCACATGTGTAGGCAGTAGCATCCGTCCCGGTCTCTGTTCCAGGCTGTCACCATGTCGCTTCGCACACACCTGGCGCGGAGCGATTCACGGCCGCCGGTCCACAGAAACCAGCGTGCCGCCCCCAGTCTCTGGCTGGACTTTCCCCTGCTCCCCAAAGGATGTTCTTGTCAGCATTTTCTAAGTCGCTTATCTTCGAAGTGCTCGTTAGATTAAAAACAACCAAAAACCCTACCCAGTTTATCAGTGCTCGGGACTGTGTGTGATTTGGGTTGTCGCCAGTCCCGGTGATGGCTCGAAGGCCCCGATGGCAGTTGCCCCGGGGACGCTATGGACATCTCATCGCTGGCTTTGCCTCTTAGTGTGGTGGCTCCTCCCCTCCTCACTGTGCTTCTGACCCCAGACGTGTGCTTCTCCCCAGATCAAGATGAATGCCATGCTGGAGACCCCCGAGCTCCCGGCCGTGTTTGACGGGGTGAAGCTGGCCGCAGTGGCTGCCGTGTTATATGTGATCGTCCGGTGTTTGAATCTGAAGAGCCCCACGGCCCCGCCTGACCTCTACTTCCAGGACTCGGGGCTCTCGCGCTTTCTGCTCAAGTCCTGTCCTCTTCTGACCAAAGAGTGAGTAGACCTCGCGCCCACCGTACGCCCATCTGCTAATCTGTTTGGCTGGTGCAGTGTTCAGAGAATCTTGTCACATTTTGTCCCCAAGGCATCCATGTAGGATCGGGTCATTGGTGTCAAAACCGCCACAGTCTCAGTACACGTCTGGTGTTTGAATCCTGGAGGGTAGGAGACAGGGTCGGATCTTCGTTGCCTAGAAGCTTCCCTCCCTCACCGTGGTGTCGGCGTCCGTGACGAGGGCCTTGCGGAAAGCAGTCGTCACGTTTAGGTCGTATTCTGGCCCTTTACCAAGTGTGCTGTTGTCCGTCCTCAGTCGGAGGAACCGTGCTTACCGAAAATAATTACTGAGCAAAAAAGCACGGACTTCCCAGCTGGGTACTCTCCACCTCCGTCATTGAAAAGTGTACTGAACAGTAGCCAAGAGAATACTGGCGTTGTGAGGGAGCCAGGTCTCCCTGCCCGACGCCCGGGCCTGTAGATGGGAGGTGCCAAGGGTGAACGCTGCTTCTGCCGGAGGAACCCGAGGGCGAAGAAGGGGCAGTCTGCGTTCCGTCACACCTGCCTTCAAGAGGCGCGTGGTGTTATTCTTCCCTGGTGACGTCTTCCCGAACAGCCCTGTCTTCCTTTAGGGCTCGGGCCACACGTGGGGCACGAAGCGTCCCTTGCTCTGCTGGGTCTGAGTCCCGTCCCGCTTTCTCCTCCTTGCTGCTTCACCACCTGTGCCTCTTGCCGCCGATTCTGTTCTGCCGGGTGCCCCTCATCCGATGGAAGCTGCCGGCAGAGCCGTCTTCCTGAACCGCGTCCCCTCGGCGCGGAAACTCGAGTTTCTGATACTCGGAGTTTCTGATACTCAGTGGACGGTGGTAGAAGCTTTGCCTCTCTCCCGACAGCACCTCTCACCCCCCTCTCGGGGGTCGGTGACATCGGGCAAATGATCTTCTTCTAAGAGTGGACAGATGGGCCACGGACCCATCTGAGAGTTTGGGCCCTTGCTTTGTCTTGTGTGATTATCTAGTTGATTTTTACTTGCTCTTAGCCAAGGGCGACGAGCTGCCCTTGTGGACTCTGTGTGTTTGGGGTGTTCGCGTGGAGTTTTCTTTGTTGCAACAGTGACGCCAGGCCCCAAAAGTTAAGTTGAGAGTGACTCAGAACTCAAGTCGTGTCGCCTAATACTTGTGGAGTGTCACATACGGTACAGATGTCATCATGTCGAATTTGGAACCGCTAAGGGGCCTTCACATCACCACAGGGGGACGGGACAAGTGGGCGGTAGGAAAGTCGTTCGTATTCAGCAGCGTTTGCGGTGAGAAAGCTCTCCTCCCCGAGGGCTGTGCACAGAATCTGTGTGCTTTCCAGATCGGCCGGCATTTTTCTTCGCCACTTAATTTATTATTTTTTTTAATGTTTATTCTTTTTTTTTTTTTTTTTGAGAGAGAGTGAGAGCATGAGCAGGGGAGGGGCAGACAGAGAGAGAGAGAGAGAGAGAGAGAGAGAGAGAGAGGATCCGAAGCAGGCTCTGCACTGACAGCAGTGAGCCCGACATGGGGCTCCAACTCACAAACCATGAGATCGTAACCTGAGCCAAAGTCGGACGCTTAACCAACTGGGCCACCCAGGCGCCCCTTCACTAGAGAATTCACTAGTCTGGACTGGCCAATACCATTGGCACCTATTTTCATATTGAGCGGGACCCAGCTAGACCAAGTTCCTCGCCATCTTATTTTTAGAGAAAAAAAAATGAAGGTATTAAGTAACTAGGTAAGCTAATGTGTAGATTAGATGAGTGCAAATTCCTACCCAGCGTTGGTTCCTGAGTAACTAGAGGAGGCCACAGAAAAGCTGCTGTTTTCCAGGCTCTGGAAAAACATCACATATGGTTTGATTCCATAATAATAGTTCCAAGCTTAAAAAAAAAAAAAAAAAAAAAATTGATTATAGCAGATTTTTACCTCTTTCCGTGTTTTCCTTTAAAAAATAACCTAGAAACATTAAACCCAACAGTTCTTTGTTCTTTTTCCTCTCTGGCATGCTCTCTCCCTCAGCCTGGGGTGTGGCACCATATGACGTCCCGTTGAGATGGCCCCACCCACTCTCCTGGTGTGGAAGTGGATCCCCGGCCACAGACCTCCATGGGACCCCCACTGTGACACCACGCCTGTCATTAACCAGCCACACGCTCCCTCCTGGTGAAACCCAAATTAGGGAGTGGTGGAGATCAGCCTCAGTTACTTACCCACAGTTTGAAGGTAGTTCCCCAAAGACTGTTTCCTTCCGAGACCTGTCCCTTTGAGAATGGGACCAGCCTTCTCCGAGCATGTAGGAACATTACTTAAACAGTTAAATTCTAAACACTGAGCTCTCTGACTTGAACATGACAAATGATCAAAGAACAAAAGGGTTCACTTTTTCCCCTCCATCTTGTAACCTTTTTTTTTTTTAATGTTTGTTTATTTTGAGAGAGAGAGAGAGTGAACAGGGGAGGGGCAGAGAGAGAGGGAAACAGAGGATCTAAAGCGGGTTCTGTGCCGACAGCAGGAGGCCAGTGTGGGGCTCGATCGAACTCACAACCCGTGAGATCGTGACCTGAGCCAAAGTCGGACGCGCAACTGATTGAGCCACCCAGGCGCCCTAACTAACCTCTTACTTTTTATTTAGGTTCTAATCTTAGAAATAACTACATCCTGCTCTCATGTAGCTTATCACTAGAGTGTTTCACGTTACCCTGTTTTGTCTATGTTACTGCATTTTAAATTTGCTGAGTCTCTCATAGACATTATTCATTTACTCTTAATGACTTTAAGGTTGGACTCGTTTTTCCTCTCATTTTGAGGATGAGGAAACTTCCCAGTAGCAGAGACGGTAACTGAATCCAGCCTTGGTTCCCCTCTTCCCCATGGAGAGATGGACAGACTCTTCTCAAGGTGCAGAGAAGTGAGCAGAGAGCACGAAGGGGCTGGCCCGAGATGAGAGCCTTCGGCAGGACTGGCCCCAGAGCGGCCTTCCGATTCCCACGTGACCCTCTTTCTATTTTAATCGCTCTGTCGGGAGCCACTGTCCTTGATGTTCTTCCTCTGTGTCACATTTCTGTAACAGCCTCCCGTGTATTTGAAGCTGAGGACAGGAAGCATGTCTGTTATGGGTGAAAGTGCTTCTCCTGAGACTTTGAAGATTTTTTTTCCTAGCGGAAGCCCGTCTGCAGCCTTCACAAACAATGGCCTGGGCTAGAAAGTTCAGTTAACTGATTTCCCGCAAACTAATGGTGTTACTCGGTTAACCTGACTGAAGGCAGCCTGTTATTATGACTTAGGTGTGGAATCAGATCTTATCCCCCTGCTGTTCTGCTATAGGAAAAAAAAAAAAAAAAAAAAAAGCTGATGAAAGGTGAAGATTGAAAACATGTTATGAGAATAAATTTTTTTTCTCTGTTTCAACACTAGTTTTTGAATCTGTTTCAAGATAATCTATCCAAAGATACATTAGAAACGCATCTTTTAATGTCTGGAGGAAAACACGGCATGGTGTGTTTCTTGATCCCTTAGCAACAGATCAATATTTACCTAGTGATTCACTTTTTTTTGTTCTCAGGAAATGTCTGCTTTCAGTGAAACCCTGCAGACTAAAGCTCAGTTCAGAATTGGGAGAAAATCTAGATGATGCTACAAATCTCCACTTTTTTCTGAATTAAAAGTTTAATGCATATGCGTTTTCTGAAACTGAAAAGTAAAGTAAACCACACGAAAATCATCTATCAGTCTCCTACTCAAAGTTCCATCCCGTTACTCCTTGGGTGATCATCCCTGTGGGTTTTTTTTTCTTCTGTAGAGACTTTCCCCTGCAAAATCAGGGGTCTGTCTGTATAGCATTGGGTGGCCTGCTTTAATACTGAGTATGCCATGGACACTTGCCCATGCTGCTCTGTATTTTCTAACACTTGATTTTTAACAGCTGGAGAATCCTGTCAACCATTCAAATTTCTAATGGCTGTTGGCCGCAGTGGAACAGAGAAAAAGCCGTGAATTGAAATTTGGCCTGGGATGGAAACCTCGGTCTTCTACTTCTACACGAGCTGCGGAAACCAGAACCAAGTGACAGCCTTCCTGGCCCTTGGCTTCCTTCTGTGTAAAATGAAACAGGCAGTGCTCCCATGGTGCCCTTCGGCACGAGCAACCTGCGTCTAGTACCACTGTTGTCACCACGCATCAGAGAAGTCCTCTTAGATGAAGGACCCTGGGGGTGGGGATCCTGGCTCTAGAGTAAGGACGAGAACGCAAAGAGAAGGTTTTCTTGTGTATCTGCCTTCTCCTACCTGTTTCCATCCCCCATGTTCTAGGATGGGCTGGCAGTAGCCCCCTTGGGCTTTGGCTTTTTTAAGGACTTTTTTTTCCCCCGGTGTTTTTTGTGCATATGTGTTTATTATGTAACATAATTGATTGACGCATACAAACTGGCCACTTGAAAGTTTCCATTAGAAACATACCTCATATAAAAAATTCCATTGATAAATGTAATGCCATTTCATCGTGTGAAGCATCATAACATATTTAACCAGTTTCCTATTTTATTGGGCATTTCTCTTTCCTTTTTTACATCCTTGTAATTATAACCATTGCGATGGTGGATGCATATAGAGATCTGATTGCTTCCTAGGGTAAATTCTTGTTAATATATTTGCTGTATAAAAAGAAGTACTCAGTTTAAGGAATTTTACATATTTTGCCAAACTGTTTTCCAGAGGAATTTTTACAGTTTATTTAGTTTATTTATTTTGAGAGCAAGAGAGAGAGAGAGAGAGTCCACATGAGCAGGGGAGGGCCAGAGAGAGAGGGAGAGAGAGAGAGTCCCAAGCAGGCTTCCCACTGTCAGTGTACAACTTGATGCCGGGCTCTATCCCACGAACCGAGAGATCATGACCTGAGCCAAAATCAAGAGTTGGACGCTTAACCGACTGAGCCACCCAGATACCCTGGAATTTTTACAGGTTATAATCTCAGGAATGTAGTAGGTTTCCCTTTTCTTCATATTTTTGTCTCTGTTTCCTCATCTGCAAAACAGGAATAATAGCTATAATACAGTTCATTCCCACATTCTAGGCTTGTTGGGAACGTAGGTTGCAATAGCATGTGAAAATGGTTTCTATGAAGAATGAGAAGCTTGAAGTTCCACGGTCTTGGTGGAGTTTTTTCCCAATAACCTGCCGTTCTCTGTCTTACTGTGGCTTCCTTCAGCCTCTCCTGTAGTTGCTGATTCTCTCTCTTTCTCTCCCCCACCCTCATTGACTTCGGTGCTAGCCGATCACTTTACACTCAGTACAAATAAGAGAGAGAGTCTGGAAAGGTGCTGTTGTGACCCACTCAGCAAGTCGCCTATATGATGCATCTCCTACTTACCTACTTTATCCTTAAGGTAGTTGGAAATAACGTATCTCCCTCCCAGATTTTCCAGCCGGCTCTGTGTAGGGCCCAGAAAAACCCAACAGGTTATGTAATCTAAAGAGGGGGATGGGTCATTCCCTCTCTTTAAGCGCTGTAAGTACAAAGGGTATTTTGAGCTATCATTTACATATAGTAAAATGCACAAACCTTAAGTATACAGGTCAGGACCTTTTACATCTGTATTCACCTGTGTGACTGCCACTTTCTTGGGCTTTTCCCAGAGTGTCCTGAGTCACCTCCTTGCCTCTGACCCACCCACGTGTCACAGTACCACCCGAATTGGCTTCCTGGAGCAGGCCGGCACCCCACACACCAGTGTGGCCCCAACCTACCTGTCCGGCCTCACCACCTGTGGCGTCCTCCTGGGCCTACTGAGTGCCTGCCTCCTGAGCTCTTACCCCGGGCCATCCCCAGGTCCCCCCTCCTTTCTCCCTCCACCAGAGTGCCTCTCTCCTGGCATCTATCCTGAGAAATTCTCCTGATGTCTCCCCACCCCTCTTCAGTCAGAACGAGCCCCCCCTCTTCCCACCTGCGTGTTTCCCCAGCATGGGGTTCCTGTGTCCATTCAACACACTCCACCTTGTTTTCTGGGAAATCGTTTCGATCTCTTTTCTTCATCTGTAAGGTACGGGTGTCCCAGATGCAGAGCCACACTCGTGAGGAGACAGGACAGGATCCCTAGTGCGCGCAGGTCTTAAGTATAACGCTCTTTGGTCTTTCGTTTCCCACTGATGGATGTGGGTGAGGGATGTTGCGCTCCAGAGAATCGGTGTGCCTTTAACTCTGACAGAATTGTAGTTTTGGGGACGTCACTTACGCTGTTTCTGAAAGAAGACACCTTGGGGGTTTTTTCGGTCTTAAATTAAAGCAGGGCAACCCCAGATATATGCATAAAAGCAGTCTGCAGGGGCGCCTGGGTGGCGCAGTCGGTTAAGCGTCCGACTTCAGCCAGGTCACGATCTCGCGGTCCGTGAGTTTGAGCCCCGCGTCAGGCTCTGGGCTGATGGCTCGGAGCCTGGAGCCTGTTTCCGATTCTGTGTCTCCCTCTCTCTGCCCCTCCCCCGTTCATGCTCTGTCTCTCTCTGTCCCAAAAATAAATAAACGTTAAAAAAACATTAAAAAAAAAAAAAAAAAGCAGTCTGCAGCCTCCACCCTCCCCTCGGGCCCCGCCGAAGTTTCCATCACCAGGCCCCTGTTGGGAAGTGAAGCTACGAAGCAGGTGCCCCATTCCTGGAAGCCTGCTGTTGAAATTTCTATATTCCCTGTGGGAGGCCAGGCTTCTGCTTTGTCACTCATGAGCAGGCCTGTCGGTGTGGGTCGCGGTGTAGCTCAGGATGAAGGCATTTGGGAGCTGGGCCGAGTGCTTAGCTAATAGACAAGCCTAGAAACAGATCGTTGAGGTGCTTTTACTGGGCACAAGAGACGTGTAGGAACCCGCAGGGTCCGGAGAAGGAAAGCAGTGTGATCGAAACCACAGCCATATGTTCGTGGGTCCTTTCTCTCCTGGAGACTAGTCTGTCTTCTGCAGCCAGCTAACACCTGTACTCACGGGAGCTGGATGATTGTCCTCTGTAGGGGCGAGAGATCCCTGAGACTTGGAGATCAGAGCCACACCCATTCCAACACCGAGCCAGAAGCAGCAGCTGACTCTGCCCTGTGTCGTGCCCTCCCTGAGCATGTCCTCTTTGAAGTTGCTTCAGACACTCGCAAGAGAATGGCAGAAACGCCATGACCTTTCCATAGGTGGTTAATGGGTTTATGTCGTACTATGCTTTTCCCATCTCTCCTCCTCACTCACCAGGGTACAAACTCCAAACAAGGCTCCTATTGGAATGTTGTGCTCGTCGTAATTCGTCCATGTCTTCGGTTTCCGTGAGTCTTGGTTAACGGACATTTGAGGATCTACTTCTCTGATACCCGTGTCGGAGATCTTAAAGAAGGGTCATTTTTAAACACGTTTTCATCGTAGGGGCATCTGGGTGGCTCAGTCGGTTGAGTGTCCGACTTCGGCTCAGGTCATGATCTCGCGGTCCGTGAGTTCGAGCCCCACATCGGGAGCTGTGCTGATAGCTCAGAGCCTGGAGCCTGCTGCGGATTCTGTCTCCCTCTCTCTCTGCCCCTCCCCCACTCATGCTCGCTCTCTCTCTCTCTCTCTCTCTCTCAAAAATAAACATTAAAAAAAATTTTTTTAAGTTTTTATTGTAGAAATTTTCTAGAGGCACTTTTTTTTAATGCACAGCTGTGGCTCCTGGTTATTTCTGAGACAGCAAAGCAGAGATCTGCTTTCTGGTTTTTTCTCTCAAACAGTATCAACCTTCATACATATTCTACTTCCTGACAGTAAGTATCCATTCCTCTTTTATCTACTCTCAATAAAAGCCCCATTCTGTATATAAAAATACTGTATTTGTCACAGATGTGCAAGATACACTATTTTTGCGTATCAAGGATGTACTAAATAATCAGAAGTACGCTCCAGAGAAGCACTAATCCTGATCACATATATAGCGCGATATATGGAGTTATTGGAGACCCTATATCCTTGCTGTTTCCTTCCTTGCTCTCTGTAAGGCTGTCTGTTTGGGGCACCTAGGTGGCCCAGTCCGTTGAACGTCCGACTTCAGCTCAGGTCATGATCTCACGGTTCATGAGTCTGAGCCCCTCATCGGGCTCTGTGCTGTCAGCTCAGGAGCCCACTTCGGATCCTCTGTCCCTTTCTCTGTCTTTATGCCCCTCTGTCGCTCACGCTTTCTCTCTCTCTCTCAAAAATGAATAAACAGTTAGGCGCGCCTGGGTGGCTCAGTCAGTTAAGCATCCACCTTCAGGTCTGTTCACGATCTCAACAGTTCGTGGGTTCGAGTTCCACGTCAGGCTCTGTGCTGACAACACAGAGCCTGCTTGGAATTCTCTCTCACACTCTCTCTGCCCTTCCCCCACTTGTGCTCTCTTTCAAAATCAATAAATAATAACTTTGAAAAAATCTTTAAAAATGCATAAACGTTAAATATATATATATATATATATATATATATATATATATATATATGGCTGACTATTTGCAGTGACAGTGGCAGTGGCAGAAGGGAAGCTAGGGGGCGAGGGGCTTAGATATGGACAACTGATATTTGCTCAGTCTTTAGTAAAACACTCTGCAAATGTAGCTCCACACACTCCCTTCCAGTCGGATTGCTGCCCCCAGCCCCCTCCCGGGTGGAAATTCTGGAGCCAGCACAGCTTATTTATAGTGAGTTAAAGTTGAAAAGAATTTCATTATCTTGGGCTTAAATTCCTCTTAATTCCCTCTTGTTCACAGAGACATTCCAGATCGGATTTAGATCCTTTCCTCCTTGGCCGAACACTAAAGCTTTGTGCTTTTTATAGGATAAACTCCTAATTACCAAGTGTCTTAGTTTCATTGACCTGTTAAGTTACCCATTTTAAGAGCTGTGCAAATATTTCCTTAGATTCTTGTGGTGAATCGTTAACAGTTGGTAAGTCGATCTGTAGCGCTACAATGTGCTGCTTATGTAGACACATTTACCCGGAAATTTTAAGAGGGCACTTGAAAGATGAAAGGCTCAAAATCACCTTTACTGAGACTGATTATTGATGGTTAGCATCGGTGAGGTCATGTTTTCAGGTGACTTCCTCTTGAAATTGCTTGTGTTTCTGATGAGATGGCCCGAACCCAAACTGTCAAGGCGAGAGTTGCCAATAAGCCCGGGATACTGTCCGGGATACGCTGAGCACACATCCCAGCTTTCCCAAGACTGATGGGTTTCCTCGAACGAGGGGCTTTCGATGTTAAACAGGGGAGGTACCAGCCAAACGGGGATGAGTTGGTCCCTCTCTGTGTTACTCACTGCCTTCTGCCATCAGATGGTGAGTTTTTTACACACGGGTGTGCGTTTGGGGGTGGGTGGTTAGTTGGCAAGTGGCCAGGTTTAATTCAACTTTTAGATGCCGTCCACCTGCACTGTCTCTGCCCTAGCAGATCACCCATCCCGGAGGCCAGGAGCCAAGTGCTGACATCCTTGAGGCCACTTGCACTGCATTAAGATGACCAAGCTGAGGCTGTGGAGGAAATCCATTTACTTTCTCTAACCTGGGTAGAGACAGAGATTGTAGCTTCTTGTTAGGGATTGTGCCTTCGGGCAGGAATTGCTGAAAGATCTAATGGATTCGGAATCCAAACTATTCAAGACCCCCGTGATTTAGTTCAGATGGAAAGAGGCTCATCTTCCATGTGCCTTGACTTCCTTAAGACGATCGCTTCCGGCTCTAAAAATGTATGACCAACCACTGCCCTATTGTATTGTCAAGCTTGAGTTTATTCTTCAGGGCTCTGCTATGTCTTTCAAAAAGCAGAAGAGGCATGGGCTACCACTGACGCCATCCCACGGAGTTAAACCCAGCACCTCCGATGGGCAGGTGGGCCTCTGCTCCGAGCAAGCCTGTCCCATCGCTGGGTCACCCCACCCCACCCACCCACCCCCCCCCCCCCGCTTCTGGTCTTTCCCGGACTAGGCTCCAGGGTCCGTCTTTGTCCACCAATCATCCTTACCTTTACTTAAAGTTCTTTACTAAACGGAATTTGCTTACTAGGACTCGCCGGGGGTCAGATCCATTTTGTGGTCCTTCTCAGTACGTAGTTGGCTGACAGTTGGTCCAGTACTCAGGAGCAGGAAATGGACCTTGTTGTCCAGAAAGTCTAACCTTTCTAAGAGTAGCCACCGTTTATCAGCTGCTCGTGTTTATTGACTCCGTAAATTCGCTGGTCACCGGTTCTGATCTCAGACTGGTCTTTTTTCTCTGCCCACTTCCCGGCACGTCTCCCTTCATTATGATAGATAGGGTACTTTATGCTCCAGAGCAGTGTCTCCTTGATTGGTAAAAGTATAATTAAGACAGTAAGGTGGCCAGTGTCTTCTGGAGGGTGAGTGGGCGTGGTCACTGTTTCCGTGCAGAGCCGAGGAGCTAAGAGCTGACTGTGGTCTGCGTTCCGCCCTCGTGGGAGGCGCAAGTGCACGAACCAGTCCCCCTCAGCAGCCTTGAGAATGACTGCCCTACGGGTGGAGTCTGTTGAGGGCCTTGGGCTCTAGGATCACAACCTGCGAGGGGGCATCATAGTTACTCAAGAAGGAATTTTCCTGCGTTTCTAAAGGAAACCTGCCGCTCCATGAAAGTCTAAGAAGCGAAGCTTTCACTGCCGCAGAAAACTGTGATCCTTGACGGATCGATGTTTCGCGCGATTGGATGAGACGCCATCCCTGTTGTCACCCGGTGACTGTCTGGCAGGCAGAGCGCCACCCTCCCCCCAGGGCTGTGCCCTCCTCGGAGCTGGTCATCTGCCCACGGTGGCTGTCTGCAGTGTCCCAGGAGCCACGGAAATGAGTCAGCCCTCGAGGCAGCTTCTGAACCGCCCTGAACCTCTGCCAGGTTCTCGTCATGGTGTGAGGGCTCTAGGTCGGCCCGGGCCACGGCATCGAGCCGGACCGCTTAGCTTCTGAGGTAGCCGTGAAAAGAGGCCACCATCCAGTGCATCTGGGAAACCTTCTTGCCTGGAGGTCAGTGGTCGATCCAGAACCACCTGTGGCCTCCTGGGAACAGAGAGATCCGTGAGAAACAGCAGGTCACAAACTGTTCCATCTTCCCGCTGGCCACTGATGCCATTGCCACACTAGCCTGACGTTTCTGTGGCTGGTAACACCAGAGTCTCCTGTGACAAGACCCTGAGCTGGTGTTTTCAGCCGGATCACAAAAGCTGAACACTAATTCCTCACTAACGTGAAGTGAGAAACTGTGTATGTTTTTTTTTTTAATTTTTTTTTAATATTGTTTATTTTTGACAGAAACAGAGTGCGAATGGGGGTGAGGCAGAGAGAGAGGGAGACACAGAATCCAAAGCAGGCTCCAGGCTCTGAGCGGTCAGCACAGTGCCCGACGCGGGGCTCGAACCCACAAACTGCCGACGCTCCACCGACTGAGCCAAAGTCGGACGCTCAACCGACTGAGCCACCCAGGCGCCCCTGTTTGTTTTTTTGTGTGTTTTGTTTTGTTTTGTTTTGTTTTGTTTATTAATTTGAAATCTGCCAGGCCATAACAGTTGGGACTTTTCCTTCCTTGGCCTTTCAATAAAGGAAGATTCCTCTCAGGACATAGATTTTTTTGAAGTTCGCCAATTAACATTTAACAACCTGCTTTTTCAGTCCTTCACTGTGTGCCTCGCACTCACCTCCTCTCATCCACACATAATCCCTTTACTCCTATTTCCACCTTCCCGACAACTCCCTCCAGGCCGCCTCACTTGCTGACTCTTGATGCATTCTCTAACCCTTGCCCCCTGCTGTCCCTGTGGCTCCCACCTGACGACAGGAAGGAAAGCGGTGTCCTTTCCATGCGTGTGTCTCTCCCTCTTCGGGCCAACTCTATTCTGAGAGGCTTAAAGAGAGCAACCGTCTTAAAATGTCCTGAGTTCTCTGTGGCCACTGCATTGCACACATTCAGTGCTCCCTGGCGTTTGTAGATAGTTTGGGTAGGAACCCATGTGATGAAGGGTCCGAACGAGCAATTCAGTGGCATGTTAAAGGAGCTTAGGGAAAGAGGTGGATGGTACTGTGGTGGCTTGGATGTTGAGGTTTGTGTGGCCCTGTAAGATGAGTCGATGTGGACGAGTGGGGCCCTGTGAGAGAAGGTAGGGAGGTCAGTGTGAGCGAGAGCCGGCGGGATCCATCATTTAGACACGCTCTTGTGGTGGAAAAGCGACTTCGCTTTCCAGCCAGCGTTTTTTTGCTCCCTTGTCCCACCAGCCTTCCAGCCAGCCTGTGTGGGTCGCCAGGCGACTGAGGCTTTGCCTGTTTGGCACACTTCCTCTTTGTCGCTGGTTTGCCCTGACCCCACGGCCACTCTGCTCTGCCCGCCGCCCCCAGATCCATGGGTCTTCACCTGGCTGGCCTTGGACCGTCTCTCTTGCGATTCCTAACGAGCTTGGTGCTCTTTGTGCGCCCTTTGGACCTGCCGCTCTCTCTGCCCTTTGCTCGCTGTGCCCTTGATTTTGTTTGCTTATGGGCTTGGGCCCCATCACTGGCCTGGTCCCCACAGCTGCTTCCCGAGCAGCGCCTTGCCAAGTCCCTCTGTCATCATGAGATGCGACAAGAACTGTCTGATTACAGCAGAAAGCCCCGGGCCTTTTGGGGAGAAGAGGTCAGATCACATGGGGCCTCAGCTTCCCAGAAAGGAGGAGTTTGGACTTGATCCCATGAGCACTTGTGGGGTCAGGAAAGGATGCGAATCAGTAGGAGTGCTGGAAAATGGAATGTCCTTGGGTGTTGGCAGAAAGGGCTGAATCGCAGATAACATGCAGGGACCTGAGCAGCTGAGAGAAGAATGAAGTCACGGGCAGAAATAGGGAAGTCACGGGAAGCTGCTTCCTCGGGGCAAGCTGTGTAGTTTTGGCCACTGTGGGACGTGCAGAGGGACAGGTGGCAGTGTGGCAGCGGGGCCCAGGTGTGAGCTGAAGGCCAGACATGCGGGTTCCAGATCAGCTGCCAGCCGGGGAGAGGGAGGCAGAGAGCAGAGAGAGACTGGGGGCTGGGGGCTGCAGCAGGCGAGGGTGGGAAGAGGAGCCGGTGAATGAGCCAGAGATGGGCAGTGAGAAAGGTTCGGAGGAGAACCAGGAGCCTTGAGCGTCATAGAGGCCAGAGAAGGAAGGCATTGAAGGAGACGGTGGCTTCTAGAAAGCACAAAAAGTCAGGGGGCGTCTGGGTGGCTCCGTCGGTTAAGCGTCCGACTTCAGCTCAGGTCATGATCACACGGTTCGTGAATTTGAGCCCCGCGTCGGGCTCTGGGCTGACGGCTCGGAGCCTGGAGCCTGCTTCGGATTCTGTGTCTCCCTCTCTCTCTGCCCCTCCCCTGCTCATTCTCTCCCTCTCTTTCTCTCTCTCTCTCAAAAATAAATAAACATTTAAAAAAAGAGAGAGGGAGAAGCCAGCTCGAGACCCGGCTGGGCGACCCCACCCTGCCGAGCCTCCACTTGCTCACCTGTAAAATGGGAATCATAGTACTTTATAGGCTTGGTATGAGGCTACGGACAGACAGCGTGTGACGTGATCTATAGAATGCCTAGCGTGTGTAAGTCTTGAGTAAGCACAGCTGCTATTATTGGAGCTATGTTTACATTAATAATAGTACTAGCTAGGGCACTGGCAAAATGACAAAGGGCATAAGGTACGAGTTCATACGAGTATACGAGAACTCAGACTGCGTGGGCAAGGGGGTGCAGGCTATGCCTAGGTAATTGTCGCAAGGGGAGATCCTAGCAGTAGGTACCACATAATATTCAGCCTTGGTAACAATGGAACTTCTAAGAATAAAGCCTTATTGGCTACTCAGAGGAAAATCTGGCAACATCATCAATACTATGATACGATCGATACGAAATTCAGTTGGACGCGGTACTAGTCAAGAGACGCTAGTGTCGATCCTCGACCTCTGTGTCTTCTTTTGGTTTGTTTCTGTTTTATTTATTTTTGAGACAGAGACAGAGGGCGAGCGGGGGAGGAGGGGAGAGGGAGGGAGACGCAGAATCCGAAGCAGGCTCCAGGCTCCAAGCCCGACGCGGGGCTCGAACTCCCAGACCGGGAGGTCATGACCTGAGCCCAAGTCGGACGCTTGACCGACTGAGCCACCCGGCACCCTGAATCTTGGTGTCTTAAAACCACAAACACGTATTTCTCACTCATGCTGCTCCTTGACTTTAGCAGGAGGGAGGGCTGTACTGATCATATTGTCACCGGGACCCCAGCTGACGGAGGTGTCGCCTCAACCTGTGCTTCCACAGGCTCCGCTGAGGCAGGAGAGGCGACGCGACAACCCACACGCTGGCTCTTAATGCCTGCTCCCCTGAAGTGACACTTTGTCATTTCCTTTCCTGTTTCATTGGTTACAGCAAGGCTCAAGGCCACGCTAACCTCAGAAGTGCAGACTTAACCCTGTGTCCAGCACACAGGGGAGGACGATAGTGACAAAAGTCACCACGTCCTGTCAGCTGAACCTCCTCAGCGTGCGCCGTTCCTTTGCTTCTGCCTCCGTCCAGGGTGTCATCGGCCCTTGCTCGCACTGATGCCACTGCCGCATCTCTGTGCTCTGCCCCCAGCTGATTTCTCTCCCAGGCCACTAAGCTGCCCTGGGAAGCGCACCTCTGATGTGTCACGCCCCTGCTTGAAAGCTGCCTGGAGGACGAGGGCGAGCCTCAGCCTTGCTCCCTTGTCCTTGTGCCCTGTGTTCTAGACGCATCAGATCGCCCTACATTTCTCTCCTGCTAGCGTCTCACACCTGCCATTCCTTCCCCCTGGGGCCCCTCCGTGCCTTTACACACCCTCCTTATCTGAGAGCGCACAGACACCCCCTCTTGGAAGAGGCCTTCCTGGACACCCTCCTCCACACTCAGCATGAGCACTTTTCTTCTGTGTTTTCTAAATTTTTTTTTTTCGTGCTCATTTGTTTAGAGAGGGAGAGAGACAGAGCACGAGCAAGGGAGGGGCAGAGAGAGAGAGGAAGAGAGTCTCAAGCGGGCTCCGTGGTGTCAGTGCCGAGCCTGATGCGGGGTTCAAACCCACGAACCGTGACATCGTGACCTGAGCTGAGGTGCCCCTGTGGGTGCTTCTGTCCTTTGTTGTCTCATAGCAGCTGACTCTGCCATCATGGAATTACGCTCATCGGCCTTAAAGTTTTTTATTGGGTGCATCCCACGATAAATTGTGAGATAAGTTACTATTAGCAACAACAAACGTAACAAGTAATAACAAATACTACCGTTCCTTGGGGGCTCCTATCCTTCAACTGCTAAGTTCAGTGATTTCAGTACGCTTTCTTTAGCCCTCAGATTAAACCCACCTCTGTGCTCCAATCTTTAAGAAGAAAACGTAACCCAACAGGTGAACTGACTTGCCCAAAGTCGCTGCGTGTCAGAACGGAGATCGCACCCTCGTCTCTCTGACCCCGTAGTCTTTGTTCTTTTCCCTACACCATGTGTCTTCACTGCCCACTACAGTGTCTGCCACATAGTAGGTGCCTCATAAATGTTTACTGACTGAATACGTGAACACACAGATCGTGAATAAAGGAGTAAAAAAGTTGATTCCACTTTATAAATTTAGCCCAAAGAAATTACTTAAACACAGAGAAAAGCTAAGGCGCCTGTGGGGCTCAGTCAGTTGAGCATCCCACCTCGTCCCAGGTCATGATCTCGCAGTTCGTGAGTTCGAGCCCCACGTTGGGCTCTGTGCTGACAGCTCGGAGCTTGGAGCCCGGAGCCTGCTTCGGATTCTGTGTCTCCCTCTCTCTCTGCCCCTCCCCTGCTTGTACTCCCTCTCTCTTTCTTTCTCTCTCTCTCTCTCTCTCTTTCAAAAATAAATATTTAAAAAGTTTCTAAAAATATTTAAAAAAGAAAAAAGTGAGAGTGAGGCACCAGGCCATCGAGTCTGCACCTGGAAGGCCCCAGCCATGACCAGGTTCCCCGAGGAGATGGGAGGCTTCCCCCGGGGAAACTGACTGACCCAAGAGAAAAGTCCCAGAGACACTCATATTTGGGGGTCTTCTAGCAGAGAGGCTGGAGTCCGCAGGTTGACAGGTCTGCCCGTGCTGTCAGATGGCTGTGTATCCACTTTTCAGCATGTCCTCTGCAGAAGGAGCAGACGACCAGGAGTCGCTGGACAGAGGAGGAAAAGCCTTGAACATGAAAGACAGCTTTAGAGCAAGCAGAAGAAAGGAGGTGGAAGAAACATAGCGAAATGAGCCAAAGTAAAGTTACGAAAACCCATAATGAGCGTACTTGGAGAGAGGAGAAGGTATATATCCACGTGGCAAGAGGAGCCTCTAAAATTGGAACATTCCGAGAACAGGAAGTGCTTTTGGAGCACAAAATGAAGAAGGTGAATCGAGGCAGTCAAAGATACAATTGAGGATCTCGTCCAGCGAGTAGAATAAGTAGACAAGAGACGGAAAGTGGAAGACAAATTAGAGCAACAGTCTTAAACCTAAAATCCAAGTAATAGTAGTTCCAGAAAGAGACTAGAGAAAGTGGAGGGGAAGAAGTTACCAGAGAAAGATCCCCTGGCTGTCCCATGAGCGTAGGGCCTGAAACTCCAGATTGAAAGAGCTTCCGAAAATCTAGCCCAGGGAGGGAAAAAGACCCGGTGGAGGCTCTTGGTGGAATTGTGGGACAAAGCAAGACCTCAGAACTTGCAGAGGGTAAGGAGGGAGATGGTGCTCGAGGATCGGGCCTCAGAATGACCCAGATGCCGACAGAAGACCAGAAGCTGGACGACAGTGGAGGGAGGCCTGCAAAATCCCGAGGTAAAAATGGTTTCTAACTTAGAATTCTATACCAGCCAAACTCAGTCTAGTGTGAGGGCAAAATAAAGGCATTTTCAGACATGGAGAGTTGCTCTCAGAAAAGGTGTTTTTTGGAGCACCTGGGGGGCTCAGTCCGTTAAGCCTCCAACTGCAGCTCAGGTCATGATCTCGCGGTCCGTGAGTACGAGCCCCACGTCGGGCTCTGTGTTGACAGCTCAGAGCCTGGAGCCTGCTTCAGACTCTGTGTCTCCCTCTCTCTGACCCTCCCCTGCTTGCACGCTCTCTCTCTCCTTCTCTCTCTCTCCTTCTCTCTCTCTCTCTCTCTCAAAAATAAAAATAAACATTAAAAAAAAGAAAAGGTGTTTTTCTCTTTTCCAAGTCACTTTTTCTCAAGAAGCTACTGGAAGCCAGCCTCTCCCAAAGGAAGGAAGCCAAGGAAGGGTGGCCTTGGGGCCCGGGATGCAGGAGGGAGCTGAGGGGTCCTTGCAGGATGGAGGGAGGGCTCCCCGAACGGTGTCTCCAGGAGAAAGTGAAACCAGTGATTGCCTCACGTCTTTGTGCAGAGACCTAGTGTCCCTCAGAATTTGGAAATAGGCTGGCGGTCGATGCGCTAAGCTACTGAGGAAATGACAAAAGTGATAACCTGGGGAAAATAAGGAACTTCACCAAAAGGATATGTGACTGAGTTGTGACTGATTTACGTCATCATATGAACACTGAAAATTAATGTAACCAAAGGTGTTGCTGTACCAAGGTTGAAAGAACAAGGGAGGGGACGGTGCGTGTTTTAGGGGCAGTGTATTAGAGCTGACGGTCTCCACAGCAGGGAATTCGGTAGGCCACCAGGAAACGCATGCAAAAGCCAGCCCGCCAGGCACGGCATCCAGGAGTACGGAGGCACGTATGGGGTGACAGGGACCCTAAAGGACTTGAAAATAGCGGTCTCTCCGAAGCAGGAATTGGGAGTGGAGAAGGGTGAGGAGTCATCTTGTTGGAATATGGACACGTATGTTGACTGAAATGAAGAAAGTAATCTAGAAAGGAAAAAATGGAATATGGGAAGATATTCCACCAGCACCGCTTATGGTGGTAGACATTGGGCACAGACGTGCCCCACGCTAGAGACAGCAATAGTGTAACGCAGGGGAGAGAACATGGCGGTCAGGTCAGACACGCACTGGGGTTCAAAGGCAGGGTCTGCTGCTCACCAGCTCTTTGGACACTTGGTTTCCTGGTCTATCAACAAAGGGGATTTCCCAACAGTAAGAGTTGCTGTAGAGGGTAAATCCGATTACGTAACGCACCCATACAAGGTGCTACGTAAACGTTTACTCCCTACATTGTAGCTACTAAACAGGATAGAATTTTGTGCAGCCATCTAGAACTTAATATAATAACTATGGATATGGGGGGAAAAAAGGACAAAATTATATACTTATATGTTACTATTTAACGAGGTAAATACTCTAAATTCAAATAAATACAGATATAAAAGAAACAAAAATGAAGTCCTTTTGTAAGGGTTGTGAGGATATGGATGAATTTTAAACTTCTTATTTCGTCTAGCTGTTTCAACTTGATACGAAATAAAATCAGAAGGACTCTGAACATACACTCCACCCTTCGTGGTTTTGAAAGCCAGGTGTAGTGCATTGCCAATAATAAGTATAAGCAGTGACACCAGCCGCTCGCTGCCTTTCGCATTTGTCCTTCACGGGTAAAGAGAGAGAGAGACTTTGCTTTGGCAGAACTTTCTAGAACGTGCTTATCTGTATGGTTTTGCGGCGCTCTGTCTTGGTGTGTGGACAAGAATGAAGGGTCGGTGCCTGGGCTGTGGTGCCTCTCCACAAGGGTGGAGTTGCTGACTCTTTGAGGAACTGTTTTCCTGCGTTCTCATGCCCGAGGAGAGGGCAGCCATTTTGGCAGAGCAACCCCACAGCCGTCAACAGTGGCTTCTTTCAGCTTTTTGGAACTGTGTTCCTCTCCTTGAAAGCTCCAGGGCAGCTGTGTCATTTCCTTCCTCTCACTTTCAGCTCAGGGCTCACCTTGCTCAAGAAGCAGCGGCGGTTTCCCAGAAGTTCTCTCCACCAGCAGAGCCTGTGACCTTGCTGTCTCTTGCCTCCAGTGTCGTCCTTGCTGTCCTCAGGCGCCCCCATGTATCCGAGTGCATTTATCACGGTTACACGTTCCCAGTTTCTTGATTTTTTTTTTTCACGCAAAACCAGCACTTACACACACATGCACGCGCACGTATTGCTTTTCCTTTTATTGCACGGAGCCGCATACCATATACTCTGTGCACCTCGCTCCTCTTCGTGAAGTATCACCGAGAGGTGTTGCCACGTGAGTGTAGGAATCGCCTCCATCGCGCGCGTGGTATTCCAGAATGGAGACTCCTCTGTTTCATCCCTCTGCTGATGGAGGTTTCATTTGTTTCTAACCTACTTTCACAATGCCATAACACGTCATTTTGCATTGACGGATGCGCACCTGTCCGTGGAGGAAAAACTGGAAATGGAATCGCAGGGTCGGAGGGGAATGTGCATGGAAAACGTTGGCCAGTGCCCTCAGCCCGTCCGCGCCAGCCCCGAGGGAGAGTGTCTCTTCCCCCCATACCTTGCCAACAGAAGGGGGTCTCCTACTTTTTTATACTTGCCCATCTGGTAGATAAAAAGTATTTTCCTACTGTGATTTTTTATTTGTATTTCCCCTTATGAAAGAGGCTGTGCATCTTTTTTACATTTAAGAACAATTTTTCTTTCCCTCTCTATTAACTGCCTGTTGGTAACCACTGCCCATTTTCTGACAGTCGTTGGTCTTTTTCCTGATCACCTCGGAGAGTTCTGTATGTACTGGGGATATTAACCCTTTGTGATATGCGATGCAAATATTTATTCTCAGTTTGTCGTTTGTCTCTTACTTTGCCCATGGTGGTATTTGCCATGCAAAGTTTAAAAAAAAAAATATGTTTGCAGAGTTAAATCTTTTGATTGTTTCTTTCGGCTTCTGGGATTTCTGTTTTTCTTAGAAAGGTCTTCATTGTACGATATATATATTTTTTAATTCCACACTTTTTTCTAGCACACGTATGATGCCATTTTCTACTTTGAAATAAACTTTCTCTGGAATTTATCCTGGCATGAAGTGTGGCTCCAACTTAAATTTTTGTCAATGGCTTCCCTTTACTCAACACTGTTTATTGAACAAGCCATCTTTACCCCATTTACTGAAATGTCACCTTTTTCTCCAACTAAATTTCTCAGATATATTTAGGTGTATTTCCAGTCTGTTCCGTTCTGTCGATAATCCTGAATATATATATACCATTAGCAGATTTATAGTTTTTAAATGTTTTTTATTATAGGCATTGGGGGTGGTGCTAACTCCCCCTCACTTACACTTCTTTTCATAATTTCCTTGGTAATTATAGCTGGTTCAGTTTTCCGTATGAACTTTAGAATGCTTGTTTGATTTCAAATATGAAAAAAATTTTTTTTTTTTACTGTGACTCTGTTAAATTTATAGAAAACTGAGGGAGATTTAGCATGCTTGTAGTGCTGTGTTTTCCAGTGCAAGTTTTTTTGTTCCACTCTCTAAAGCCCTAAAGCGCATTATAAAATTTTCTTCTTAACCTTCTCATGGTCGTGATCTCCCTGGGAACAGGAACAGAGTAAAGTTTTGAATGTGGGTTAGCAGTAATGACGTATATAGTTACTGACAGAAGCATATTTTTTATTAAATATTTTAAGAACACATCTTTTTCTTTCTTTTTTTTTTTTTTTTGCTATTTGTATTTTATTTTTTAGTTTTTCTTTTTTGTGTGTGATTTATTGTCAAGTTAGCTACCATACAGTGTATACGGTGTGCTCTTGGCTTCCGACGTAGATTCCTGTGATTCATCACTTACCTACAACACCCAGTGCTCATCCCAACAAGTGCCCTCCTCAGTGCCCATCCCCCGTTTTCCCTGCCCCCCATCCCCTACCACCCTCAGTTTATTCTCTGTATTTAAACATCTCTTATGGTTTGCCTCCCTCTCTGTTTGTAACCTTTTTTTTTTCTTTCCCTTTCCACATGGTCTTCTGTTAAGTTTTTCAACTCCCACATATGAGTGAAAACATACGATGTCTGTCTTTCTCTGACTGACTTATTTCAATTAACATAATACCCTCCAGCTCCATCCACATTGTTGTAAATGGCATGGTTTCATTACTTTTCATTGCCAAGTAGTATTCCATTGTGTATATATACACCACATCTTCTTTATCCATTCATCAGCTGATGGACATTTGGGCTCTTCCCACAATTTGGCTATTGTTGAGAGTGCTGCTATAACCATTGGGGTACCTGTGTCCCTATGCATCAGCACTCCTGTATCCTTTGGATAAATTCCTAGTAGTGCTATTGCTGGGTCGTAGGGTAGTTCTATTTTTAATTTTTTGAGGAACCTCCACACTGTTTTCCAGAGTGGCTGCACCAGTTTGCATTCCCACCAACAGTGCACGAGGGTTCCCCTTTCTCCACATCCTCGCCAACATCTGTTGTTTCCTGAGTTGTTAATTTTAGCTACTCTGACCGGTGTGAGGTGGTATCTCATTGTGGTTTTGATTTGCATTTTCCTGATGATGAGTGATGTTGAGCATCTTTTCACTTGTCTGTTAGCCATCTGGATGTCTTCTTTGGAAAAATGTCTATTCTGTCTTCTGCCCATTTCTTCACTGGGTTATTTGTTTTTCGGGCGTTGAGTTTGGTAAGTTCTTTATAGATTTTAGATTCTAACCATTTATTTGATATGTCATTTGCAAGTATCTTCTCCCATTCTGCTGGCTGCCATTTAGTTTTGGTGATTGTTTCCTTTGCTGTGCAGAAGATTTTTATCTTGATGAAGTCCCAATAGTTCATTTTTGCTTTTGTTTCCCTGGCCTCTGGAGACGTGTCAAGTAAGAAGTTGCTGGGGCTGAGGTCAAAGAGGTTGTTGCCTGTTTTCTCTTCTAGGATTTTGATGGTTTCCCGGCTCACATTTGGGTCTTTCATCCATTTTGAATTTACTTTGGTGTTTTAAGAAAGTGGTCCAGGTTCATTCTTCTGCATGTTGCTGTCCATTTCTCCCAGCATCATTTGCCAAAGAGACTGTCTCTTTTAGAATTAGATATTCTTTCCTGCTTTGTCAGAGATTATTTGCCCAATACATTTGTGGGTCCAATTCTGGGTTCTCTATTCTATTCCATTGGTCTATGTGTCTGTTTTTGTGCCAATACCATGCTGTCTTGACGATTACAGCTTTGTAGTACAGGCTAAAGTCCGGGATTGTGATGCTTCCCGCTGTGGTTTTCGTTTTCAACATTACTTTGGCTATCTTGGGTCTTTCGTGGTTCCATGCAAATTTAGGATTGTTCTAGCTCTGAGAAGAATGCGGGATTGCATTGAATGTGTAGATGGCTTTGAAGAACCCACCTTTTTTCTAACGTTGTAGCTTGCCATTTTGTGAATTATTTTCTGCACATGAAGGAAAAGCAAGGCGTGAGCTTGATGTTGCCATGTCAGCATCTTAATTCTTAGAAGTCGTCTCTTGATTAAGGCATTCCTGGAGAGCATTCCAGGTAGATCATCCAAGACCTTCACATTTAGGTATTCTAGGTCCCCCATGAGGAATAGTAGCAAATCCAATGTGACTTTTCAGCTCCCGTCTTCCCTCTTGCCCAGACCTGGCACAGATTTTGAGGTGGCCTCGGGCTGAGAAGCAGACCAAAGGCAACCCTGGATCGGGCAGAGAGCAGCCGGTTGACATCTGTGTGAGTGACAGGGGAGGGGGGTCAGGGGAGACAGGGACAAAACAGAGGTAGGTGTCCAGTGTGCTGGGCGTCAGCACACGCCCTGTTGGGTCAGTACCAGCAGGTTTCCCAAATCCCTAATTTAGCAATAGGGAGGGTGAGGCTGGGAGGAGTGGGCTCTGGGCAAAGGGTAGATGAGCCGAGCGAGTCTACAATACAGTCTCCTACCTGGGTAACTGACATGTGACTGGCTCTCGACAGGACAGGCTCTTTCATGGGTGACCCTTGGCAGGTGGAACCCTGCAGCCTCTTAATAAGCTACAAGCTCCCTGAAAGCAGCGTCAAGACCAGGTCCAGATGCACAGGAAAGAGGGTTGCGCTTTCCTCTGCGTAGGGAGGGGTGTGACCGGTCCGAAAAGCTATTTGCGGAGCAGAAAGATAATGGGATCAGATACGTTTAACGTGTGAATACAATCCTGAGGGTTTCTAACTGGTTTTCTTTGAACTTGAAAATTGAGTTTATTTTTCCTTGAAGCAAAAGAGCGTGGTTTGTTTTTAAGCAGTTTTATCGTGACTCCTTTGCCTGTTCTAACATTCGTGTCTTATAGCTCGCACAGGATAGAGGATGGGTCATAGATGTGCCACCTCAGCCTGGTGGCCTCTGTCCCGTGTTTAGAAACCAGTCACAGGAACAGAATTTGATTTCTCTCGTCTCCTCAGGCCACTTTTGGTCACTTCGGGCAGAAACAGAATGTATCTCTGCGTTGGAATTTTCCTGTGCATAATCCTGAAATTCAGGAATAGAACATCTAGCAACGGCGGCGAAAATGTAATGTGCGACAGCTGCGAAGAAGTATTTGCCCGGTGGGGGAAAACGCTGTGCGCAAAGCAGATTTCTGATGAGCTTATTAATGGGTGTTTGGGAGGCTGAATCTGCCCCTTGCCACTCTGAGATGAAAGTCCCGAAGCAAACGGTGAAGTCCTTTCCCTGCCTCCCCAGTAGCACTGGTGTGATGTCGTGCAGGGTCCGCCCCACGGCTGGAGAAGGCTGACGCCCAGTGGGGTGGCCTCACATCGCCCAGGCTGGATGAGGGGAGAGAGGCCACAGGGGGAACCACAGGGGTCCGTAGGAGGAGGAGCAGGAGTCCTGAGTTCAGGGCCTGTGGAGGGGAAGCTCTGGAAGGTCAGGATCCAGGGTAAATGCCTGTAAATGTTCCCCTGACCTCGAAAGGGCCCTATAGCTTCCCTGCTTCCTCACCACACACACACACACACACACACACACACACACACACACACACACACACACACACACACACACACAATGACCTGGAGCTCAGTTTTCCGACTTTTGGAGCTGCCACAAAGCTTTGCCCCCTGCGTACACCCCCTCTACCCCCTCCCCCCACTGACGCTCATCCTAATTAATTTAGCCTCCCTCATTAACAGAGGATAAAAATGCTTCCCCAGATCAAACACCTCTTGCCTTTCCACAGCACCTCCAACCTCTCTCCTGCGTCTCATTACTTTTGGGGAGACCCTGCCCTCGTCCTAGAAATATTCAAATGTGAGTTCAAATGAATCACCCTCCAGATGATTAATCTGCCCAAAAGAACTTCGCTGACATTAAGAAGTCGGCTACAGTTGTGAACCACATGTGAAATCAGAGAAATGGTTTTTTGTTTCATGTATGTGAAGAAAACCAAAGTGGAGTTCTAACAACTTCAATTCTCAGTTGGGAGAAACATGATTTTTTTTATTTATTTATTTTTTTTTAATTTTTTTTTTTCAACGTTTATTTATTTTTGGGACAGAGAGAGACAGAGCATGAACGGGGGAGGGGCAGAGAGAGAGGGAGACACAGAATCGGAAACAAGCTCCAGGTTCCGAGCCATCAGCCCAGAGCCCGACGCGGGGCTCGAACTCACGGACCGCGAGATCGTGACCCGGGCTGAAGTCGGACGCTTAACCGACTGCGCCACCCAGGCGCCCCGGGAGAAACATGATTTAATATAACGTGCGGACAGATGATCAGACAGGGAAAAAAACAGGCACAAAGATGTTTGTTATTTTAATCTGTGTTTGAGGGAGTTGATGTGTCTTGACTGTGCCACAGGAGGACGCTTGTCCTCTCAGCCTGACGTTGCGAAAGGAGGCAAGTCAAGGCTCTGTTTTTCTCATCTGTAAAACAGGGGCGATACCGTCACTCAGAGCTGTTGTGCGGACTAAGTGAGACACAGCCCAGTCCTTGACACAGAGGTCGGATGCTCAGGACGTCCCTGCTCTCTGAGGACTTCACGCTCCCTGTCTTAACTCAGACCGCTATAACAAAATGCCGTCAAATTGGTGGCTTAGACGACAGGTATTTATTTTTCACTGTTGTCGGAGGCTGGAAAGTCCAAGATGAGGTGTCAGCAGATCCGGTTCCTGGTGAGAGCCGTCTTCCTGGCTTGTAGATGGCCACCTTCTCTCTGTGGCCTCACTTGGTGAAATGGGAGAGCTGTGGTCTCTCCCCCTCTTCTTATAGGAACACCAGTCTCACCTTGGGGCTCTCCCCTCATGACCTCATCTAAACTCACTCACCTGCCAAAGGCCCCACCTCCACGTACCATCACAATGGGGGGGGGGGTCAGGGCTTCAACACATGAATGTTGAAGGGACACAGACATTCGGTCCTTAACACTCCCCGTCACGCACTGGGTTAAACTGGTACTTCTCAGCCATGTGACTAAGCTTCCCCATAAGATCACCCCCTTCTGCCTTTCTGACCCCAGCACCCAGTCCCCTCCATGACCGTAGTTGTCTGTCCTCGTGTGCTTTCACCCCCAGACCGTGAACCCTCCGTGAGCAGATTAGGCTTGCTAATCTCTGAATTTTATTGACTCAATATATAAGAACCAAAAGAAAACAGAGGCCGAGGCCGGCTGTCCGAGAACAGGTCTTTGGTTTGGTCCCAGATGCCAGCTGCTTGCTCCAGGAGGCATCTCTGGTCCCTGTTGTCACTCGCAAATCAGATCTCTTGTTCAGAATAAAGGTCATCTTTCTGCTCCCTGGACAAATATTTTTCTCGAGATGGAAATGTTTTTATTTTACCTGAATGTGTGCTTGGAGCAGAGCGGAGGGCCTCGTGAGATGGGCATTCTCTGGAGATTGAGGAAACGTCCTGAGCCCATGTCTCCTGAACGGCCCCAGCACCTGACTCGCTTTCTGGCTGCTGGTTGGCACAAAGCCAGCCAAGGACACTATCAGCCACTTGAAAGTGAGGTTTGCGGGACATTGTCACTCCTGAAGTGACACTGAAGCGTCCCTTTGGTTTGGGCTTGTGGAAGGAGAGGGAACCGTGAGGGGCAGAGTGTAAAATGGCGGACCCGTGTCTGTGGAGTGAGCGGCCTGCCCAGGGGACAAGGTCGGGGCCTGTGGACTTGGGAGGCTTCCAGTCAAGTGCTGCGTTCACAAATGCTAACGTGTAAAGTTACAAACCCTTGAGAAGAGGGCCACTCATTTTGTCAGATGACCTTTTAAACCTCGACAGTAAGTTCTAGATGCAGAGCCAAGGTGGGGTGGCCATGGGGACCCCAGGAAATCCTGCAGATAGATTGCCGTGTATTGGGAGCTCCTTCTGCCCGGTACCTTTGAGTTTCGGCGGGGTGTGAATTAAAGGCGAACTCCTTGCTGCTTTTTTTTTTAATGTTACAATATTTAACTATTACCTGATGCTCTTTCTAGCGGAGTTCTATCACGTGTCCACCGAACATATGCAGATTCAACTGTGTGCACGGGAAAGGAGAGAACCACGCACGTGCACACACGCTCGTCTGCGCGCACACACGTGTGCACGCGCACACCCATACACACAGGTGCGTGCACACACGCACTGTCGCGCTCGACTCCATCCGTGCTGGCCGCTCGGCACTTCCCCGCTCGGGAAGCAAGCGCAAGTCCCCGCGGGCCCTGTGACTCTGTGCAGGAGGCAGCATCGGCCGTGTTCGTTTGCTTCACGGCACAACCCTAACCTCAAGGCCCCGGTGCTGTCTGCGCTTCGTGCAGCCCCAGCCACCCGCCGGCACTGGAAGAGCACCGCCGGGCCCTGCTCGCTGAGGCAGCGTGTTCCTTCCTCAGGCATGTTCGGGGGTATTTGACTCTCGTGGGAAGTTTCACCCTTTACCTTGAGGACCAGGCCGTGGGTGAGACGTGACCACACCACACTGCCGTGGAGGAAGGGGTCGCTCCCGAATGGTCCGCCCTGACGATCGTTGTCTTGAACTTGCCAGAGCCCTGGAATTTGGTCTGCGTGTTTGTCCTTTCTCTTGTCTGCTGTCAGCTTCTGGCCTGGAGGCCCTTACATACTGTTTCTCAATAAGCAGATTTATATCAGGAATAAATACCAGGGCTCGCCGTGTTGTTGAAAAACCCCTGGTCGGCAGTAGCTTTAGAAATGGGCAACACCTTGGGGCGTCTGGGTGGCTCAACCAGTTGAGCGTCCAACTTTGGCTCGGGTCGTGATCTCACAGTCCGTGAGTTTGAGCCCTGCGCCGGGCTCTGTGCTGACAGCTCCGAGCCTGGACCCTGCTCTGGATTCTGTGTCTCCTCTCTGCCCCTCCCCTGCTCATAATCTCTCTCTCTCTCTCTCTCTCTCTCAAAAATAAATAAACATTAAAAAAAAATTTTGTAATGGGCAACACCAGAATATGCATATGTTAGTTTGATATATTTTTAAAGCTAGAGGCTGGCTGTTGACTATTTAAGATATGTGAAGTCCCATTTACGTTGGTTCTAGATAAGCCCAATATTTTTTTTGTTTACTTTTGAGAGAGAAAGCGTGCATGCTTGAGTGGGGGAGAGGCAGAGAGAGGGAGACAGAGAATCCGAAGCGGGGCTCGAACTCACAAACCGTGAGATTGTGACCTGAGCCAAAATCAGATGCTTAACTGGCTGAGCCTGTCAGTGGCCTGCCCACCCACCCCTCCACAGACCCTGAGTGGCCCCAGCATTATGGGTCTTTTCCCCTACCTACTTCTGTATTACCTTCCAGCCGGTATCGTCTCCTTTGTTGGTTCTGAGTCTCTTGCCTTTCTTGGCCCAGGAAGGAGGAACATGCCGGAGTAGAGTGTGAGCTAGGTTCTAGCCACCTGCACTGCCATAGGAGGAGTCAGGAGGGGCAGAACCCAGGGACATTTAAAATACAAGCATTTTCATCCAAGTGATGCTAACATTAAATCATCCTAGGGAATACTTTCTGAAACAAATTCTACTGACCCAGTGTGATTCCATGATGATTTTTTAACGCAAGACAGTTCAGTCTTATCTTCATCAGGTTTGTTTTCCATTTAAATTTTACCACGAAGCTTAGAAGCAGTTTCTTGTCCACATTATGTGTCACTGACTATAGCTTCTGCTGTAGCAGTTTTCTCATGGCTATTATTCCCACCACGTCCAATTCTCTAGGTTAAGTTTTGCGAGTCTAAATGCTTTTATAAAAACTGGATTCTTTTGTCAATTTTTGGACAGTCCCATAGTATACCGCGTGCAGTTTGACTGTTGCCAACTTTATTCTGCTTCAAGCCTTTCCACCGACAGTAGCCATTGTAGGAATGAATGAGACTGAGTGTATGTATTTATTTCTCAACTAATTCATTTTTAAAATCGTGATAAATATTAAACGTAGAGATGGAAGTAGAGACAGAGTGGAAAGAAATGGCCTGCAGTCAAAAGAGTAGGTTTAATATCACTAAGATGCTGTAACAATGAAAAAAAGAAAAAACAGTAAAAAACAAGTGTTGGTGACAATGTGGAAAGATTGGAACTATCATGTGTTTCTGGTAGGAGTGTAAAATTGTGCAGCTACTATGGAAAATAGTTTGGAGGTTCCACAAAAAGTTAAGCATAGAATTACCATAGGACCCGGAAATTCTGATCCTAGATGTATACCCAAAAGAACTGAAAACAGGTATTCAAACAAATACTTGTATGCAGATGTCCACAGCAGCCCTGTTCACAGTTTCCACCTTTCACCAAAAGGTGGAAACAACCCAATGTCCATCAACCAATACATGGATAAAGAAAAGGTGGTAGGTATGTGCATATAATGAAATATTATTCAGCCATAGAAAGGAATACAGTACTGATACATGCTACAACATGGATGAACCTTGAAAACTTTATGCCAAGTGAAAAATCATAAGACAAGAAGTCACATATTCAATGATTCCATTTATAGAAAATATCCCGAATACAGAATTCCATAGAAACTGGAAGCAGATTAGTGGTTTCCGGGGGTAGAAGGGAGGGGAGAATGGGGAGTGACTGCTTAACACACACAAAGTTTCCTTTTGGAGCAAAGAAACGTTCATCACCATATAGAGGTGATAAGTATACAATACTGTGAATGTACTAAATGCCATGGAATTGTACACTTTAAAATGGTTCATTTCAGGCGCGCCTGGGTAACTTGGTTGGTTAAGCGTCTGACTCTCGATTTCAGCTCAGGTTATGATGTCACAGTCAGGGGATTGAGGCCTATGGCAGGGCTGCTTTAGATTCTCTCTCTCTCTGTCTCTCTCTCTCTCTCTGTCTCTCTCTCTCCCTCCCCCTTCCTCCCTCCCTTCCTCTCTCTCCCTTTCTCTCTCTCCCTCCCTCCCTCCCTCTCTCCCTCCCTCCCTTCCTCTCTCTCCCTCTGCCTCTCTTCTGCTTGTGCACATGCGCTCTCTCTAAAATAAAAATTTTTAAAGGTTAATTTCATGTTATGTGAATGTTACCTTCAAAAAAAAAAACAGTGGGGCAATGTGGTGAGTTGCAAAAAGTGTGCTCCTTTAAGACCGGTAAAGATTGACCAGGAGTCATAAGAACTCTCCTTGTCTAGATTTCTTCTCCTTTAAAGAAAACAGCACACACTCATATGTGATAAACTTTGCTTTCAGAAAGATGGGTGTGCGATAAAAAATACCGCTCGAGCCAAGTAGGTTGCCTGTTTGTGATCCACACTGTGTTATAGGTGAGGCAGATGCTTCAAAGTAAATACATTTGAGAATTATGGGAAATGCTGAGTTGGGACCAAGGTTGGGAACAAAGACAGAAAGAAGAGACTTTGGAAGAACTAGTTGGGAGCATGATGGTTTGAAGAGGGTTGTGGGGTATCGAGGGCACTAACGAAGCCACTTGAAGCAAAGACAAGTCGAGCCCAAAACCTTGTTGGGAGCGTTTGTCCCTTTCTGGCTGCCCAGCACCATTCTTCCTCTCCAAGGGCATTTTGGGCAAGTCCTTCTCTCCCATTATATGCAGATAATAAATCAAGATGCGCTGCTCCGCCCTCCAGAATTCCCTTCTTCTGGACACCCCACTCGTGGGGCATTGGCTCCTGGGGTGCTGCTGTATAGAGAGCACATACGTCGAGTAGCCCCAGTTTCTTTTCTGGAAGCTGGTCCTCCAGCCTCTTGTCCATTTGGTGAGCACCCCAGCATAGTCCCTTCTTAAGTTAGTCGGAGTTGGATTGTGTCATTTTAACCAAAGCATCTTGTCTGAAACAAAAGTAACATTAGAACCAAGGAGTAACTGCTAACGAGCATCTAGGTCACCGGACGGGACCTGCCGGAAGTAGGGGTCCAGGGCCCAGTCTCAGATGTCATATGTATGCCCGGCCTCTGCCAGTTTGCTAGAGAGCTGCTGGGGAGAATCAGAGGGCCTGACAGCTAAGTCTGGGTTCAATTGCTATAAAGTAGCTTGATGTACAACCAAGGAACCCACGTCCCCATGGAAAGAATCGATGGTCACCCGCAGATTGAGGGCAAGGATAAGCATTAGTCAACTTTTTTCTGGCTCTTTGTAAACAGCCCGGCAACCATCTGTCCTTGCTGATGTGAACTCCGTCCGTCCGAAGGCAGCGTGTGTTTGTCTGGAGGGATGTGGGTGGAAGGGAGATCTAGATTCTCCCTTACGGCCTTTCCCATTGGGCACTAGCCAGGTGTTGCTTATAAATTGATGCAGAAGATAAGGACATGCTGGCCTCTATATTTCGTTGTGGTCTAGCTTCTTTCTTAGTAACAAGCATTTATTAACCACTGGCCACAGCACTTTGGACAAACAACCGTATGTGTTAGTACTGAGATGCAGCTTTCAGGGAGTTTGGAGTGAAACACGCCCAGATGCTAACTCTAAGAATAGCTTTTTTAAAAATGTAGAAATTAAAAAAAAAAAAAAAAGAGTAGAGATGTATGCAAATTCGTGTAGTAAAAACTGAGCATTGGAACGTGAAGCAAGCTATGAAGTTTTACTGTAGGACATAAATACTTGAATAATACACGGATACTGCACATTTTTTAATGGGACCAGTAAAAACTGTAAACGTGTCAATTTTACCCAAGGTAATATAGGAGTTTGGTGTGTTTCCAATTAGAAATTCCAAGTTTGTCATGAAACAGGCTAATCCTGTAATTCATCTGGAAAATAAAATGGCAAAAATCTGCCAAGAGAATTTTTAAAAAGACAAGTGAAGGGGGGGCCTGCACTGTTACTGCTCGAAATAGTCCATAAAGCTATATTCATTAAGGCAGAGTCATATTGGCATAAGAATAGACAAATAGGGGCGCCTGGGTGGCTCAGTCGGTTGAGCGTCCGACTTCAGCTCAGATCATGATCTCACACTCCGTGAGTTCGAGCCCCGCATCGGGCTCTGTGCTGGCAGCTCAGAGCCTGGAGCCTGCTTTGGATTCTGTCTCCCTCTCTCTGCCCCTCCCCTGCTCATGCTGTGTCTCTTTTTGTCTTTTAGAAATAAATAAACATTAAAAAAAATTTTTTTAACTGTAGGCATAATAAAAGGAAATATTGGGAAATGTATTTAAAATTGGGTGCTAGAATAGCTCTTTTTAAAACAAAATGCAAAACACAAAGGTTTTAACAGAAAAACCTAACAAATGGGGGCACCTGGCTATCTCAGTCGGAGGAACATGTGACTCTTGACTTCAGGGATATGGGTTTGAGCCCCACGTAAGGTGTAGAGATTACTTTAAAGACAAAAATCTGGGGCGCCTGGGTGGCTCAGTCGGTTGAGCGTCTGACTTCAGCTCAGGTCATGATCTCACGGTTGACGAGTTCGAGCCCCGCGTCGGGCTCTGTGCTGACAGCTCGGAGCCTGGAGCCTGCTTGAGATTCTGTGTCTCTTTCTCCCTCTGCCCCTCCCCCGCTCATGCTCTGTCTCTCTCTGTCTCAAAAATAAATAAACATTAAAAAAAAATTTTTTTTAAACAAAAATCTTAGGCGCATCGGAGGGGCTTAGTCAGTCAAGCCCTGACTCTTGACCTCAGGGTTGTGAGTTCAATCCCTATGTTGAACTTCAGGCTGGGTGTGGAGCCTACGTTAAAAAAAAAAAAAAAAGAAAGAAAGAAACCTAACAAATTTAACCACAAAATATGAAAGTTACGTAAGATAAGTGATAAAATTGAAATATACTATAAATTGGGAGAAAGCGTTTGCAACATAAAATAGAAAATGACATGCAGGGGTGACGAACAGTACCTATGAATGGATTGGAAAAAGATAAAAACGTAACAGAAAAATGGACAAAGGGTACAATTTACGTAAGAGAGATGTGAATGACTAATAAACATATGGATCAGGAAAATGCAAATTCAGATAAGAAACTTGTTTTCCATAGATTGGATCAGCCTTAAGAAACACAAGTTGAAGTTAAATACCCATTTTTTTGCCCATCAGGGTGGCCCAAATGTCAAAGATTGACAAAGCTAGTTATTGATGAGGGTGAGGGAGAGAGGCACTTGGCGTGCATAACGGTTGGAAATGAGAAATTGGTCCATCTGTTTTGGAAGGCGGTACGGTGCTGCTCTGAGTTTTAAACGCACGCAGCACTCGGTTCTGTGTCGCATCTTCTAGACGCCTCAGTGTTGCCTCTACTCGCTGGGTGTTCGAGCCCTGGCTCCTTTACAACATGGCGCCAGGCTTCCAAGGAGGTGAAAGCAGAAACTGCCAGGCTTCTCCTTGAAGGGCCAGCCCCAGCCCTGCACAGCAGCCGTTCTACCACGTTCTACCAGCCTAAACTAGTCCTGGGCCAGCCCAGACTCCTGGAGGGGGCGCCCCGATGGGAAGAGTGGCTCAAGGGCCTGGGGATAGGTGGGGTCATCGGCAGCTATATTCTCAGATTCACCATCACAAAGGTAGTTAGAATAAAGCGGATTCCTCCTTGTACACTTCAGCAGTGTCTCTTAAGTGCTTGTTTATGTGTTTATGTGACTTTCAAAATAGTCGGTTGTTTTGGTCCACATTTCCTGCTTGACCGAAACCACGTAACTAGTTATACCCATTCCAGGTTTTCGGTTTTTTGTGGGGTTTTTTTTTTTTTTTTCATTTTTTCATGTGATCTGTGGATGACTTCTATAAACAGAGGAAAACACGCAGCAAAACTTGGCTGTCTAAACGTCCGATTTTGTAAACTCCGGGGTTGTGTTATTGTGAAGTTAATTAAAAACAGTGTTTTATCAGTAGATGCTATGGTGGTGGAATTAAAGATTGTGAAACGTCTACTGTGCACAACTGACCTTACGCTGAAGTGAGAAAGTCCCGAGTGATCCCGAGGCGGCCACTTATTCTCACGCACACGCGTGCACATACGCACGTATACACACATGCACACCTTCAGGATTTTCTCCCAGCCTGGTCTGAGAATGCTGCCAGATGGCCTGGGAAGGGGACAGTCACCAAGCACCACCCCTGCTGCAGTCCAACTGCCATAATTATGGTGCATATCATTTTTTAAGTCCATCTGTTTCTTCTCAGATTCACTAAGTGGGTCTGTGCTCTGTTCATTCAGCAGCCCTTCCAAATGCTTAGTGTATGAAGCACCCTGGGGATGGGCACAACGATTTCTAAGCCTGGCTCCCGCAGGTGGTGGGGAGGAATGTGCCAGTAAAGAGCCCTGATATCAGTCGAGCCTCCTGGACGCCAGGACAGAGCTCCGCTCAGGGTGCTTCGCCAGGAGGCACAGAGAAGGGCAGCTCCCCCAGCGACCTGATTGGAAGTGAGTCTTGAAAAACAAATAGTAGGGGCGCCTGGGTGGCTCAGTCGGTTGAGCGTCCGACTTCAGCTCAGGGCATGATCTCACAGTCTGTACGTTCGAGCCCCGTGTCAGGCTCTGTGCTGACAGCTCAGAACCTGGAGCCTGCTTTGGATGCTGTGTCTTCCTCTCTCTCTGCCCCTCCCCTGCTCATGCCGTGTCTCTCTGTCTCAAAAATAAATAAAAGCATTAAAAGAAAATTAAAAAAGAAAAGAAAAACAAATTGTAGCTGGTGAGGAAAAGCAACGGGTGTGCAAGGAGGAAAGGAGTGTATTCCAGGCAGAAGAAACAGCTTGGCATTTGGGATGAAAATAGCTCAGCACAAGCTCTGCCTCTTTGGAGTGGAGCCGGGCCCGTGGCTCGGGTTTATCGGAACTTACACTGAAAGGCGTAAGCAGGCGGGCACGGCGGGCCTCCTAGGCCAAGATAGGACCCACGCAGTAGACGGGGCTGGCCAGGTTTACATATTTTGTTTTCCCTCCTCCGCTGGCAGGTGGATGCTGGGTAAGTGGGGACGAGAGTAGAGGCTGGAGGCCACCTCAGAGAGGTAACGTGACCCTGAGTCAGGAGCACGGCATCAGGATGACCGCCCGTGTCATCATTATGTGGGCCATCTGTGAACAGCCAAGAGAAAATTGTATCTTATTCTTTTTGTCATGTGCTGGCTGGGATTATACTATATTCTAAACCAGATCAGAAGATAGGTATGTGAAATGTAACCCATTCTTCTGACCCGTTAACCTCGCACAATTCTATTTTAAATTTGTATTATAAACTAAGCTTTCTTTGAACTTTCCTCTGGGAGCGACCAGGAATTTGGTTTCTTGGATCACTCCTCTCCCCACCATGTATAACTTATTGTTCAAGTTGGTCGTCTTGAAACCCTTTATAAATTGCGTGTCTAAATCTCGTGTCATGCTGAGTTGTCCAGTTGACATTATTTTTATAAGCTTGCTTTTCGTTGCTGTCATAATCCACTCATCTCTTATAAATGCTTCTGTCTGCTTTCCAAATGCCGTAGCCTCTGCACTAAGATTTGCACCTGTGGTGTCATGCTGGCAAATGGCTTCGTGTCCTTAGGTCTTAAAATACCCTTTCCTCCCCACCCTCCCAGAGGAAGTACGTGTGGGAACTGGCTTGCGTAGGGTGATAGCGTCACTTCTCTTAAATTTCTGACTTAATGAATTACAAAACAGAAAAAGCAAATCTGGCTTAATTTAAGGAGGGCTTTTAGGATCACCTGGTGTGATAGAAAAGCTAGGCATGAATTGGGAAATAGTTTCAGGCAAACCCTTAGTAAAATGCTCACCACTGTGAGATCATACAGAGATGAAGAATGGACGTTATTACCGTGTTTTATGTTCTGTGATTCTATATAGAACACAAATCCTGGCCAAGCACCATGCCTGGGCTCAAAGCCGTGAAGGAGAAACCAGGGGCAGCTTCGGTAAATGGGACCATCCTTACGCTGTGGTTGTGAATCATTTCTTAGTTGTAACCAGGAGCACCTTGCTTTCCTGGTAATTAACTAGTGTGTGATTTTTGCATTTACTCCCAGAGACCAGAGTCACTGCGTGTTTTCACAAAGGACAGTTGTTAGGGTGGCGTCATGACTTAGGCTGATAAGCCTTCATCCTTCATTTAACCCAATACTTACACTGCTCTGCCCTTCCAGCACATTCTCCAGGGCACACAGTGCCCCCGACAACGCGCGCACGAGACACCTATAGGCTCTCAGGAAAGCTTGCAGCCCTTCCCAGTGTAACAGAGAGCAGCAGTTTGGCTGGTGGGGTGACCACCGTAGCTGTGGCCTGTCTTATTAGGGGAAGGCAAAGAAGTGAACATTAGTGAGTGTAGGCAGTGTGCATTCGTGTGCATTAGTCCCTGGGCCCGTTTGAGAATGAGGCTAACCCTGTCAAGTAGCATGTGTTCAAAATGTATTACTTATTTTCTTTTTAACGTGCATTAGAGAAATAACCCATATTGAATTACTTAACACTGTAAATTTGAAATCCTGTCTACGTAAGCATGTCCCGGTGATTCCTAGAGCTAATCTGATGCAGGATGTATTAATAAATGGGCAAAAGAGGTAAATCATGGCAAGGATATAAGGTAAAGAAAGTCTTTGGTGGGGGGTGCCTGGGTGCCTCGGTTGAGCGTCTGACTTCAGCTCAGGTCATGATCTCACAGTCCATAAGTCTGTGTCGACAGGCTCAGAGCCCGGAGCCTGCTTCGGATTTTGTGTCTCCCTCTCTCTCTGCCCCTCCCCTGTTCGCACTGTCTCTCTCTCTCTCTCAAAATAAAAACATTTTTAAAACATTTTAAAAGAAAGAAAACAGAAAATCTTGGGGCACCTGGGTGGCTCAGTCAGTTAAGTGGCCGACTTTGGCACAGGTCATGATCTCACGGTTCGTGGGTTCGAATCCCTCATTGGGCTCTGTGCTGACAGCTCGGAGCCTGCAGTCTGCTTCAGATTCTGTGTCTCCCTCTCTCTCTGCTCCTCCCCCGCTCATGCTCTGTTTCTCTCTGTCTCAAAAACAAATAAAACATTAAAAAAAAAATTTTTAAAGAAGGTCTCATGGATCCTTAGTATAGAGAATTTGTCTGGAAAAAAACTTACATAGGTTGAAAGACCTGCTCAAAAATTTCTCCACGCATTGTTCAAGGAATGTGGGGATAATTGACCTCTCCTCTCCTTCTTTCTTAGATACATCCCACCGTTGATCTGGGGGAAAAGTGGACACATCCAAACAGCCTTGTATGGGAAGATGGGAAGGGTGAGGTCGCCACACCCGTATGGGCACCGGAAGTTCATCACCATGTCCGACGGCGCCACTTCGACCTTCGACCTCTTTGAGCCCTTGGCTGAGCACTGTGTTGGAGGTGAGCTAGCGTGGGTCTGTGATTGGGCCATCGCACCGGCCAGTGAGGGAGCGCGGTGGAGATCCTCATGCCAGCAAGTCACCGTCACACCTGGGGGCTGCTAGGAAGTCCCCTGAGGTCCATCACTTCGGAGCGACCGCAGGGATTAGCTCTGTCTCATGTTTGCAACTCACCGCGCAGGGCCCGTCAGAGAACATTGTTGAGTAGTTTGTGAATCCGCTTGCGAAATACAGAAGCTGGGTGTAAGGGGTGGAGGGAGAACTTGGAGCCCAGGCCCCCCAGGACCACGCCTCTGGTTTGATGACAGCAATAAAAGCTAGACTCTTCTAAGTGCTTTAAATATCCGGGAATCTCGCTTAACCCTGGCAACAAGGTTGGTACCTTGTTATCCTTACTTTATGGATGAGGAAACTGAGGCTCAGAGATGCAGTACAGGCTGGTCTTATTTGTTGGGTACTCGCACATAGTACAGGCTCTCAGGTGCCCTCTGCTTAGCTTTCCACGGACAAAAAGCCACATTGAGGTCCATTTACGCGAGGGTGTGGGATACCCGTCTGTCAGAAGCCACTCCGACTACCACTGCTGCTAGAATTTGGCATCGCTCGGTCCAGCCCCCGAGTAGGGACCCATCGGAAAGGGTCCACGGTGAGGACTCATGTTAGCATGGTGGCTTCCTTTGACGGCTGCTCCTCCCGGGAGAGAGTTCTTTTGAGTTCTGAAGTACACAAGGCACCTAGTGTTTTCTAGGAGCTCAGTGACTATTTGTGAATAAATTGCAGTAAACGTGTTAAAGCGCTCAGTTATTCGTAGTAACCGGAACCGCTGACTAGCCAGCGACGAAGCTTTAGTTTACGTTCCCTTTGTCTGGAATACTCGTCCCCAGACCTCCCTCCCCGTGGCCGCCTCCTTCTTGTCATCAGGTCTCACCTCAGACGTCCCCTCCCCAGGGGGACGGCCCCCACCTCCCCTCGCTGGTGTTTCCTTCCCGTGTAAATCCACCACACCTTCCTGCTTTAGTTCTCCGCGGCACCTGCCACTCTGTGACCTTATGGGGTCCGAGCCCCGAGCGGCAGCCTCCCACTCAGCAGTCCCAGAAGGAATGAATAAATGAATGGGTTAGGAATCCCCATTGTGATTACACATCTCATAGCTCATCGTTCAAATATCTGTTTCTCCGCCGTACCATCAAATGCTTTTTTTCTCTTGCTTCTAATGCTCTCGCTCCCACCAGTAAAGCACAACATTTGATTTCACCACTCTGTTCTTCCTCCCAGGACCAACACGGAAAATTGAAAAGGGAAACCTTTGATGTTTTGTTTACTCCTTCCTGTGTATCACCCCCCGTCCCCAGAAGGGGACGGATAAAGGTGGTTCTGTACGCGTGTCCGTCCAAGAGATGCTCTAGGAAATAGCAGCCCTTTTTTTTTTTTTCTTTTCCATGATTTTTTTTTTCCCTGGCCACAAAAGGGATAAAAACTCATTTTGGAAAATTTAGATAACATAGGAATATTTTAAAAAGAAAATAAGCACCACCTAGAATCCCACCACCCAGAATTCTGTTGTTGCCATTGTGTTTCCTTCCAGTTCAAATGCATTGTTTTTCCAAAGTCTGAACGATTATCCATTATGTTATATGTTTCTCCTGTCATTCAAAGCCTAAAAGTCTTCAAAACCATGATCTGAACGATTAATATTCTACAATATGGTCATGCCACCGTTTAATGATTCATCCACTGTGGAGTTCACAGTTTTCTTACTGTACGTAATTCTATGGTGAGCACCCTTAACCATAAAATTTGAGGCGAGAGTCCGAGAGCTGGAGCTGCTAGGTCATGTCTGTAAGGTTCTGCACATTCAAGAAGAATTTAAAAGTTGTTTTTATCTTAACTTTTGGAAGGGACATTTATGATCAGACTTGATACCCTAGATACCACTTTCCTTTTAAAGGAAATCTATGCAAAAATTTTCTTAAAAATGAAGGAAGACTGTGTATTCATGTTTTCAAGTGGGTAATTCATGCTTATGATAGAAGATCCAAAAGGTACCTATAAGATACCCAGAGAAAGTATAAGTCTCTCTTCCACCCCTGTCCCCCCCCGCCCCAGGGCCCTCCGCAGTGGTACCCACTGTTAGGTTTCTTACGTATGACTCCAGAGCTAGTGGATACATTTATAAACATAGATGTCTTTTTTTCCCCCACACAAACGGCAGCGTTATCATAACCGTTTTCTGCACCTTGCTTTTTTTCCACTTAATACGCGTTGGAGAGCTTTGCCCTATCAGTATATGTAAAGATGTCTCTCATCATTTTTAAGGGCTACATAACATTTCATCACTTGGATATGCAACAATGTATTCAACCAGACCCCTGTGTCTGGGCATTTAGGTTGTGTTCAATCTTTTGCCATTATCCCCGATACGGTATGGGTCTTGTTTTCCCAACGTACAGGTGTATCTGTAGGATAAACACCTGGAAGTAAAATTCCTTGGTCAGAGAAGTCTGTGCGGATACTGCTTTTTACTTTTCTGTTCATTCATTCCACCATTCACGCGGGCTTTCAGACAGAAATTGAGAGTGAGATTTGGGAACTTGTACAGCAGTGTGGCAGAGAAACTTTTTATCTGTCGAATCTAATAATAAGAAATGGAGATTTAAATTTTTTTTCATTTTGTCTTTCCGGTGATTGATTTGTATCCTCGTTTTCAAAAGTCTCTGTCCATGGTCGGAAATTTTAAAAACTGACCCTTCGGCATAAATAGTGTGAGAAGCACTGGTGTGGACAACTCCAGCTCGAAGGGAAGGCTACTCTTCCCAGAGAAGTGCGTGAAATTCAACGTGAAGCTCCCTCCTGCTGTTTTCTCAGCCAGGGAGGTGTAGTGGTGGCCATTTATCCTCACCGTTTACTGGATGTGTCGGGCTCTCTTTCTTCACCCTGTAGATGACATTACCATGGTCATCTGCCCTGGAATCGCCAATCACAGCGAGAAGCAGTACATCCGCACCTTTGTCGACTACGCGCAGAAAAATGGCTACCGGTGCGCCGTGCTCAACCACCTGGGCGCCTTGCCCAACATTGAGCTGACGTCACCACGCATGTTCACCTACGGTAAGTACGGGCACGGCCAACTCGAGGCCCCCTTACTGCTGTTCGCACTCCGAGTGTGCCGTTAACTGGTTAACTAGCTTTACCTTGCTAAGTGCAGAATTTATGCCCGTCTGCGAGAGGCAATGGGGCACATGGTGATAAGGCAGCCAGCTTGGACTGGGCATTCACGATGCCACGCTTCACATCAGCCTCTCAGATGGGCACCGTAGCCACCCCCATCTCATCCTGCCTCCTAGAGACAGAGAGCGAAACTCACAGGGGAAGGTTTTGCCCCAGGTCCCCTGCTGGCCAGTGTCAGAGCAGGGCCAGGAGCCGGACGGCCAATGCCCTTGCCCACGGTGCCATCCTCACGCTCATTCCTCAGGACGCTGGTGACTGGCGTGCCAGGGCTGCGGTAAGGCACACGCACGACTGTGAGAAGGGAATCTGACACACCGACAACTCATGGGATCCCAAGGTCCTTGAAGACAGGAACTGGTTCTCACACTCAGACAGATGCTTCTGGCCTTTGGTTGAAGTCTTGCATTAGCCAAGGTTCTGTCTTCCGGACTGCCCCAGTTCTTGATTCTTATTTGAGTCTCCCTTCATGTTGTAGATGTACACATAAATAATAAACATAGAGTATAGGGGCTCCTGGATGGCTCCGTCAGTTAAACGTCCCACTCTTGGTTTCAGCTCAGGTCGTGATCTCATGGTTTCATGAGTTCCAGCCCCACGTCGGGCTCTGCACTGGCAGCGTGGAGCCTGCTTGGGATTCTCTACCCCTCCCCCACTTGCACTGTCTCAAAACAAATAAATAAACTTAAAGAAAAATTTTTTAAACTAAAAAAAAAAAAAACCCACAAAGTATGTGTTTGAGTATGTGCAAACGGGGTTGTTTATACCCAAATAAATTATTGTGTGTTTTAATGGGAAACAATTGAAAATTGCATCTACAATCTCACCATAACTGGGCACCTGGGTGGCTCAGTTGGTTAAGTGTCCAACTTCAGCTCAGGTCACGATCTCACTGTTCATGAGTTCGAGCCCACAGGGGGCTCGCTGCTGTCTGTGCAGAACCTGCTTCAGATCCTCTGTCCCCCTCTCTCTCTGCGCCTCCCTCCCTTGTACTCTCTCTCTCAAAATTAAACATTAAAAAAGAATAGTGATAAATAAATATAATCTCACCATAATTGTAATTTTCTATTTTTTAACCTTCCCATTCTTTTATCTGGGCACATAGTTTTTATGTAGTCGCAGTCAAGGTGTGTATATGTAAGGTGACCTAATTTAAATAATCTTGTATTTGCTAACAGGTGCACAGTCATTACATTTGATCTTTGTAAGAGCTTCCCTCATAGTTTATGTAACTGTTCCTCTCTGTAGTCCCTTTAGTATATTTAGAGTTTTTCAGCATTTTTTTAAAACAATTTTTTAATGTTTACTCATTTTTTAGAGAGATTGAGAACAGAGGAGGGACAGAGAGAAACGGGGACAGAGGATCTGAAAAGAGGGCTCTGCGCTGACTGCAACAAACCCGACGCAGGGCTCGAACTCACAAACTGTGAGATCACGATCTGAGCCGAAGCCAGATGCTCAACTGACCGAGCCACCCAGGCGCCCCTAGAGTTTTTCAGCATTTTAAATGATGATACTTTAAATATCTTTCGCGTAGAATATTTTTTCTCTTTAATGACTACTTTGGATTAAATTTCCAAGAGTAGAATCTCAGAGTCAACATTTTTTATGTGTATTTGTACATCTTGTCAGATGGTTTATGCTGCTCCTGGTGATGTGTAAGGGTGCACCTGCTCTGTGCCAGCCCGGGTGCCTCGTGCCCCACTGCTTCTCTGCACTCACTCCCACAACTAAGGACACTGTGTTACAGACTCTTCCGTTCAACAGTTTGGTCAGCGGCTTGAAGATATAGGTGAAGGTCCAGATTTACAGATAACTCAGGCACATGGAGAATAGCGAGTGTGTGGGGGACAGGATTGCATCCAAAAAGCAGAAATGGCAAAATCTGGGGCACCTGGGTGGCTCAGTCAGTTAAGCGTTTGACCCTTGACCCTTGATTTTGGCTCAGGTCATGATCTCACAGTTGTGAAATCGAGCCCCTCGTCCAACCAACTCTGTGCTGAGAACGGAGCCTGCTTGGGATTCTCTCCCTCCCCCTCCTTCTGCCCTCGCTTACACCTCTCTCAAAAAAAAAAAAAAAAAAAAAAAAAAAAAGATAAAACCAATTCTCTTTTTAAAAAATGGCAGAGGGGCGCCTGGGTGGCTCAGTCGGTTGGGCGTCCAACTTCGGCTCAGGTCATGATCTCACGGTTTGTGAGTTAGAGCCCGGAGTCAGGCTCTGTGCTGACAGCCTGGAGCCTGCTTTGGATTCTGTGTCTCCCTCTCTCTGCCCTTCCCCTGTCTGTCTGTCTCTCTCTCTCAAAAATGAATAAACATGAAACAAATTTTTTTTTCGAATGGGCAGAACCTAACAAAAATGAGAACGACGGGGAATGGTTATAAGGTCCTGTGCTTGGATATAAAAATCCATCTATGGGAGTTGAAGATGGGGAGGCATGGTGTGACCTCAGGACCCCAGACAGAGGCAGACTGGGGAGCGCTAACAGCAACAGTGTGCCAAAAACAAGACCAGAAATGCCAGCAGGGGCACTTACTGCGTGCGGGACCCCGTGTTGATGTCTCACACAGATGTAATCCCTTTGATCTCCACAGCAACCAGGGAGACACTTAGCAAAATTGTGATGAAAAGGCATCCTGTGGCGCAGAGAGGTTAAGTAATTCGGGCAAGGCACAGAGCCAGGCGGTAGGAGAGCGGAGAGGAGAGCCTGGGTCTGGCGGCCCCAGGGGCCGGGATCACGCTGGGTAGAAGCGCTGGGTGTGGGTGGTCCAGGCCCCTGCCCCTGGGGGTGCTGTGCCAGGGGCCGTCGGGAAAGGACACTGACCGGGTCAGGAGACATTCGCACACAAGCCGGGAGATGGGCTGAAGGAGCCGAGAAGAGTAGGCTCTGTGCTCCACGTGGTCACAGAGCGGCCCTGCCGCTGCCTGCTGTGGCCTGGAGCAGCTCTCTAACCTCAGTTCCAGATTCTTCAACAGCAAAACGGGGGTTCCAATTTTACTGTTAAACACGGGCTCCTGAGGACTTAGCAGGCAGCCGAGTGCCCGACATGTCGTAACCATTTATTAAATGTTTGGTTTATTCTTTTTTTCAAATACTTGAAGATCTGTTAACACGAGCGAGGGAGGGATCAGCCTGTCTGTGGCCCAGATAAAGTTCCATAGGAAGAGATGGGACTATTGGTAAACAATCCTACAACAGTGTGATGGGTGAGGCAGCAGCAAAGGGAAACCAGCCTGGGGGCGCCTGGGTGGCTCAGTCCTTTAAGCGGCCGACTTTGGCTCAGGTCATGATCTCACAGTTCATGGGTTCGAGCCCCGCATAGGGCTCTGTGCTGACCGCTCGGAGCCTGGAGCCTGCTTCGGATTCTGTGTCTCCCTCTCTCTCTGCCCCTTCCCCACTCGCACTCTGTCTCTGTCTCTCTCAAAAATAAATAAACATTAAAAAAGAAAATTAAAGAAAGAAAGAAAGAAAGAAAGAAAGAAAGAAAGAAAGAAAGAAAGAAAGAAAGAAAGAAAGAAAGAAAGAGAGAAAGGAAAGAAAGAAACCAGCCTGTCTCCAGAGGCAAGCTGTCATGTTGTAGAAGGAAGGATTCTTCCAGGAAAAGCATTTGAACAGGTCCTCAAGGTCATATGGGTCAGAACATGGCGTGTCTGGGCTGGTGAGCTGAATCTCAGCAAGGGAGATCCCGGGCGTGAAGTCGGTCCATCCAGGGAGAACTCAGTCCCCACCCCCCCACACACACAGTTACTCAAAGCCAGCTAACCCTTTCCTTTCATTTGTTGCTGTTACAGTTTGTTTCATTAGAATTTTAGAAGCAAATTCCTATTGTTTGTTAGATCGCAGTAGTTTTCCGGAAAGGCGGACGACCTACAAGATATGTTTCCTCTTCAGTTTCTCAAAAACCTTTTTTTAGAGAGATAGTCAGAATACACAAAATAGAGAGGATAGTAAAATGAATCCAAATAAACCCCTGTGTGCCCACCATTCGACCTCAACAATTTACTAAACTTATGGCCAGGCTTGTTTCACCCGTCACCCCCTTCCTGCCCTTTCCTTCCTCTCGAAGATTATTTTGGAGCTGGTCCCAGAGAGCCCATCATTCCATCTGGGACTATTTTAGCGGGTGATGCTAAGATACGCGGACTCTCTGTAAACTGTTTCAGTTTGCTAGGACTACCGTAACAAATACCATAGTCTGGGTGGCCTCAACTACAGACATTTATTTTCTCATCGTTCTGGAGGCCGGGAGTCCAAGTTCAAGGTGTGGGCAGGCTTGGTTTCTTCTGAGCTCATGCTTTCTTCTCCTTGTCTTGTGCATTTATGTCCGTGTCTCCCCCTGTCGGTGTCCTAATCTCCTCTTCTTATAAAGACACCGGTCAGGTTGGATTAGGGCCCCTCCCAATGACCCCGTTTTAACTTAATTACTTCTTTAAAGGCCCTTCCTCCAAGTACAGTCACATCCTAAGGCAGTGGGGGCTAGGACTTCAACATGGTTCGGCTCGTAAAATAACATATCATATCACCATCACCCCTAAAACACCCACATTCCTCATTAGCACCTCACTTTCCCCAACTGGCTTCTTCCTTTGTTTTTCTTCCCCTTTAGTTGCTTGATTCAGGAGCCAAATCCGTCCCTGTACATTGCAGTTGGATGATAGATTTCTTAAACCTTTTACTTATTTTCTTTAAATATTACTGCCCCTCGTTCTCTCTTTCCTTTCTCTGCTTTTCAGTGGAAGAGGTCAAAGAAAGCAGAGAGGTGTCTTAGCCTCTTTTAAATCTCCTTCCCTTCGCTTGTCATAGGCCCCCCGCCATGTTGGCCTTGGGCGGGTGGGAGGACTGGATGTGACGTGAAGGGGGCTCCGGATCCCAGGACGAGCTACAGAGCGTATGCTGACACCAGGCACTGGGGGGAGGGCTGCTGATGGGGGGGTCTGGCCATGCTCTCTCCAGATGGCCCTTCTCGGGTCTTCCCTTGGCGGCTTCTTGTCATTTGGGTCTCGACATTTAGTCTCTTCTTGGAGAGCCCTTGTGGCCTGCCCTCGCCTCCTCATCCGGTCCCTCTCAGCGTCCCTGCCATGGGGGCCAGCAGTCTCTGTGCTCCATGGTGTGATTCCCCAAGCCCAGAATCCTGCTTGGCGCCTAGAAAGTGCCCTAGAACGAGGACCCAGGTGAGGGACATGAAGTGACAGTTTGTAGGGCGGGAGTGGCAAACCACGTCTCAAACAGATGCGCCTGGTGGCTACGTGAGCCTTCCCTTGCACAGGCCGCGCCGCTCTTGAGCAGATGGCGGGCCATCAAGCCACTGTGAATACTGATCTTGACCAGAGGAAAATCTAAGGAGGGTGTTAGGAGGAAGTTTTACCTCCTCAGCTCACCGCCCACCCCCCCTGCCCCCTCAGGTGTCTCTGAGAAAACGATACCAGACCTTTCCCCGCGTGACAGACTAAATCCGTTCCAGACCATGGAACAGAGTCCCTTGTCATTGGACATCTGAGCTGATGGGACTAGAAATTGTTAAGTACAGATCTCTCCCGAACACGAGAATTTCCTAAATGGATACTGAGGCGTTCTCGTGACTTAGAATCCTTCACGCTGCCTTTGAAGGTTGAAGCCATTGAAGACAATCCTGAGTGACAGCAGTTCCCATTTATGTCACACTGAGGAGTGCCGGGGCGCGCCGAGCACGTGTTCCTGACCGTCGCTGACGTCTGGAGGGAGGTGCTAGTGTCCTCCACAGGCTCGGGGTCACACGGCTAGTAAGTGACGGAACCAGCCTTCGGATCGTGTGGCTCTCAACCCTGGCTCAGCACTGCCTCTCTGGTCGTGCCCATCCTGTGTGGGATACGGTTCATCAGGGCCGCACGGGAGCAGGGAGACAGCTGCGTGTTTAAAAATTGCCCCGCTGCGGTGGCCGTGCTCATAACAGTTTGTGTTAATCGCTGTCACTTACAGGGCAGCTGCTGTGTGCCGGGCACTGTCCTAAGCCCTTGATGGGATGTATTAAATCAGCCGTCCCCTTTTTACAGAGGAGGAACCCAGCGAGGTTTCGTGACTCGCTCCAGATCACTGAGCTGCTCAGTGGGTGGTCCGGGCTTTCAACCCAGACCGTCTAGTCCGGAAGCTTATGCTTCTGTACAATTAGCCACATCGCCTGCCCGAGGGACAGACCGCCTCCTGCCGGTACGCTGGGGAGTGAGGAAAGGATTCCCGCTCACATACACTTTCGGTGGAAGGCAAAAGCGCATCCAGGGGCTTCTCAGAGCCACAGCAAAGGGCCTGGAAGGTTTGGGCCCCCCTCTTTTGTTCATCCAGCATCTAGAGGCTTCCGAGGGGCCAGCGTCCCTGAGAACACAGGTGGTAGACACAGCACCGGCCCTCGTGGAGCTCCCAGGCTGGTGAGGAGCTGCTCACCATGAGGCGGGAAGAGCACAGGGCCACGGTCTGTCCGAGCAGTGAACGTGGAAGGACAGGGACCAGATGTGGCTCTTCAATTTTCCTGTGAGTTGTGACATCAATCTCCCGCATCTAGCATATCGCTTAGAGAGAGATGCTCAGGAAATGCCTGCGTAAGGACAGAGCCTGTGTTTCAGAGCCCAGCAGGTGGGGGTTTGAACGCCTGGTTCACAAAGGTGGTCGAGAAAGTTGGCATCGGTTTAAAAGCGCGTAGCAAATACCAGTAAGTAAGTGGCAATGACTATTGTCGGTATGTTTTCCGTGAACCGACCTAGAGGAGAAAAGGCGCAAGTCTTAAATGAGCTCGCCTCTGCCTCAGCTTCGTGCCGTTGACCGCATGTCAGCTTTTGCATGGGAGACCAGTGTGAGAAGCTAGGCTCGTTGAGCAGAAGATTCTTTCTGTCTCGAGCCTGGTGCAAGTTCCGACTCCGCGTACAGAAACAGCCCGGCCCCGGTGGTGATCTCAAAGGATGCCGTTCTGCCTTTCTAACGGCACAACCTTCGGAGCTGGTGCCTTACCCGGTGTGGTGACCCTGGGGTGGGGCCACCGCCTCCAGCTCAGCTCTCCTGGGTGCTGTGCCCAGCCAGCTCTTAGAGTCACTGTAGGCAAAGTGTTTTTATCGTAGCTCGTGCTCTTCTCGCTCTATTTCAGCCTTTTAAAAGTTATTTTCATTCCTTTTCTTTTATTTATTTAGAGAGGGAGAGTACGGCATGGGGGGGAGGGGCAGAGCAAGAAGGAGAGAGAGAATCCCAAGCAGGCTTTGCTCTGTCGGCACACGGAGACCAAGGTGGAGCTTGATCTCATGAACCGCGATATCATGACCTGAGCCGAAATCAAGAGTCGGACCTTTAACTGAGCCACCCAGGCGCCCCAAATGATTTTCATTCTTAAAAAAAAAAAAATTCCTCACCACCTGTTGCAGTCTAGTTCATACGTTTTTTAAGCTAGAAAATATTAAATTTCTTTTGTGATGAATTAAATGAATTGACATTAGCTGATCTGACCATAAATAAAATGTGAAACTGTCAGGATGAGAAGTGGGACCCACAAGAGTGCAATTTATCAGTCTTTTAAATTTCTTACTGAGCCGGATACTTCGCGGGATCAGACCCAGGACACAGCCCTGGCATGTGGGTGAGATCAATAAATGACACTTGAAAATGCAAGAAGATAGAGAAGTCTTAAAGATTTTTTTGAAGTGTATTTATTCTAAAGAGCCTAATCTTTAATTGAAACGCTATAGCCGTGAACACGTTGGCTTACTCTTTATCGACTGTATTGATTTCCTAACCCAGACACTGTTTGGAATGTAAGTATTTTTGTCGGTGATGATGCAGGAGACCCGTAAAAGAAGGAAGCGTTTTGCTGCATCTTTCTGTGTTTGGCTAAATGCCTTATCCCAATCGTCCAGGATTCATGGTCAGAGCAAAGGACAACTGGATCAAGTCCACCAGCCAAGGAATGAACTAAAAACCATAATTATCCAGTGTGGTTCTTGTGACCTCTCTTTCCCAGATTGCTCTTGAAGTTGAGCCAAGTGACAAAGGGACCATGACTTTGATCTTGACTATAAGAGAGAAATTTTAGGATTTTTAAAGTCACTTCTGCATCAGGGGAAAGGAATAAAAACAACCTGACTTTGGCCCCTGTGAGGTGACTGCATCCTTAGGATCAGGAACCTCCCGAGAACTTGTACCCATCCCTGACCAAACACAGAGCTGGCATTGTGGCACTGCAAATGGTCTCAAATGATTTAAATTGCCTTCCCTATGAGTTTAAACATGGAAGCAAGCCCTTCCCTTACTTGTAAACCCTTGAATTTCTGGCATCAGACATCAAGCGGAGAAGAGGTGTCTTCTGTTGCTTGGAGAAGGTGTTGTATAATGTCCTACTGAGTTTAATTAATACTGGGATTTCTTGGGTTATTGTTGTTGTGTTTTTTTTTTTAAACTATCTTTTGGAACCACAAGGTAAGGCCAGGAAACTTTGCCTTGCTTAGAAGGCAGCATTTCAACCTTAGAAGGCAGGGGAGGTCCTGTACCTAGGGTGACCATATGATTTAGCATCGCAACTTTTGAGAGTACAAGAAGACCTTACTTACGACCAACTCCAGAACAAAAGACCAACTCCGGGACTGTCCCAGGCAAACTAGGATCTACGGCCACCCTGCTGTAGCATGCTGTAGAGATCACCCAGGCTCCAAGCCATCTTGTCCTAAGGAGGTGCAGACAGTGACTTTTGTTTTGTTTCAGAGAGAGAGAGAGAGAGAGAGAGAGAGAGAGAGAGAGAATCTCAAACAGGCTCCATGCTCAGCACACCGCCCAATGTGGGGCTTGATCCCATGACCCTGGGATCATGACCTGAGCCTAAATCAAGAGTCAGGTGGCTCAACTGACTGAGCCACCCAGGTGCCCAGACAGTGATTTTTAAGGAACTTCCATTGTGTTTTTACTGCTCAATCTGTCTGAAGACCTTTGATTAGATCATGAGTGCAGATGTTTCCATAAGCTTCTCCTATGTACCATTTTGATTGATGGGGACTCAGTTTTGGATCACATTCATGATTCCAGATTGACCGCCACGAGTTGTGTGGCCTCTGCAACCATTGAGTGTTACCATGGCAGAAGGACACAGAAAGGTGGGAGGGAGGAGGAGGTGGGTGGGGGGAGAACGTGACAGAGAAGGTGGTGCATTTGCAGAGGCTCAAACATCTTGGAAAACCATCTGGCGACATCATGTGCCGGGAGTCACCGCGCGTGGCGATGGTGCTGAGGGCCCAGAGTTCGGGAACGTGATGGGGGTAGAAAATACCCAGGGCAGAATTGTGGAGAAGCAGTGACGGGCTCTGTGCTTCTAGGATCAGATCTGGATACTTTGCTTTCAGACAGAAAGTGAAGACAGACAGACAGAAAAGATAGTTTTAGATACCACATGCCTGCGGAAATGGAGCTAAAAGCGCTCACTCGTGAAAATCTTTCAGGGAGAAGGACAAGGCCAGCTCCCATGCTACGCAGAGAGGGCTCTCACTCTAGTTTCTGCAGATGTTTTCCTCCCGAGTGACTCCGCTTTGCAGTGACTTTCACAACACTGAGAAATGACAGGGGCCGCTGGCCCCAAACGGCCACCAGGAGTCCCGTTGTTAGCCTGACCAGATCGTTCTCTCGGATTACACTTAGCGGGGAAGATATTTAGGTACTTCTTGCCCGTCCCCGCCACGGTCACGCTGGCCAGTAGTGTGCGCTCGAGTGCCACACGATTCAAACCTCCTCCTTACGGTGCTGTCGTTTGTGGCACACCCACCACGTTCTGGGCCCAGGCCTGGCGTGGAGAATATACAGATGACGGTGACTCAGAGTCTCCATCCACCAGGAGCCCTGAGTCTCTGCATCCCTGTCTCTGAGCCAGCTTAGTCACACTGGTGCCGCTTGGGAAATGGCTCCCGTGAAAGTAGCTGCCGGGTGGCCTCCGCTTTGTCCTTCTCCAGGGGCGTGAGGCTGAAGAAAAGTCGTTCTTGTCTCGGCAGGTTGCCTTTCCCAGATGGCTTGTGGTACTCCTCTTTCTAAGGCCAGGTTAGTGGCTCGTGTTTCGTCCTGTCTTTTAAAAGCTCAACGAGATTAGATACTTACTAAATCTTGTTACCAGTGCTAATCCCACAAGGATTAAATACATAGAACCCCATTAAAATCCTCCTGGGATGAAAAAACAGATCCTGTAGCTCTTAGAACAGTCCGGGGAGCGGCTCCCCGTCCCTGAGGATGTTTGGGAACGGTCGTCAGGTGGAAATCCCAGGAGGACCCGGCGCCTCCCAGAAGGCAGAGCCTGGAGCTGGGCCGACACCGTGCCCTTGCCTGGGAGAGAAGGCAGCTCTTCACACAACATCCAAACAGCTTGTCCAGCATTTGGCAGGGCTGGCCCTTCATCCACATCAGATGTATTTGGATTTAATTAAATTGAGGCTCCCGAGGTGTCTCCACCATTAGCTGTAATTGCTTCTCGGTAGTGTAACAGATCTGAGTTTTGTAACCGCCGCAGTGACATCTGAACATCTGTTCTAGGTCTCAGGTAATTAGTCTCAACCTGAGTAAAGATAGACAGGCCTAGGGGGCACCTGGCTGGCTCACTCAGCGGAGCATGTGACCCTCGATCTCGGGGTCGTGAGTTCGAGCCCCACCTTGGGTGCAGGATTACATAAATAAATAAAACTTTAAAAAATTAAAATCTTTGGGGCACCTGAGTGGCTCGGTCGGTTAAGGGTCCGACTTCGGCTCAGGTCACGATCTCGAGACGCTGCATTTTGAACAGTTCTGCAATGCCGCTGCTGCTGGCCCAGGGACAACATTTTGAGAACTACTGGGCTATCGCTAGCGCTTAAATCTCACAGTGATTTAACCTCGATGCTGCTTTTCTGGTTCACTCTTTATAGGAAAGATTACCAGAAAGCCCTTGATATGTGCTTTAAAGACTGGCGTTTGCCAGACCTAGAGGAGGTGCCTGGCTGTGTAGAGCAGAGACTCACCCCCTGTAGAAACCTGGCTTTGACGAAATATGCAGAAAGCTGCTACCAGGCCGACAGCCCTGCTTCCAGAAGCTTCCAAAAGGCAGAGCAATGCCTCCACACGTGAAAGTTGCTTCCTGCAAGTGGAAGGGAAAGGAAAGTCTGAAACGGAATGGCCCAGAGACAGAGCGAGAGTATGCTTCAAAATCTGCTTTTTCGGGGACACCTGGGTGGCTCAGTCAGTTAAGCGTCCGACTTCGGCTCAGGTCATGATCTCACAGTTCGTGAGTTCGAGCCCCGCGTCGGGCTCTGTGCTGACAGCTCGGAGCCTGGAGCCTGCTTCACATTCTGTGTCTCCCTCTCTCTCTGCCCCTTCCCTGTTCATGCTGTGTCTCTCTCTGTCTCAAAACTAAATAAATATAAAAAAAAAAAAAATTTTTATATCTGCTTTTTCATATTTGTCTGAGCCACGGAGGTCCTTGTCCCTTATATCAGTGGTTCTCAGCCCCGGCTGCACTTGGGAAGCACCTACAGATCTTGTGCGAGACCTCCCATGCCCGGGTCCCATCCCCAGATACTCTGATTTAACTAGTCTGGGGAGGACCCAAGCATTGGTGTTGTTTTACAAGATCCCTGGGTGATTCTAATGTGCCATCAGATCGACGCCATCACATCGAAGCTTTGGAGAAAATCTAGAAACCTAGATTGGCCTTTTCAAGTCTTAAGTTACAATTACTTGTTTAAAGTAATTAAAAAAAAATTTTTTTTTTTTAATGTTTATTCATTTTTGAGAGACACAGAGACAGCATGTGAATGGGGGAAGGGCAGAGAGAGAGGGAGACACAGAATGCGAAGCAGGCTCCAGGCTCCGAGCTGTCAGCGCAGAGCCTGACGCGGGGCTCAAACTCACGAACGGTGAGATCATGACCTGAGCCAAAGCCAGACGCTCAACCGACTGAGCCACCCAGGTGCCCCTTGTTTAAAGTAATTTAAACAATGGCTGAAATGGTTTGGGCAATGTTTACATAGGTGTAAGCATGTATAAATTCATTGTGCACTTTCCTATTATGTTATGCCTCATTAAATAAAAATAACAAAGAATAGGGCAGGGGCTCCTGGCTGACTCAGTCAGTGGAGCGTCTGACTCTTGATCTTGGGATCATGAGTGTGAGCCCCATGTTGGGTGCAGAGATTACTTAAAAAAAAAAATTAGGGTGGCTTTCTGTGTATTGTTAAACAGTGGTTTCCAAGACATATATATTGTTTAAAAAAAGAAACAGTACACAAGGTTACTAAATAATCTGTATGTTACCACTGATATTTTTAAAGAGAATATTAGAAGTTACCTGTGACCACATCTCTAACGTTATTTAAATTTTGTTCCAGGTGCATGTTTTACCTATTCCGAAAAAATTTTAATGCAGGTTCCTGGGCCTGGCCCTCATTTTACTGAGTCAGCTTCTCTGGGGGCGAAGCCCACGGATGCCCATTCCTAACCGCCTCTCTCTCCAGGCGATTCTATACACATCGTAGTTTGAGAACCCCTGCACGGGCTGTGCTGGACTGGCTTGGGCCGCATCCCTCTGTGAGAAGCTGTGAGAGGCACTTGGCCCATGGCCTGCTGGTTAGGGAAGAAGCTGTTCAGCCCTCATTAGGGGTGTCAAAACCTCTGAGCTGGTGCCAAGGTCAACCGCTCGTGTTTCCATTATAATTTTTTTTTTAAGTTTATTTATTTATTCTGAGACAGAACACAAGCCAGCAGGGGAGGGGCAGAGAGAGAGAGAGAGAGAGAGAGAGAGAGAGAGTCCCAAGCAGGCTCCACACTGTCAGCACAGAGCCCAGTGTGGGGCTCGAAGTCACGAACTGTCAGATCATGACCTGAGCCGAAACCAAGAGTCAGATGCTTAAGCGACAGAGCCCCCCAGGCGCCCCGTGTTTCCGTGATAAATCCACGGTCTCCTCACGCCATGTGTCATGTGCACGCGTCTTGCCAACATCCCTCTTTCCCTGTTAGGTTTCATTTTAAGTCGGCTCCCTGAAGAGCCTGGGGCTGGGTCTTAGAAGGATGTGACAAACCCCTTCACCCACGTAGGGCACTACCCTCCTCCTCTTAGCAAAGCTGCTGAGGCAGAACACAGCTTCGCAGGCTTCCCCGTGGAGCCAGCTGAGACCATCCCTCCTGGACAAACAAGGCCGCCTCCGTGCAGAGGTCTCCTCTGTGTCCTTCTGAATGTGTCCGTCTCCCTCGGCGCTCTGTCCTTACGTCACCAAAAACATTTTATCCTTATTCTATAGAGCATCCTGGCCGTCCCGCTGGACTGAATTTGTCTTTCCGTCCTTCCCCCACGCTGACAAGAAGATCCTGTAATAACATACACTTGGTACTTTTCTTAACACCATGAGTCATTGTACACATGGGTATAGAGTCGTGTTTTGGAGCCTGAGAAGCTAATCCCAAAGGGTTTTGCTCTTGCTTTCGTGTATGTCTGTGTGCGAACAAATGTGCTCATGCATGCCCTGAATACCTGTTTTATTTATGTATTTATTATTATTTATTTCTACTTTTGAGAGAGAGAGTACGAGTGGTGGAGGGGCAGAGGGAGAGGGAGAGAGAATCTTAAGCAGGTTCCATGCTGAGCACGGACCCCGACGCAGGGCTTGGTCCCCTGACCCTGGGATCAAGACCTGAGCTGAAATCAAGAGTTGGACGCCCAACCGACTGAGCCACCTAGGTGCCCCATGAATATCTGTTTTGATTTCCATGTGCATCTAGAAGGTTTTTCCACAACCCACCTTCAAAGAGCATTGCACATCTGTTTGATACGTCTGTCTATACCTCTCCTCATGGGCCCTACTAAGACCACGTCTCCTCCCTACTGAGGAGCATCTGGAAACTTCTCTCCAGGTAGCCCAAGAGAATTGTCTGTCTGTATATCTGTCTCTCTCTCTCTCTCTCTCTGAACACACACACACACACACACACACACACACACACACACACCCTGCTCTCTGTTACTATCTTAGCACCCATTTAGTAACCCTCCAGCTCACGTTTTTTCCAGTCTTTGTTGCGCCTACAGTGATGGAGTGGCCTTCCCTCTCTGCCCACAGGCTGCACCTGGGAATTTGGAGCCATGGTAAACTACATCAAGAAGACCTATCCCCAGACCCAGCTGGTCGTCGTGGGCTTCAGCCTGGGCGGTAACATCGTGTGTAAATACCTGGGGGAGACTCAGGCCAACCAAGAGAAGGTCCTGTGCTGTGTCAGCGTGTGCCAGGGGTACAGCGCGCTGAGGTGAGTGGCCTCCCCGCCTGCTCCTGCCTCTCTCCCCCGTCAGGGTCTTTGGTTTGCGCTCCACTCATTGAGGTGCCCCAGTCAGGGCTCCAGCGCTGGTCGGGGAAGACCAGAGGGACCGTGGAAGTGTCTGGGCCTTGGAGGCACCTTGGTTTGCTTCCACATCACACATGGGAGTTGTCTTACCAGACTCCTTAAGCCCGATCCGCAGCTGTACTCGGTGATCAGATCTGTAACTGAATAGGCCGCGGTTTCCCTGTGGAGTCTCTGCGAGGTGATTTTATCTGTCCGTGCTGCAGGAGTTTTGTAAGAACTGTGGGTTTACTAAAGAACACGAGACGGGTAACCCAGAATCTGGGAGCGGGATCTTATGACCCCAGATCCGTCCTGCCTACAGAAGAGTTGAGTCTCAAAAGACATGGGGAAGGATCTGTAGAAACCGTGGAATCTGTGCCCTCACCTTCAAATACTAGTCTCCGTTCGGCATCCCAGACATCACCACAAGGGAGACGACCTGCTAGATAAAGGTTTATCTTACCCCTTAGTCTCCTGCCCACAGAGCCCCGCAGGATGAGCCCTAGGAGCGCATTATCATCTGCTCTGACTCCCCCTCAAGATCAGTGCTGCCCCAGATCTCCCGAGAGCCAGCAGACACACACGCTCATTCATTGACGCACACTTCTCCAGACTCTTCAAATGCATTCACATTTTCCCCATACTCACTCTACATGATAATGGCTTTTGTATAACGCATGGGTATGACCAATTATTAAAGATCTCTTGAGGAAATCCAGTATTGCACAAGAAAGTAAAAAAAGTCTCCGTCATTGATCCGACCTAATACCAAACAGTCCTTATAGTTAACAAATGATTCCTTCCTTTTGGCCTCCCGTTATCTCTCAAAATGCTGCTTAAACCTGTTTCGGCATTTGCTGATGGACAGAGGCTGTCTGTTGTTTCCAAAGATACATATTAACTGGAATTTGAAGCCGTCACAGCCAAAGGGCAAATGCAAGCCTAGAATTCAACCTCTGCCCATGAGGCGTAAAGCTGGCCAAAAGGAGGATTTAAATGGGCCTGAAAGAAGACTTGAAAAACATCCCTGACGGAACCGTTCCTGAGTTCTAGGGCCAAGGCCTGGGTTCTAGTTTTCCTCGCCTGCACAGTGGGGAGACAATACTAATAAATTGTACCTACCTCGTAGTGCCGCTGTGAGGGTCAGAGGAGTGCACACGTATGCAGGGCAGGGACGTAGAGAGTCCGCCAGTGACCAGTAATGACCATCGTTCATGGTGGGACAAGAAGGTAACGCTAGTGGGTCACAAAGACCAGTCTGGTGAACTGGTGACAGTTTCACTGCATTAAGAACCCCTCGGTGTTGCATGGAAACCAATTTGACAATAAATTTCATATATTGAAAAAAAAAAGAAAAAAAGTAACTTTGCCCATGAATAGATATGTTTATTTAATATAATAAAGCCAATTAATAGAAAAAAAAAAAAAGAACCCCTCGGGGGACCATCTTAGAAATATATCCAGTTTCTTGGGTCCCAGCCCTGGAGATTTGGGCTCTAGAATCTGGGGCATGAGGCCAGGAATCTGCATTTGGACACATTCCACAAGTGACTTCTGATATTTAGCCACATTTAGCAGCCACTGGGCCTGGGGACCTCAGCGGCCCCTCCAGCTCTAGTATCATGGGCCGAAGTGATGATACTAGATACCCCTCATCCTCCTGCCGGGAATCCTCCCGTTCACTGCCCTCTGTGCTCCGGAGAGCCAGCTGAAAGGACACGTCCCTTGATCTTGGCTAGAAATATCCAGTTCCCAATTCATAGCTGTTGTGTAACCGGAGTTAACCAAGTCGCTGAGAGAGTAAGGTCCCTACCACAGGATTCAAGGGAACGGGTCCGGTTTTCAGCAAGCCTTCTATCACCTGTAAGATTGGAATCAACAGAGTCCCTTCCTAAACCCAGTGCTCTGAGCACCGACTTTGTGTCCAGAGAGCACAGCATTTGATAAGTGGGAGGATGTAGGACAAGTTTGTTTTCTTTTTTTTTTTCACCGAGACACAAGATCTTAAACGACCGCAGCTTCTTTTCCTGTTGCTGCAGCAGCGCCATCTGCTGTTGGCAAGAGCATATGATCCGTGCGGTTGGTGAACTAAGGGGTTTGCCCTCACGCGAAGGGAGCTTAAAATCTGCTAAGTTTAGACTCTGTGAGGTGCCGTACATTTTGCAGACAGTCTACACCACCTTCCTTTGAGACCTCAGAGATCTTCACACTCATACTTACTCATTATCACATCAACCTCGTACAGTAAGGAGACAAAGAGGCAACTTCATCCTCGGGAGCACAGAGAACCCACACTAGGGCCACGATCCTGTGGCCCTACGTACACACTGGAAGTGGTGGCAGGTCAGGGGGACCCCATCGCCCTGTGTGTGCGGGCGCCGCCCTGGGCTCGGGTGCCCTCAATGTTTTAATGAGATCTACTCCCCGAAGGACAGTGCCTTACTCAAAACCAGTGTCACCTTTTTTTCCTGCCAAGGCTTGAGGGCGATGAGCCTTTGCGGCACTGGGACGATGGCAGCCATGCTTCCTTTACGCCGAGGTGGAGCAGGGAGGGCCCGTCTGCCTCTGCCGGGGCCCCACGGGAGTCCGTGCTGCCGGTAAATCTCTCCTAGTTGAGCCTAGAGAACCGCTTGCCAGTGACCCATCCCCTCCCGCTGGCTTCTCACCCCAGTAGCACACCAGCCCCGTAGCCAGAGCCAACCCCAGGCCAGCAGCCGTGCCCGCTTGCCGTAGTTTGCAAAGCCTAGCTGCCGCCAGAGAAGCTCATCTAGGTTGTGCCGAACCACCCAAGAGCAGGATGCGAGAACCCCAAATGCCTGCCGTCTCGTAGACTTCGCGTAGTTCCCTCAGCGCAAGCAGCTGCCAGCCAGTCCCGGAAACGTGTGCGGTCAGACTCGGTGCAACTCTGGTTGAATTAATCATTTGAAACGTTCCTGCAAAGACTCTTGATTCTAAGTTCGTGCAGTGAGTGGCGATCGGCCAGGAGTGGCGGTGCTAGAAGACTACCTGCAGGTTAATTCGTTCCTTGATTCGTTTGGTTCCTTCGGCCAAGACACCCTTCTAGGTAACAGGGACACAGCCGGGAACAAGGCGGAAAAATTTCCTGCCCTCATGGAGCTTAAAGAAAAGGGAAGGAAAGCCTTTTTGGGGGGCTGGTTTCCGATCAAATCGCGTCGTCATTCCTAAGGGAGCCCTCAACAATCTGGCATTGCAGAATCTGCCGGTAATAATATGATTCGAATCCAGGCGTGTCATTGCAGTTGGGGGATGAGAGACAGCCTGTGTCTGAGGACCTCACGGCAGTTCTCGACAGTAGAAGGATGTTTACAAAGCAGCAAACCAACCGATACGCGTCACTAATAGATTCCACACTAGGCATCTGGGTGCCCAGGAAGTCCCCAGTCAAGCGAGGAGGCCAGAGGGGAGGGATCTTGGAAGGAGGTGAGGGTAGGCACAGGGTCCAGGTGGGGGGGGGGCCCTTAAAGGACAACAGACAAGTTCCCAGGTCTCCATGTCGGTCGGCTCCTGGCTGGGGGAACGTGTGAGCACCGCTGGGTCTCAGCACGGTGCTTTCCGCAAGCTTCCCTGCCGCAGAGAACACCAGACGTCACTTTCCAGCCAAATGGCGTATATATTCTCTCGTTTGCTCTGCGTGGGCAAACCCCAGACTACGGCTGCGTCTGTGACAAAAGCAAGGGCTGTCATTCATAAAGTCCCTCTATAGACTTGTCCCTTCATCGGATCTGTGTTTATAGTGCAAGAACTGTATGCCGGTTTTAACAATCAGTAATTTTGCATCAGAGCCAAGCATGGGGGGAGAATCTGCTACGTTTAGACGAAGCTCTGTGGGCAGAGCTCCAGCCTGGAAGAATGCTTGGCTTTTCCACCACTGGGGTGTGAAGCTGACCAGATGGCTTGCCCTTAGTGTCTTGGGGGTTTTTGTTTATTCCTTATTGCTAATTCTTTCCTCTCAGAAAAATGAGGGTGACAGACCCTTTCACGTAGTAATCCCGTTCCTATAAAAGGACATCCTCAGGGCAAATAGTCTGATGAGGCAGAGAGGGGACTGGCAGTCCCTACCCTTGTCCGAGCTCCATGCCCCACCCTGCCCCAAAGCCCCGCTGGCTGGAATGAAGGATTCTGGGCCCACGTCCCAGTGCAGAGATGGTTTCCTTTCGCTCGCACTCTCAAGCTGAACTAGCTAGAGGTGATGACCTCTCCGCAGGTCAGCCCCGTCCCCCGAACCAGCTGCCAGCCAGAAGCCCTCTTGCCTGGGTCTCTCCGGACCAGACGCTCCACCGTCCTTCCTCCCAGAGGCCACGCCGTCCAAGGCTGTTTGGTTTTGCCCCCAGGACAGTACGACTGTCTCGCAGGGCCAAGCTAGAGATAACCGGCACCTGTCCAGCAGGAGGGATAGTCATAAAATATTATCCACAAATCACAGTGGAAAACAAGGGAGCTTTTACATTTAAAAATCAAGGAAATGTGTAACATAAAAGAACGTGTATATTTAAAGTAGTGAGGATACATTGGGTTCTGTGCTGACAGTGTGGAGCCTGCTTGGGATTCTCTCTCTCCCACTCTCTCTCTGCCCCTCCCCCACTCCCTCTCTCTCCCTCTCACTGTGTGTCTCAAAAATAAATAAACATGAAAAAAGTAATGAGCGCAACTATGTAAAAATAAGTAGAATGGGGGCGCCTGGGTGGCGCAGTCGGTTAAGCGTCCGACTTCAGCCAGGTCACGATCTCGCGGTCCGTGAGTTCGAGCCCCGCGTCAGGCTCTGGGCTGATGGCTCAGAGCCTGGAGCCTGTTTCTGATTCTGTGTCTCCCTCTCTCTCTGCCCCTCCCTCATTCATGCTCTGTCTCTCTCTGTCCCAAAAATAAATAAACGTTGAAAAAAAAAATTAAAAAAAAAAAATAAGTAGAATGGTGGAAATGGGAAGTCCTAGTTTAACGGATATAAACTTCCAGATTCACAAGATGGAAAAATTCTGGAGATTTATGACACATCACTGTGAATATGCTTAACGCTACTGGACTGTGTACTTAAAAATGGTTAAGGAGGTAAATTTTATGGTATGTGTTTTTTTTTTTTACCACCACGATTAAATTTTTAAAAAGGAAAAAAAAAAAAAAAAAAGATTGTAGATGGGCAAAACTTGGAAGAGAAACTCCCCTCCCCAGAGAAAAACAGTTTTCTTACACTGGGGTGATAACATGCCAGGAGATGCTTAACAGGGTTTGATTTTAAAGTTTCTTTAGCACATTACGTTCAAGGTATGTTGTAATATTGCCTACGTGCACGTCTTCATTTGTGGCACGCCTGCCTTGTTGTCCCTTTTTGGAACGTTAGGGTCACGCGTGCCCAGGTTCACAGAACCTGCGTCTCATTCTCATCCTCCATGTTTTCTCGAAGACCACAGAAAAGATGTTTGGCCGCCCTCGCAGGGTCTCAGCGCTCTGAGATACAATTTACTTGAGCCGGGAGACTTGAGTTCCTTTGGGTGTTAGGTGCGTGCTTTCCCCCAGCTCATTCTCTTCCGACTTCAGTTCCTTTTAACCAGTGCTTAGTCCACTCGTTTTGCAAACTCTGAGTTAGGAGGTTGAGCTTTCTCTGAGCAGAGCCCCCCAGCAGCGTGAAGTGCTTGGCTCTGCTCCTCCCTGCCCCGGTGGATTGCCCTGAACGTGACTGTGGATGCCTGCTTCCTTTTGGATCCTCTTCTAAGTGATCTAAAAATCCGTCTTCTTCCACAACCTTTTATTTTTATTTTTTAAATATTTTTTTAATGTTTGCTTATTTTTGAGAGACAGAGAGAGAATAGAGAGCATGAGGGAGGGAAGGACAGAGAGAAAGGGAGACACAGAATCCAAAGCAGGCTCCAGGCTCTGAGCTGCCAGCCCAGAGCCGGACGCGGGGCTCAAACGCACAAACCACGAGATCATGACTTGAGCCGCCGTCGGATGCTTAACCGACTGAGCAGGCACCCCACCCACAACACCTTTTAAAACTCTCATAACTGTTCCGATAGAAACCGCTCACCAGCAGGTGGCTGGGAAAGCAGTGCAGAAAATATCTTATTATTTAACATTACATTGATCAGAAACAAAGGCATTTTAAAAGAACTTTGTTTGTTTTGATAAAAGGTAGATAGACGGATGGATGGATAAAGTTCTTTCAAAATCCACACATGTCCCGTTGAAGCAGGCTGCTTTGGGAGGTACTCTGTTTCTCATTTGCAGTCTCAATGACAGAATAGCTTTGTGACTCTCGGGAGGCATCAGCCCCGGCAGAGTCATCCTGGTTCTTTCTGAAGTGGATGAAACCTGCCTTTCTGGAGGATTCAGAGCCTTCTCCTGACTGTTCATTATGACACATCTCTCTTGTGCCCTCGTTGGCCAGACTCTCCTGGTGGCTCAGCCCAGGGAGCCCATCCTGCTGTCCCCTCTCTCTCGTAGAGAACGTAGCCATCTAGAGACAAGCCAAGAACATGGAGGTTTGGAGGCGCCAGGGTGGCTCAGTCAGTTGAGCACCCAACTCTTGGTTTCGGCTCAGGTCATGGTCTCATGGTTCATAGGTTCAAGCCCCGTGTCAGGCTCTGCACTGACAGCACAGAACCTGCTTGAGATTCTCTCTCTCCCTCTCTCCCTCTTAAAAATAACAAATATTTTTAAAAGAAGAACACAGAGGTTCTGCTGTTTGGACAAGTAAAGGGGTTCATTCATTGTCTGGAGAGCCGAAGTCCCCTGTCTTTGGTGCCCACTTTGTGGCTTGCTTCAAACAACGTCTGCCAGATGTCACCCAAATGTTCTGTTCATATTTTTCCACCTTGGACCTTGGGCTCAACCCAGGAATGTGTTTTCTTGCGGAGCGCACTCTTCTGCTTCTCTTGCTGGAAGTTTCCCTCAGAGCCACCCAGGGGCCTCCACAGGGTTCCTTCCAGTCCTGGTCCCATGTCAGCAAGTCCTGCTGATGCCTGTGAAACCTTGCTTGCTCTCCTCTGAGTCTCGTTCACCCTGTGTGTGTGGCCCACCCGGGGGCCTGTCACTACCCAAGACCGCAACAGTCTGTCCTTCCCTGTCCTTCCCCGTTTGCTGGCAGTCAGTCCGCCATGTTGTCAGGGTTTCAGCTGAGTGTTCTCTTCCCTCCTGATCCATTCGCCTTGGTTTCCAGGCAGACGTCTGTCCCGTCCTTAGGAGATACACGCCGCATCTTTCTCAGGAGCCTGCCCGCCCCCCAGGTCTCCTCAGCCAGGGCCAGAATCCAGACCCCTTACCACCACCAGCTGGCCAGCTCTCCACTCACCACATCGACCATTAACAGGAGCAGCGAAACACCACTAAAGTCCTCTGTCGGGCCTGTGATAAAGCTGTCTAGCTACCTCAGCCTTAGAGCAATCAGTATGAAATGGATTCTCTCATTCAAGCCCCTGATCTGTCAGATGAGGCTTGATGAGGTGAAGTGGTTTTGCAGAGTCTGGTGACCTATGTGGTGGGGTCGGATGGGCGGTGTTCAGGTCCCTGCTCCGACTCTCACCAGCCGGGTGACCTGGACGTCTCGTGAGACCTTCGTGCCACCGCCCGCCCCAAGGCCCCTGGCCCATCTGCCACACCAGCCTGCTCCTGCCTCCTGCCTCCTGCCTCCTCTCGCTGCAAAAACAGGGCAGCAGAATGGGAGTTCGGCCTCAGTGGGAACTGCGCTGTGCTCCACACGACCCACCGGTCTCTTTGCCGTCCCTGAGAAGGATGGTTGAGGCTCACAGTTACCCGGTTAAGACTAACTTCGACTTTTCTCTGTATCTCTTTGAACTTTGATCTCCTCAGCAGGGCAAATAATTTTCAGTAGCTCATAATCTAAAATAATTGTCTATTTTCTTTCTTTTTCTTCTTCCTCCTTCATTATGATGGAAAATTTTAGGCACATATAAAGTAAAAAGAGTAAGATATTGAATTCCCGGGTGCCCATCATCACCCGCTTAAGCAATGCCTAGCTCACAGCCACTCTGGTTCCTCCACAGCTCAGGCACCCCCTGCTACCCCAGAAGCTGATTATTTTAAAGCAAATCCCAGGCATCATATCATTTCATCTGAAAATACTTTACTAGTTTGCACTGAAAGACTCTAAGAACTTTTTCTTATGTAACCACAGTACCATTATCATGCCAAGAAATGAATGATTCCCTAATATCCCGTTTCTACTCAGCGTTCAGATTTCCCTGATTATCTCACAGAAGGTTTTTAATAGTTGGCTTGTTTGATCAGGATCCACGTAATGCCTATGCATGGCATTTGTTGATCTGTCTCGTAAGTTTCTTTTAGTCTGTAGGTTCTCCTCTCGGATTTCCTTCCATATGCTGCTGTTGTTGGGATTGAAGAAATGAGGCCTTCTAAAAAATATATGGAATGAATGCATTTATAATACGTTGCCCTTGATTATGTTTTATTCAACCAGTATAAAATTAAGTGTCAGCTCCTTAATTTTATACACGAAGGTGGTGCAAGACAGTCCCTGTGTACGCTGAGCAGTAAAGCAGAGATGCTAGGAATCAGCGTCAGCCAGCATTGATGGAGGGAAATGGTTCCAGCATCCTTATTCCCTGTCCTCCTCGAGCCCAGGGCCCCTGTGCATCCCCCAGAGCCTCTCAGTGAGTGGTGCCTGTGATCTTCAGTCAAGAGAGCCTCCGCAGTGCTGTCGTTCAGGTCTTAACGTTTATGCTCAGCACCTCCCCACTTCCTGCCTTATGCGTTCCCTCTAATACGAAGAACGTGCTAACCAAAGCAGTTACGAAGTCAGCAAAGGAAGAAACGGACAAAGGCAAGAGAAAGCTGGGATAATGAGACTGTCTGCTCTCTGAGGAGGGGGCAGCCTGGGTCCAAGGTCAGAGGAGGGGATGCCAGCGGAGGAAGCAGGTTCTGGCTCATGGATTGGGTGACTTCCCTCCTTCCTCCTCGCTCAGACCAAGAGGCAAGTGTCCAGATCCCTGGGGACCCCACCCACTGTGGGGTCCCACCCACAGTGATCTGGCCTATCCTTTCTGTGTCTGTGGCATTTGGGGAGCCCCCCGTGCATTTATAGAATGGCCTTTTGACCTTTGAAGGCAGTGTTAGCTTTCCCACGGTTTATGTGAACTTCAGCCCACGTTTTATGAGCATGTCACACACCGTTAAAGCCACAAACCCTTTTGCTTTTAACCTCCCACTACCTCTTATTTTTTAACCACGGTATTATGGGAAATGTTTGCCCTTCCAAAATCGAAGGGTGGCAGCCTTGGGGGGAAATAACTTTTATAAACTCTTCTGGATTAAAAAAAAAACAAAAAACCTATGAACCACCCCATCCCCTCTTTGGCCATCTGGGATGGGAAACCGATGGACCCCTCGTAGGAATGGTGACACCCGGGTTCACCCCCAGAGTGGAAGCAGGCCTCGAGACCCAGACGTCTGCAAGGTGGGAGTTAGCATGGACCCGGTGATGTTTGGGTTCACACCCAGGGAAGAGAGCACTGAGCAGGGAGGGCCGAGCCAGGCGGTGGGAATTAGCACACTGGTGTTTGCTCACCTGTCGTGTGGCCAAGGAAATCTGCGCAGGTGCGCAGAGAAGGCCGCACTTTCCCTTGGCCTGAGTGCGTGGTGGTCTCCTAATCTTGAGTGGGGATAACACTACCTGCCTTTTACTGCTAGGACTCAGGCGGTGGCCCTCATGTCAGGTAGGCCTAGTCATGCTGCCGGTGCACAGTAGCCTGAGGGGGGAAAAGACTTCAGAACCAGCCCCAGCAGCCGCGCCCAGGGAGGGGGGGTCGCCCGTCGTCTTCTTCTGTTTCCTTGCCCCTTAAACATTCTAAGGCTAATCAATAGAAAGCCCACCCTTGTATGCTTTCCCTTTGCCTCTCAAACAGCCACCGAGAAGTTCTTTTAAGTTTTTCCCTGCACTGTGCCTCTCCACACCCCCACCCCCAACCCCTTACGTACTCCTTCACTAAGCCAGAAAAACCATCTGGCCAGGTGGGAAGCCGAATGGACGTGTTCAAATGCCAGTACTGACAGGTCCTGAGAAAGGCCACTGTGCCGCAAGGGGGTGTCGGGACTGCCACCCACAAAGCCTGTGCCTCCAGAGAGCTTCCCCGCTGGGGCCTTGCATTCAGCCCTGCGGCTCCCCTACGGAGAGCCGGAGACCACCCGCAAAGACCCGTGTTCTGGGGCGGGAGCCAGTGCCCTCCTCCTCCAGGGAGAGGTGCCGTGAGCACCTTCTCGGGGCCCCAGCGCGTGCCGCTAGCGGGTCCCTGCAAGGCCTCCCTGCAGCACATCCTCCAGCGCGTCTTCCAGGGTGCGGTCTCTCACTCCCCCCGTGGTTCTTTCAGGGCCCAGGAGACCTTCATGCAGTGGGACCAGTGCCGGCGCTTCTACAACTTCCTCATGGCGGACAACATGAAGAAGATCATCCTCTCGCACAGGTGCGTCGCCTTCCGTGCCCCGTCGGGAGACCGTTCCCCTCTGAGCTCATTCCCGAGTCACGAAGGCCAGAACTCGCGGTTCTCCAGGAGGACGAGAGAGGCAGGGTTGCTGCAGATTCTCTGCCGACCGCTTTGTGACTCGCTCAGAAGCAAACTGGTCCCGAGCTACCCAATTCGCCCACGCGCTTTCTGCTTTCATGATTCCCCACGTACCCAAGACGAGGAACCATTCTACGCCATTCTTGCCCAAACTAGAGCAACCCCCAGGGGGCCTGTCATGGTCTGGGGACCTTTCTCCTTAGGCTGCTCTCGCGCACGCCTCTGCGTGTTCCCCATGCCGGTCTTGCCTCGCTCCTGGTCACAGTGCTTGGGCGGGGTCGCCCCTGACCAGGCTTGGAGCGGCGCCCGGCGTGCGGGACAGGTCAGTAGGTATTGGCGATGGCTTTATCGTCGTGATTGTTAATAGTCACACCGTCCCTCCCCCTTCCCCTGCCCCCGCCTTCCCGCTAGCCAGACTGGGCCACTTGGAGGTCCCGCGCCCTCTGGCCTCTCCCACGCCACCGGGGCCTCGCCGAAAATGCCCTTCCTGTCACGTCTACCCATACTTTAGGTCCATCTCCTTCACCCCCGAACTGTTTTTCTGTTGCTTCCCCGGTGTGAATCCTGTGTCTTGAACTAAACTGTAAAGCACTGGAGGGCCTGGGCTGGGTTTGATCCACCTCCCCCACCTCCAGAGCCTGGCACATCACGGGGATGCAAACGGAGCAATTTTAGAGGGGTTTTGATGCCATCCCAGGAAAGACAATCTGACTGATCTCAGTGGTTGAAAGAAAATATGGTACTGGCCTGCCCTAGCCAGGCGCCCCAGATTGGGCAGGATCCACGTGGAGTCTGGGCAGGGCTGGTGCTCACAGGCCCCTCAGGCTGCCAAGCTGCTAGGCCCTTGTGACTGGTACGTGGAGGTACAAAAGGAGGCTTCTGTCCCCTGGGCTGACCGGATGTAAACTGTTTTCACTCAGCTGGTGGTCTTTGGGTCTCAGCTATGAGTCAGGTGTGGCTCAGCTGAGGTTCACACGGGGCTGGGGATTTGCTGACGTTCCAGAAGGGGTGAAGCCAAGCCTCTGACACCAAGTGCAGGTCCTCTGTCTGCCTTCCACACTTCTAGAATGGGAGGGGACTCCTCCCAGGGAACGTTTGTTTGGCCACAGGGCCCAGTCTTGCCACTAATTAGTCCAGAAGGTCCATCGTGTAATTCTTAACAAATTGAGGGAACCCTTTGAATGTGCTCTAGGTGTATTTACATTTTTTTCAATTTCCTACAGAAAGCCAAACATTTAGAAATTTTAGGGGCACTTTAACCTGTGAGTTCTAGGGGTGCCTGGATGGCTCAGTCGGTTAAGCATCTGACTTGGACTCAGGTCATGATCTCACGGTTTGTGGAAGCCCTGCGTCGGGTTCTGTGCTGATGTCTCAGAGCCTGGAGCCTGCTTCGGATTCTGTGTCTCCCTTGCTATCTCTCCCCAACTCGTGCTCTGTCTCTGTCTTTCAAAAAAATAAACAAATGTTAATAATACTAAACAAATGTTAAAAAATAATAATAAATTGTGAATTCTAAACTGTAGGTATACAATCTTCCTCATAATCTTTTTTGGGGAAAGATATTAAAGAAATGTGCTCCTCTTTGAGAGGGGTAGCGAGTAGACACCAGAACGTGGAGGGCCAGACCGCAGACTCGGCCCTCCTTCTGCTATGTGCCTGAGACCCTGCAGGGGATGAAGGTCTAAGTGTGTGTGTTTTGATCTCTACCTTTATTATCATCTTCTCAAGATGGATCTTGTTCTTAGTAGACATGACTGTTCTTCGGAGTATACGTAAGCTTTTTAGCAAACACGTTGGAGAGCAGTTGATTTGCCCCAGCGCTAAATGGGTTTTCCAATGTCTTCCTTGTTAAGTGACTGAAACAGCTCCTAAAGAGAAAGGGGCGGTGTTAACACCAGTGTAAAGGTGAGCCCTCGCCCCCCACTGTTTAGCTGACCGCCCACCACTCACTATAGATCCCTTCTGAAGACCTCCCCTCCCCTTCAGTGAAGGATTCGTAATATAGTTGATCCTTGAACAATTCGGGTGTTAGCTGCACAAGTCCACCTGCATGTGGATTTTTTATTCATTTATTTTTAAGCATTTATTTCTTTAGGGGAGAGCACAAGCAGGGGAGGGGCAGAGAGAGGGGGGGGACAGAGGATCCAAAGTGGGGTCCACGCTGACAGCAGCAAGCCCGATGCGGGGCTTGAACTCACCAACCAGGAGATCATGACCAGAGCTGAAGTCGGACGCTCAATCGACTGAGCCACCCAAGCTCCCCTTGTGGATTTCTTATAGTCCAGTACTATAAATATATTTTTTCTTCCTTATGATTTTGTTATAACATTTTCTTCTCCCTAGCTTATGTTATTGTAGGAATACAGTACATAATACATGTAACATACAAAATATGTGGTTTTTTTTGTCTGAGGTTCTTGGCAAGGCTTCCGGTCAACAGTAAGCTATTAATAGTTAAGTGTCCAGGGAGTCAGAAGTTCTGTGTGGATTTTTGACTGCGCTGGAAGCCGGCGCCCCTACCCCCGCATTGTTCAAGGGTGACAGTACTCACCTCGGCTCAAACACGCTCTTTAGTTTGTCTAGCTGCCTCTGAAAAGGAAAACAAGACCTTGGCAATCATCTTTCTGCAGTTATTCAAAAATCAACATTGCAAGCTCATCCTCTGGAACATTCTGAGGGCTGAAGGGATGTCTCTCCAACGTGTCCTGTATCCCCTGTCAGATACTCTCTCCTGGCTTGACCCCCTGGGGAAAGGAAGCAGGCTCTGCTCGCGATTATCATCTGCCCTTTACATGTTTTTTCAGCTTTATTGAGCTGAAAAATAAAATTGTAAGGTGTTCCAAATGTACAACACGATTTGGTTCATCATCTGCTTTTTGTTCTGTTTGCTGTCGTGTCTCGTTCTAGGCAAGCTCTTTTCGGAGACCATGTTAAGAAACCCCAGAGCCTGGAGGACACTGACTTGAGCCGCCTCTACACAGCCACGTCCCTGATGCAGATCGATGACAACGTGATGAGGTGTGTCCATGCTCAGGGGGCAGGGCGCCAGGCGTGGGGGCTACAGGCCGGCATTGCCCAGGTCAGGGGCTTTTCCTCTGCCCACTTCAGCATTAAGGTCTTTTTTTTCTTTTCCTTTGAATAAATGTCTAGTGTTTAATAAAAACTGAAGACTGCACAGAAAAATCCAAATTTCTAGTTGCTCTTAGAAAACAAGAAGGTCTCACCACTCATTCTGCATTCTTGTGCGGTGTAACTGGGCTTGAAAACTGGGGACCTGGGGTGTGCACACCCTAGTTGTCCACAGCCCTTACCCCACCTGCCGTGCTCTGACCCTGGGGCAGGGATCAGGTGCCACGTAATTTGCTTTTGCAGGAGAAGGAAATGTTTCTTGTGCTTATCTATGTCTCTACCCAAAGTAAAAAACAAGAAATAGACAAAGAGGCTGTGCATTGCAAGAAAACAGAGCCTCTTTCTTTGGGGCAGTGAAGTCTCTCCTGAGTATAATACATAAACCTGCCCACTTCAGTCCTTTATCCTTCCCTGCCCCCTCCCTTCAGGCACCTGAGGCTGAGACCCTGACAGTGTCTTCCTTCCTAGCACCCATAGTTTCTGATTGACCTTAGCCTTAGCTGGAAAAGGCAACGTTGATCTCTGGCCTCATTGTTCTCTTTAAAAACAACATCATTTTTATTTGATACCTTCAGGCATGATCTAAAGCAAGCTAACTGTTCACCCAGTAGATAGGCAGATATTGACCTGAGGGTGCTTATCTTCCTTACAGGATTTTAGTAGCTTTCTTACACCAAGCAAACTTGAAACAAACCTGTTAACGGTTATGCAAAGGAAATAGACACTAGAAAATCACTGGTATGTTCAGAAGTTGAGAATGGATTCTACCCACTCTCACTGAAGATGGGAAATGCGACTTTATTGTGGTACTAACAAGAAAGAAACCAAACATGTAAACTCCCCCATTGATCGTGTGAATTTTTTTAAGCCCCAGAGGGAGTGGTGTTCAACTGTCCCTAAAGCTCTTCCTTTTGAATGGTGTTGGATCGTAGCAGTTTTCATGAAGGTCACCAGTAATACTGGAGGCCTGGAGTGCTTTCCTGGCCCTCTGGGACCACAAAGGGACTGACTGCATACAGACAGGTGGCCCAGAGGTGATATCTGCGCTCAGCTACTTCCTGCAGAGTAGACCCTGGCAGTGCAGCCTGAACTTTCTGGAGGCTTCCCAGGCAGAGATGTCTATGGGGCCTGGCAGTGGAGGAGATGTACATCTTTAGGGGAGGCATGATATCTTTAAGACGCCAGTCAGGATAGAACAAAACCACCATTCAGATACCAGAAGTCCTAATGTGCATCAGAAAGAGGTTTCCAAAGATCCCCTGGCCTGAGGGTGACTCGGCCTGTTGGTGTCAGAGCCCCAGGATGAACAAGGCACAGGGCACAGCAAACCTACAGGACTTTCATTCTGGAACATCAAAGGTTTGGTTAAATGTCAGTTTATCTCTGACTACTGCTCCGTGGATGGACGGAATCAGTAACTGAATCTCTGTCTCATGCCCATTACCTGATACGTATTGCATTCCAATTCACAGTGGTCTGGGTTACTCAGGCCAGGAAGAATTTTGTTGAAAAGAAGAGCTCTCATAAATGCCTTTGAATGTCATTTTCCTAGCGTCTGCGGTGACATCTGGTTTTATACTGACTCGAAGTGTGTAACCTGTGCTGATAAATACTATAGATAACACTGAGTTTCTGTGCTGGTGTGCACTTTAATGCCATAAATCTCAGTGCCGTTAAGGAAGGTGCTGTCCCTAGCTCCATTTTACAGAGAAGCTCAGAGAGGTTAAAGAGTTTGCCTGAGGTCACGGGGCCCGTAAGTGGCAGAGTCAGGATTTGAGCCCAGGTACCAAAGCCAGAGCTCCTAACCCCTAACGCTGGTGCATCTGTATTGTCAACTGATGTGACGTGTCAGCGTGGGATGGGAGCAGTGATAAAATCCACTCTGCATCCGACCTTGTGACGAGTGTGGCTTCGTCCTCTCCTTCCCAGGAAGTTCCACGGCTACAGCTCCCTGAAGGAATATTATGAGGAGGAGAGCTGCATGCGGTACCTGCACAGGGTGAGTGACAGCACGGACTCAGAGGTAGCAGCAGCTCAGAAGTAGCATCACTTCCCCCCAGCTTCACACCCCGTGCAACAAGCATGCTCCCCAACCTCCTGAGGCTCGAACCCCGGTAGCTGTTGACTTGGACGTTGTTTGTGAACCAAACTCTGGCTCTCTGGGGCCTCCGTAAATTAATCCCAGAGCTGCCCCCAGGTGCAGAGCGGGACCAGTCTGCTCCTGTGTCCGTGTAAAAGCCCTTAAAATTACTGCAACGCCCTTTTTTTTTTTTTTTTTTTTTTTTTTTTTTTAGTCTTCTTTGACAGTGTAATCTTGCCTGGTTCCTGCCATGGTCGTCCATAGATCTGTGTAGATTTCTTACAATTCTGGACCTTTTTTTTTTTTTTTGGCCATTGTGCATTTTGTTAGTGTGGCGGCTAGGACTAAACCTCCAAGTTCCTGCCATGATCTGGTGAGCCCAGAGGAAAAGAGATGTATTTCTGTACCAAAACGATGAGGAACAGGTGTGCTGGCAAGATGGGCAGGTTTCTATTAACGCAGTTTCTGGCAGCTGCCATAAACTTTATGTGGATTAAATTAAGTCTGTGGCCACTCATCAGCGCCCGTGTTTTCACCTGCACCACCACCAAACCAGTCTCTCCTCATTCTTTGTACAATTGCTCTTTTCCCTCAAGTGCAGGACTTCCCATTTAGCCCTGTCAATGTCCACCTGGTGGCTCGGCCCCCTACTTACCCAGCTGAAGCACGTAATTGTGAATTGCGGTCCTGCCGTCTGTCACATCGGCCACCCCTCCTGGTTTAGCATCATCCCCCAGGCTCTGGGTGCCTTCGTTGAAGCCGCTACAGAACCGTTGAGCTGTCTAGACCAGTGTTTGAGACCGCCAGGTTGGCACAGCCAGTCTCTATGCTGCCCGGGTGCGGCTGTCCATAGCGTCTGAGTGCCCGTCAGCCCTTCTCCCCTAAAATGAAAGAGGCTATTTTACTACAATGGATGTTGAACGCAACCCCACTAAGAGCTTCCCAATATCCACCAGCCTACTCTTGGTTTTCCCCTTCAGATTCCCCTAGAAAAATCTCCCTTGTCTGGAAGGGAGCACCCTCCATTTGTCCTCCCCACAGTATAAACGGAATGGATGTGCACATAACTCTCTGTAGGGTCACTTTTCTGAAAGGTGGGCTAACCTGAAATACTGGGAGTCTCATCAGAAAGATTTTGCCGGTGAGCCCCATTGAGCACCTACCCAGGCTCCATCAGAACACGTGGGTCCCCTAGGACACCTGCCAGGCCACCATCAGATTGCAGTTACGGTTCATGCCACCGCCAGGGAACACGGGCAGCCTTAATCCACTCGTGCAGTGGACTGAACGGGAACCCTCTTCCCTTTGCTTCAAAGGCATGTCCGGTAGTTGAATCTGAGCCTTGACTCGGGGGGAGAGGGGGGTCTAAGAAAGGGAATCGATCATTTATTTCTCCTTTATTTTCCTGTTGCAGATTTATGTGCCTCTCATGCTGGTCAACGCAGCTGATGACCCCTTGGTGCATGAAAGCCTCCTAACCATTCCAAAATCTCTTTCAGGTAAGTGTTCCTTCCTGCTGCTCCCTTGGCCATTCAGCATGTTGCCATGGCAAACTCTGTCACCTCTTGTAGGTCAGCTTCTGTGGGGAAGGACATCCCGTGGCGGGGTTCTCGTTCAGCCTGCCTTGATAGTACTGGGGCTGTGATGAGCCCTGGGCAGAGAGCCTTGTGTTCTCTCTTGGTGCCAGAGACGACCGTCATTGATATCCATAGCCAAGAGGGGTTTGGGGGAGTTCCCCAGTGTTCTGTGAAATTATTGTTTCAGGGTTTATGGTTCCATTAAATTGGAGAGTTTGATTTAAAGAGATATTTCAACTTAAACACGACACGAGGGGCACCTGGGTGGCTCAGTCGGTTAAGCTTCTGACTTCGACGCAGGTCATGATCTCACAGTTCACGGGTTTGACCCCCGCATCCGGCTCTGTGCTGGCAGCTCAGAGCCTGGAGCCTGCTTCAGATTCTGTGTCTCCCTCTCTCTCTGCCCCTCCCCTGCTCATGCTCTCTCTCTCTCTCAAAATAAATAAACATTAAAAAAAAATTTTTAAAAACCTGACCCGAAAAGCAGAACAAAAAAGCCAATTCTGCTGCCTCTTCCGACAGCCTCTCCATCTGCTTTGAGGATAAAAATATAAGCAACTGAAAAAGCAAAGAACGTTGCTCATGGGAATGCCGCCGTTTCGGGCCGGCTCGGTCTCACCCCACGCTAGAGAGGGGCTGAGGGAGAAACGAGAGCGAGCGAGCGAGCACGTAGCAGTAGAAGGAAACACTTGGAAATCCCAAGACCACTTGCACTGCAATTCAGCTCCCCGGGACCCATTCTCCTGCCCTCCGTAGCCCTCCGTAGCCCTCCGCGACCACGTTTCTCTTGTAAATATCCTATATTAAGCAGAGCAGGGGCCCTTCTGGCTCGAACTCCAGGCCAGGGGAGTAAAAACCAGTGGGTGGAGCCCCGTGCCCTGCTCGGAGTGGATGTTGTGTGTGATACAGGTGTGTGAGGTGATAAAGCCGCCCGTCCTCAACCCGCTGTCAAGCCGTAGGCTCCCTGCACAAAAGCAGCCCAGTGAGCAGCGTGCAGCAGAGAAAGCGGCCGTGCCGTTTCCTTCCGGTGTCCAGAGTGACACCAGTAGCTCTAATGCTGCCACGCAGAATCTATGAAACAGCAACTGAGAAGGAAGCAGAAGGCAGGGTCACCCCGCAAGAGAGTCCCGCAGAGCCAGAACTGTGCGCCCCAGGAGGTGCCTCCAAGGCCTGGAGCAGCCGGGCCCCTGCCAGTCGGTCCCCTGGGAAGACAGACATTTTTCCGTGGTTCCTGGCCACACATGGCTGCCCGTCTTGCCCCATCTTCACTAATGGCCTCTCCGAGCCCACGCGGGACTAGCCCACGCGTGGACTCCTGAAGTCAGGCTCCAGGTTAGCGGCGCTGGGCATGGCCAGCTTTAAGTTCTGTTTTAGTCTCAGACGAGAAGTGTCTGTGATGAAAGAACATTGACTCTGCTGAAGTAAATAACAGCATACATGCCGTGAATCCCTCCTCAAAGCCTGGCCCCCACCGGTAGCTTCGGCGTCACCTGGGAGCTGGTTAGAAATGCAGAACGTCAGCTTTTCCACCTGGCGTATTAAGGTGCATTGTAAGGTGACAGCCCGGATTTGGAGGCACGGTCAGATTTGAAGCATCTGGCTGTATAATCAAATCACCTGGGGAGCTTTAGCGAGACCCGTGCACCCGCGCGTGCGTGCTCTCTCCCTCTCTGTCACCCCAGGTGATTCTAACATACACCCGAGTCTGAGAACCCTCTGGATTTCAAAGTGTTGCTTAAGCCGGTGCCCATTCCGCCCCAAAGCCAAGCTGTCCCAGTACCTGCTAGATCCCACGGCCTTGGCCACCCGCCTCATCTCCCTCCCACTCTGGTGAGTGAGGCAGAGTGAGGAGAAGTCAAGTACATCCTCTTGGTGACCTTCACCCGTGGGGAAAGCCCGGGCCCACCCTGGCCGGCGCCCTTTGGCACATCCTGCCTTGGAGCGTGCCAGACGGTGACTCACTCGGCTGCCTTCCCCCCGCAGAGAAACGGGAGAACGTCATGTTTGTGCTGCCTCTGCACGGGGGCCACCTGGGCTTCTTTGAGGGTTCCGTGCTGTTCCCCGAGCCCCTGACGTGGATGGATAAGCTGGTGGTGGAGTATGCCAACGCCATCTGCCAGTGGGAGCGGAACAAGTCTCAGTGCTCTGACACGGAGCAGGTGGAGGCCGACCTGGAGTGAGGCCTCCCGGACTCCGGCGCGCTCCAGCTGCCTCCCCTGGAACCCGCGTCCATCACCGGCTGTTTCAGGTCCCCCCCCCCAACCCCCCACCTCCCTCAGTGACCTGGATCTGACCTCACACCATCAGCGGGGACCACCCACCAGGCGCACCTGCGCTGGAGCAGGCGGCCAGTCCCTGGGGGCTCCAGCCTATTTTTGTGCTTAGTTACTGGTTTTCTCCACCGCCTTGTTCTCCACGGTGACTAGCGACAGGATTCTCACCCTCCTGTCCCAGTCTCGGCATTTGATTGCTCTTAAGCCAATTACATCTAGTTTCCCTATGAAAAATGTGTCTGAACAGCAGTTTTGCTTTGCCAGTCGAAAGGCTTGTCCCCCAGAGCAGTGAAGGATGTATGCTATTTTGCGGTGGTTGTATGTGTCCTTATGTAGAGCCTGAAAAGTGCTCGCCAACCTAAGCCGATGCTGACGATGCAGGTTGGCTTGGGAGCCCAAGCGCCCGGGCCTCCCACACTGCAGTCTGGCCTCTTACGTGGCCAAGAAAGTTCTCTTGAGTCACGAGCCAGGTTTCTTCCTTACAGCCTTCTAAGGCAGTCTCCCACACTTTTGCCGATGATGAGAATTACCTGGGGCACTTGTTGAAAATTCAGCCTCCCGGGTCCCTCCCCTGGGAGAGGCCGATTCAGTGGGTCCGGGAAGGGGTCTGGAGATTTTAATTTTTGGCCAGTGCCCCTGGTGATCCTCACCACCAGGCAAATTTGGGAAACACTGTTCTGCG